>NC_064649.1:20709186-21018208 GCF_023864345.2 Schistocerca serialis cubense | reverse complement strand
CCAGCTAAAATGTTGACAATAGTTATAAATCATTAACGACTACCAGCAAAACAAAAACATAATTTAAGTGCTCTCTGCTTCCTACAAGATACACCTTTTACCCTTGTTCTTATATGTTGAGCAATGGCCAAATGATTCTCCCTGTTGTGGTCTTTAGTCTGAAGACTGGTTTGATGCAGCTCTCCGTGTTCTTCTATCCTGAGCAAGCCCCTTCATCTTCGAATAACTACTGCAACCTACATTCTTCTGAATCTGCTTACTGTATTCATTTCTTTGTCTTCCTCTATGATGGTTACCCCCACAAGTACTTCCAGTAGTAAACTGATGGTCTCTTGATGTCTCAATCTGTCCTATCAACTGATGCCTTCTTTTAATCAAGATGTCCTGCAAATATGTCTCCCCAGTTCTATTCTGTACCTCCACATTAGTTACATGATCTATCCATTTAATCTTCGGCATTCTTCTGTAGCACCTCATTTCAAAAGCTTTTATTCTTTTATTGTTGAGACTGTTTATCATTCATGCTTCACTTCTGAACATGGCTACATTCCAGACAATACCTTCAGAAAAGACTTCCTAACACTTAAGTACAGGTAAAATAGTTTCTCTTCTTCTGAAACACTGTTCTTACCATTTCCAGTCTGTTTCATATCCTCTCCACTTCAGCCATCATCAGTTGTTTTTCTGTCCACACAAACCACCTCATTTTCTACTTTAAATGCCTCATTTCCTTGTCTAATTCCCTGAGCATCACGTGATTTAATGGACGACATTCCATTATCCTTGTTTTGCTTTTGTTGTTCATCTTATATCATCCTACCAAGATGCTGTCCATTCCATTCCACTACTCCTCAAAGTCCTTTACTGTCTCTGACAGAATTAGTGTCATCTGCAGCCCCCAGTTTTTATTTCTTCTGGGCTTTAATTACTACTCCAAATTCTACTTTGATTTCTTTTACTGCTTGCTTGGTGCAAAAGTTGAATAACATCACTGAATAGGCTACAACTGTGTCTCACTCTTTTCAACCACTGTGTCCCTTTCATGCCCACTGGACATGTATAACTGCTGTCTGGTTTCTTAACAAGTTGTAAATAGTTTTTTGCTCCCTGTATTTTACCCCTGCTCCCTTCAAAGTTTCAAAAAGTGTTTGTCAACTTTGTCAAAATTTTCCTTTGAATCTACAAATGCTATAAACTTAATTTTCCTTTCCTTAACCTATCTTCTAAGATAAGTCATAAAGTCAGTATTGTTTCTCATGTTCCTACATATCTCCGGAATCCAAATTGATCTTCCGCGAAGTTGGGTTCTGCAAGTTTTTCCATTCTTCTGTAAAGATTTCATATTGTCATTTTACAACCATAAATTTTTAAACTGATAATTGGGTAATAATCACACATGTAAGTACCTGCTTTCTTTGGAGTTGGAATTATTACATTCTCCTTGAAGTCTGAGGGTATTTCACCTGTCCCCTACATCATGCACACTAAATGGCTGGTTCTCTCAAGGCTGTCAATAGGTCTGATGCAATGTTGTCTACTCAAGGAGCCTTGTCTGACTTAGGTCTCTCATTCCCCTGTCAAATTCTTCTCGCAGTATCATATCTCTCTTCGCCTCCTCAGTATTGCTTTAAAGTTCATGTTCTTTGTGTAAACCCTCTCTTCCATCTTTGAGCTTTCTCTTCTTTGTGTAGGGCAGGTTTCCCACCTGAGCTCTTGAAGTCCACACAGTTGCTTCACTGTTCTCCAAATGCCTCTTTAATTTCCCTGTAGGCAGTACCTATCTTTCCCACAGTGAAATATGCTTGCCCTGCATATGCTCCAACAAATGTTACAAGGCAACCGTTTTCCTGTCTAAGGTGCTATCAAAACTTTCTATGCATTGTCATAATATAGGGTGTTTAAACAAGATTCAACCAGTTTCAAAAGACTACGAATGAATATTGTGAATGAAGGTAGAAACCTGGGGTAATCCTTAAATTGGCCTCAAAATTAAATCTTCACCTCTGTGCCACTTGCAAGTTGCTAGTTCATATGGTTATCATTACAGGTCTCCACAGTGCAGTTACCTCACTCACCTACTTATTTGTTACCTGACATGCATAGTTATGTTGACAACACAGCAACCTGCAGATTTCTGCTTACATAAAAAAACTAGTGCCTCAGGCAGAGCAGTACAACATGCAGTGCTGTACTCGTGACAAAAATTAAAATGACATGACCTTATTTTAACAAAATCTCATGTGTTGAAAAGGTGAATGCCTTTAGTCGCTTTATCGCCATCTCGACCCAATGCACACTGGGTAATGAGTGAGTAAGTTAGTTAACAGCAGGAGACTCCAACTGGCAACCTCATGAACCAGCAATTTACTTCTGGCACCAAGTTAAACTTTTAGTTTTGGTATATGACTTAATATCCACATCTGTTCCTATTTCCCTACTTGTAAAATCGACTGAATATTACTGTATTTATGTCTGCCAAAATGATTTTCACTTTTTTTTAGCTGTAAGAGCGAGACTTGCATGGATTGTGCAGTTAGTCTGATGACCAAGAAAGACAAGGTTCTGGGTTCTAGTCCCAGAAGTTTTTGAGCTGTGATATTCATTTTCCCACTGTGCGAGACTGTCAGCTACTATGTTCGTTGTACTGATGCATGCTGCGTGTGTGTGTGTGTGTTTGCGCAGATCAGCCGTACCTGGTGCTGGACAGCGCCTCCACATCCGGCAGCAGCCGCACGGGCGGTGACGATGGCCACATGTACGGTGATGACCCCGCGTCTGTAGTCGCCGCAGCAGCTGCCGCCATGTGCTTCCAGGACGACCAGCTGAGTGACCCGCCCCCACAGTCAAACATGGTGCTGCGCAAGCGCATCCGCAAGATCAAGCAGGGCATGAAGAGGTAACGGTCCACTGCACTCACATTGAGCTTACCCTCTAGGCATATGTGTCAGTCAAATACGCCACGCTGAGTAACTCAAACTGTCAAGATTGTGACGTCTTGATCTCAGAGTTCTGGAGGGTTTTTGTCTGTCAATTTTTCAAACTCTTTAACAGCTCTAGTCTGACCCAAACTGTCCCTGCATCAGTTACCTTCGACCTAGCTATGCAAGTTGTGATCAGAAAGAAATGGGAACTTTTTCCCTTAAAGAATCTTTATTTATTAGTTGTCAACCTTGTCTCCTTCAAAGAAATGCCCCTTAGATATAAAACTTTCCTGCCATTGCTTTTTCCATTCTCGGGAGCACTTCTGGAAGTCGCTTTTCTTAAATGTTCAGCTCCGTCAGTGATTGTGTTGTTCTCCCTTCGGCGGTGCCAAAATGACATCATTTCGTGCTTCTCTTCAGCCTTGGGAATAGAAAGAAGTTGCAGGGGGCCATGTCTGGCAAATATGGTAGCTGAGGCAATGTAACAGTTTTGTTTTTTGCCAATAAATAACATAACCAAGCATTGAGATAGGAGTGGGAGCATTATCGTGCCGCAGTTTCTGAAAGTGATTTTGCTACAATTCTAGTCACTTTCTTCAGATTGCTTCATGCAGATAGAGCATAACTTCTTGGTAGTATTCCTTATTGGCCATACGACCACAAGGCAGGAACTCATGATGAACTATCCCACTGTGATCGAAGAAAACAGTGAGAACAACTTTCACATGTGATCGAACTTGTCAAATTTTTTTCGCTCGTAGCTCTTCAGGCAGTTTCCATTGGGACAATTCGGCCTTGATTTTGACGTTGCACCAGAATACCCAAGTTTTGTCTCCTGCTTTAACGTTCTTTCGAGGTTCTGAATTATTGTTGGCTTCATTCAGCAATTCTTCAACGATGTCTACAAAGCACTTTCGGTTGAAGTTCAACAATTTTGGAACTAATTTTGCTGCTACTTATTTCATGCCCAAAACATACAAAAAATGCACATGAGCCAAAGGACTTGACTTGTTGACGTCATCAGCAATCTGTATGATGGTGGTCTTCCCCGTGCCTCCTCCCCCGCCCCAGAACCATTTTCTTTTGCAGTAATAAATGTGCTAGGGCAGTTGTTGTCTTCAACATCTTCTCGGCCCTCTTCAAAACGCTTATAGCAACCATAAACACTTGTCTTACTCATAGTAAATTCGCCAAAAGCCACAGTCAGCATTTCGAATGCAGGGCTGCACTTTACTGCGCTTTTCAAGCAAAACTTAATTCAAATTCTTGGATTCATCTTTTTTGAAAGTAAAAATTTACTGAGCACTTGAAAACATGTATAACGTTTCTGAATGTCAAAGTAAACTAAATGTGCAGGAGAGCTGAAAATGCAAATATACATGAGGAACACGTGTACCAACAAAATAAAAATGATTTTTTGAAAATCGGATATAGAAAGCTTGCAAAATTAAATTCCTGCTACTTTTTGATCACTCCTCATATACAGGATGTAAAGGATAACTGCTTACAATGTACCACATTGGTGTACAGGAAGTAGAAACGATAAATTTAAGACACTGCAGTCTATCAAGCCTGGGAACAGCTTAAACTTGGCCTACAAAAGCCTGTAAGTTACAGCATATGCATGCAATGCAAGATTTTAAATATCGTCTTGTGTTCTCAGGCCACCAGCTTATGTTAACATTAGCAAGTGAACCTTTCATGTGAAGATATTGAAAGAGCAAATAGTTTTGAACATGTTAAGCAAAAACTGTTTAGTTTAATCTTACCACAGTAGTCTTGTAGTAAATAGGTCAGAGAAACAGAATTTGTTAAATTTACGTTGTTAAAATTCACAAAATTGTGAGATAAAACTTACAAAAATGGCAGTTTGACAGTTTGTAAGTACACAAGTTGGTGACATGAGGCTGAGAGAATATTTCAAAAATCGTGTGTTATAGCATAGTTAGCTTTTCTAGGTCAATTTGAGGTTTCCCAGCTTGACTATACATATTTTCCAAAAACCTGCATCAAAGAAAGAAAGGAGGGTTGGCTACTATCCTGCATTGTAAGTGCTTGAGAGTTAAAAAATTATCCCAAATGGAGAGTATAAAGGACACTAAAATTCTGTATTAAATTGTTTCCTCTAAATTCTTTTTCACGTAACTCATTAGCTACACCTGTGTGTCACTGATCAAAAATTTGAAGCATGAATTTGTCTTAGAACAGTTTTGTTGGTATCACAGTATGGTACATAATCTTGCTTATTTATTATTATACAATCCAACTGAAATTGCATTATTTAAACTGTAGCCCAAGTCAGTTCTCAAAGTAACTTAACAGTATATGTACTAATAAATAATACTCTGAAATTTTACAAGCCTTGTTTAAGCAAGCAAGCCAATACTAAGTGGTAGTTACGTGTAGGTACCATATTAGTTGATTTTTGTACAAATACAATTAACATTTAATCATAGTGAGTAGGAGAGTTGCTCCCCTAGTTCACCGATTCTGCCACGAAATGTCAGTTGCTCTGCTCATGACCCCCTGAAGTACACGTTACTTTGTCATATGCAGCACATGAACATGAAATTTATGTAATGAATTGAAACGTACATGCATTTAACTGACTTGCCTGAATGGACATCAGTTGTCAGCTAGTTTTGCTTCTGGGCAGTCTTCAAAGTTTATTGAAGACTTTAACTCCTCCAGAATTTGTATTATGCCCATGAAAGCTTAGGAAGTATGCTCATCATATGATTTTCGCTGTATCCAGCATTACACTAATGTATCCGTAGTATGTAAAGGTATCCAAAAAAAATATTGTCCCATAAACCGTCCATGTGTACATTCACCGTGATGATATTTTCAAACTGCATACAAAATTGAATACACCTTTCACTGGGTACATGTACACTATCTTTCTTGTTGAGGAGTCATAATCTCCATTAGATGTAAGCAGAGTGGCATGTCACACAAATTGTCAGTTAAAAGGTACAAATGTTAAAGACATTTTATGACACCTTGTGCTTGAGGCAGGTGATAAACTAGGTATCCCTTTGCTGACTTGCAAGATTCTCTGGCATATTTCATTGATTGAATTGAAACTATGAAGTTGTTATGATAACAATTTCTAAAACTATCTGTCAGTTTGCTGTAAATGTTTGGCTAACATCCTCATTTGGATTACATATAACATTAACAAAAATTTACATTTATTTTCAATTTCCACCATAAAATATTAAAATCTTTACAGGAATATAAATACACTGTAACATGTGCAAGCTGTGGAAGTCTATTACTGATGGTTGATCATTGCAGTATATAAATGAGGTTCAAGTGGATCCTGATTAAATTTTGCTCATGGGGCACAGCTGAAACCTCTTTTCCATAAGTATTCAGATATTGCTAAGGTACTTTCAGTGCTTACTAAGTTGTTTAGGAAGGAAAGTTGTTAATTTATCTCCATGTATGTGCATTTTGTTCAATTGTTCTTCATAAATATTTCAATGAATGGTTCGGTGAACTAGGCCATTAGTTATGTACAGTTTGAAATAAAAATTAAACAAGTATACTTACATAGCAATTTTATTTTCCCATGAAAGCATTTACTTTAACTTTCTACATAATTCCCACCAGTATTGGGGCACTTACATCATATAACCAGCATTGAGTACAGTCTTAGTAGATATCAGCACCTGACCATAACTTTCAATAGTTTAAACATTCTGTCCCATCACTTACAAGTGTCAAGGAGTTGCTTTATGAAATTGGTACATACTGAACATTTAAATTATTAAACATTATGTTCAATCATCAATTCATTTGAAGATATGAGAAGAGTATATGCCTTCCTAAACTTTGGGCGTGCCCCATTATTAATGTGCAATAACCCAGACGAAATTATGTTGCATTGACATGCCATGAAAACCCTTGTTACCAATACATTTTGTATTTATGCAACCTATGTAATAATCTTATTGTCTCCTGTTTAAGCTAAAAATTCATGTTGCCTGTTTTCTGTGCATTCAGTTTTAGTTTATTGCATATTCACCAGTTATAAACAACATTGAGAGTTTTGTATTCTCCAGCAGGGATCTTGGTGTAACAGTAGTCGTCACTCATACTAAGAATTGTCTTTTACGTTATTATTATTTTACATTTATTATTCCTGCCTCTTAAGTTTGCGAACATGTATTCAAAGCCATGTGATATTACAATAGAGCTTGTTATGTCTGTCCAGATACAATAGCCAGCTGTCGCTGATGCGTCGTGACTTGCGGAACTGCAAGAATAAGATAGCTGACCAGCAGAAGCAGATTTTAGACTATGCGGCAAGACTTGATGAGAATGACAAAAAGAACGAAGAAACTTCACGGAAATTCAGTACATTGCTGCAGGTTCGCACACTGCATTGTTAAATGTTTAATAAGCTAGCTGTTTTTATTTCAAATTACCCCTATATGACAGAAAGAAATTTGCCAAGATAAACTTAGTGTCTCACCAAAGTTGTAGATTCACTAAATTAAAACTTTATATCTAGCTTATGTTAATTGTTGTACTTCTACATTTGTATTGCTAGGAATATTTGTAAGTACTCAACCTTCAGGAGCAACAGCTACATCTAAAATTAATAGAAGCAATAAAAGTAAATGATATTACTCTCAATGTTACAAGAAGTGCTTAATATGAAGTAGCAGATAAAACACAATCTTAGTAGTGTGTAAGGAAGAGCAGTGACTTTTGTCATCCATGAAAGTTCTTTCATTCATGGCATAAGATGTACGATGGATTGAATGAATAAAAGATGATTTATTACACACATGCAGGTAGGCAGGCACCAATGCATTTGGAAACCTAAGTTGCTCCTTCAGGGGAGTAAAGTGTTGGAAGGAGAAAAAAAATTGAGGGGAGGGGGGAGATGACACAGAAACCTTGTCAGGTCCCGTGGGATACATGGAGATAGAGTGAGTTCTATTTTAGTGTATATATCATTATTGATTCCCGGCTGGGTCGGAGATTTTTCTCTGCTCAGGGACTGGGTGTTGTGTTGCCTTGTCCTAATCATCATCATTTCATCCCCATCGACGTGCAAGTCGCCGAAGTGGAGTCAAATTGAAAGACTTGCACCAGGCGAGCTGTCTACCCGAAGGGAGGCCCTCGTCACACGCCATTATTATTATTATTATTATTATTATTATTATTATTATTATTATTATCATCATCATCATCATCATCATCATCATTGACAGATTCAAACTGGAAGCTCTCAATGTCTTGATCATGTTCCTTCATCTGTTTGTTTTCGTCCATTTCTGGAAGTCTTTCATCATTCCAATTCTCTTCCTAACCTCTTCCTTTCATTCGTGCCACTTTTCCCCCTATAATTCTTTGTTGCAGACAATTCCTGTTCAGCATATTCCCTGGACAGGATTTTATTCTCTTCCAGAAACCTGTCTCCTGTTTTCATGACTCCTTCATTCGTAAGTCTTTAAGTCCTCTTCACTTTGAGCATTTTTCTCCACAACCACATTTCAAAACTTTCTAATCGTGGTCATTCCTTCTAACGCTTCAGGATTCACGCTCACCTTTACTGCTGATAGGAAACAGACACCATTGTCAATAAAGTACTGTGTGAGAGAAGTTGCATAAATATTCAATCAGATCTTGATAAGATTTTTACATTGTGCAGAGATCGGAAAATCGCTCTAAATGTCCAGAAATGTAAAATTTTGCACTTCACAAAACAAAAAATGTAATATTGTATTACTATAATATCAGTAAGTCATTGTTGGAATCTGGCAACTTGTACAAATACCTGGTTGTAACACATTGTAAGGATATGAAATGGAATGATCACATATGTTCAGTCTTGTGTAAAGCAGGTGGTAGACTTTAGTTTATTGATAGAATACTGGGGAAGTGCAATCAGTCTACAGAAGAGATTGCTTACAAATCACTCGTGTGACCAGCTTGTAACCTCCCTCTTACTAATCGGCCTATCCTGCTTGCGATATAAAATATGACCATGGATCGCGTGTATGCCTAATGGATTTTTTCTAATTGTATAAGGCTGTCTTTCTCAAAGAAGTGATACCGATAAGTAGGAGGAAAGTGTACAACCGACCCTTCTGATGGAAAGTCTACTAAAAATAAAAGCAATTAAACCAAACAGGGCTACAATTTGGAAAATGAAAGTTATTTTGTGCATTCACTCACAAACAACACTGGACAGAAAGGGATACCACTGATCATGAATCCAAAAGTTACACTAATGAACGAAAAGGAAGTAATTAACAGTCGCCAGCCCACTAGGGCAGTTTACATCCAAAATCCTGTACAAGATTTTCACACTAATTTTAAGTGAGTGTGTTGATAAAGAAAACTGAGGTCACTCTTACATTATGTTTGACATTAAATTTTGAAAAAGGCAATCGAGTAATGATTTGAAAGTATGCAATTAAACTGTTAGTACTGAACTTTGTTATGTAAACAGTGACTTTCAGTGACCTCAGCACTTAAAAAAAAAAGGGCGAGCACTTTTTACTTTGCCATTACTTATTTTGCAAATTGGATTTCATATTGTCTGAACAACTGATCCTTTTTTACTGACTTGAACAGAATCAAATACTAGAATACGTGCAAACCAAACAGCCATGTTCTCCAAGCTATATGTAAAATAAATAAAACTTCTGCACTCTTAATTTGTGCATTTCTTTAGATTTGAATTTTTTCCAGTGATTGATTCTCAAACTTGACAAATGAAATCGCTTTACTTTAGTCCTATACTGAAGCCTCTGTTGTACAACAGTTAATTGAAAGTAGACTGAGGCTTAAATTCTTAAGTGAAATTATTCATTAATAAACTGGCTGTAACTATTCAATTTGTTTCTTATGACACTCAGTTAGCATATTAGGAAAAAAATTATTTTCTGTCCATATAACAAAAAGTTTTCGGACATTGTCAGGAAAATTTAGATTACATTACACATATACAGAAAAATAAATACATTCTTTCATAACAACATATGGATCAGACACATGTCTGTACACATTATTTTTCAAAAGGGCACTACAAGTAGATTCATAGTTTTCGGTTACTGCTAGATGTCTAAGACAAATTTTGTAAAATGATAAAGATTTTGCGTTCGAGAAACAGCTGCAGAAACCTGCCCTAACACCCATACGTAAACATGATAGATCGAAGTTTGCTGAAAAGTATAGTGTGGATTTGTGAATGGTATGACATTATCTTCAGTGGTGAGAAGTTTAAAGTTTAGGTGGTCAGATGGATTTCACTATTATTAGGATGATCCGAGAACAGTACCAGGAGACGTAGGGAATGAAAGTCTTCTTCAACAAGATAATGCATGTGTGAGTTGAAAAGTGCAATAAGGAAAGAATAGGCGACAATTTCACTAAAAGAACTAAAAGCCACAGCAAAATCAATGATGAAGAGAATTTTTGAGGTAATTAGGAAGAACGGAGGTTGGGCAACATACTATTAATGCAGTAACACAACAGAACACTGTGTGCCTTTATACCAATTTCCATCCCAGAAAGGTGAAAACCTTATTTTGTTAATCATGTTATGAAAGAAATTATATAATTAAATTGTGATTGTGCAACGAAAACAGTCAATTATTGACAAAATTATATAACTGGATAGATAAAACATCTACTCACCAACTGGTGGCAGAACACACATGTAATAAACAGTTGTAATTGGTAATTTCCCTTCAACCCTTCTGCCTGAAGATGCAGCCACTGGCTCCAAAAGCTTGCTGATTACAACTGTCTATCACGTGTGTGTTCTGTTGCCACTTAGTGAGTACATTACGGTGGTTGTTCTTATATGTATCGACTATTTTCATAAGCAGAGACAGTATGCTGCAGACATTGTACTATTACTTTTGTTGGAACCCTGCCACACTGATTTCCACTAGTATCTTCATTCTGTACTTCTTTCACTTTATGGAATGCTTGACACCATCTGCTGTAGCTTCTATGCATCCTCTCTGGCTTGCCTATTAATTCCTCTCCATATATATATATATATAACAGCGACAATAACAAACATAATTGTTGGGTTCAAATTAATGATATGGTTATAATAGAGGGAATCATTCCACGTAGGAAAAATATATCTAAAAACAAAGATGATGTGACTTACCAAATGAAAGTGGTGGCAGGTCGACAGACACACAAACATACACACAAAATTCAAGCTTTCGCAACAAACTGTTGCCTCATCAGGAAAGAGGGAAGGAGAGGGAAAGACGAAAGGATGTGGGTTTTAAGGGAGAGGGTAAGGAGTCATTCCAATCCCGGGAGCGGACAGACTTACGTTAGGGGGGAAAAAAGGGCGGGTATACACTCGTGTGCGCGCGCACGCGCGCGCACACACACACACACACACACACACACACACACACACACACACACACACGTCTGTATATGTGTGGATGGATGTGTGTGTGTGTGTGTGTGTGTGTGTGTGCGTGTGCGCGCGCGCGAGTGTATACCCGTCCTTTTTTCCCCCTAAGTTAAGTCTTTCCGCTCCCGGGATTGGAATGACTCCTTACCCTCTCCCTTAAAACCCACTTCCTTTCGTCTTTCCCTCTCCTTCCCTCTTTCCTGATGAGGCAACAGTTTGTTGCGAAAGCTTGAATTTTGTGTGTATGTTTGTGTTTGTTTGTGTGTCTGTCGACCTGCCAGCACTTTCATTTGGTAAGTCACATCATCTTTGTTTTTAGATATATTTTTCCTACGTGGAATGTTTCCCTCTATTATAACTATATATATAAAAAGAGGGAAACATTCCACATGGGAAAAATATAATCTAAAAACACAGATGATGTGACTTACCGAACGAAAGTGCTGGCAGGTCGATAGACACACAAACATACACAGGAAATTCAAGCTTTCGCAACAAACTGTTGCCTCATCAGGAAAGAGGGAAGGAGAGGGAAAGACGAAAGGATGTGGGTTTTAAGGGAGAGGGTAAGGAGTCATTCCAATCCCGGGAGCGGAAAGACTTACCTTAGGGGGAAAAAGGACAGGTATACACTCTCTCTCGCGCGCGCGCGCGCGCGCGCACACACACACACACACACACACACACACACACACACACACATCCATCCGCACATACACAGACACAAGCAGACATTTGTAAAGGCAGAGAGTTTGGGTAGAGATGTCAGTTGAGGCGGAAGTACAGAGGCAAAGATGTTGTTGAAAGACAGGTGAGGTATGAGGGGCGGCAAATTTAAATTAGCGGAGATTGAGGCCTGGCGGATAACTAGAAAGGAGGATATACTGTAGGGCAAGTTCCCATCTCCGGAGTTCTGACAGGTTGGTGTTAGTGGGAAGTATCCAGATAGCCCGGATGGTGTAACACTGTGCCAAGATGTGCTGGCCGTGCACCAAGGCATGTTTAGCCACAGGGTGATCCTCATTACCAACAAACACTGTCTACCTGTGTCCATTCATGCAAATGGACAGTTTGTTGCTGGTCATTCCCACATAGAAAGCTTCAGTGTAGGCAGGTCAGTTGGTAAATCACGTGGGTGCTTTCACACGTGGCTCTGCCTTTGATCGTGTACACCTTCCGGGTTACAGGACTGGAGTAGGTGGTGGTGGGAGGGTGCATGGGACAGGTTTTACATCGGGGGCGGTTACAAGGGTAGGAGCCAGAGGGTAGGGAAGGTGGTTTTGGGATTTCATAGGGATGAACTAAGAGGTTACGAAGGTTAGGTGGACGGCGGAAATACACTCTTGGTGGAGTGAAATGAGATCCAGCCTTCATGAAATCCTCCCCTAAGGTGAGTCTTTCTGCTCCCGGGATTGGAATGACTCCTTACCCTCTCCCTTAAAACCCACATCCCTTCGTCTTTCCCTCTCCTTCCCTCTCCTTCCCTCTTTCCTGACGAAGCAACCGTTGGTTGTGAAAGCTAGAATTTTGTGTGTATGTTTGTGTTTGTGTGTCTGTCGACCTGCCAGTGCTTTTGTTTGGTAAGTCTCATCATCTTTTTATATATGTTGAACAGCTTCAGTAACAATGATGATCCTTACCTTACCCTCTTCCATTGCTCATTTTTTTTTTCTGACTGCTCATCGATTGACTCCATTGAATGAACTTTCCCACTCAAAAAGTCAAATATACACCACTTTATTTCTACAATTTTCTCCAACCATCCTCAGACAACCTACTGCATGTCTTGTTCGCCCTTTCTAAACCTGAACTGATGTTTAGTATGACTCTTTTTTAACAGCCATTGTGATGTGATTGATAAAACAAAAATCCTTGCATTCTTTTGTGATGCACTTTATAGGTAAAAATGGTAGAATTGTCTTAAGTAGATCTTGGGGTCAAATTCCTTTACCATAAATTCTGTTTACTATCTCAGTCAATCTGATTATTGAAACTGCACTAAAGTATTTCAGTCTCTGGCAAACTGTCACAGCCCAATCTTCTTTTCCCAGAGGTCCTGAATTGTTAGCTCTAATTCCCATTTTAATATCCTAGGGCCGTAGTCTTTCTTATTTTGCTTAGTCTTTCTTATATTGTTTGAGAAGGAAAGACAAGTTCAGAAAAAATGCAATATTTTTTAGAAGGGCAAAGATCATACACATCTTAGCTTATCTCTTAGATATAGTAGTTGTAGTGGGAAAATACTGTTTGTGGAGGGAAAAAGTAAACACATTGCAGTTAATATTTACTGTTACTCACAGTTTATTATATTTCAAAATAAAATTCTAAGTTCCGTAAAAGTGACGAACAGATACCCCTTTATATCTTACATAATCTGGAAAATACTGTCGCAGAGTAACATATGAAAGAAAGGCCTAAAGCAGAGGCAGTATCCATCATTTCAGATTTAAAATCATAAAAATAAATATCTACAAATTTGATTCAACATACATGTTAACCAATACATCTGTGATGTGTTACATTAATACGACAAAAGTTGTGTTGCTGATATACTGATGACTGAAGTCGCATTTTGCAATTACTCGTACACAGCTGCTAGTACACATGTCAGAGAATAAAAGGGAAGTGTCATTGACGCCTCATGTATTGAAATAGCATCTACTCTTTGGGCATGGCAGACTAGGCTTCACTTGAACTATTCTGCATTTTATTGGTAACATCCACTTCGTAAAACATTTCTTGCTTGACAAAACCGTTATACCTAGCAAACAAGATCATGGCAGAAATCTGAAAAACAAGCATGCTTAGCCTCATGACAGAAAGGTAGTGAAACTTCCACTTACGGGGCAACACGTGGAAATGGAGATAACTGAACACATCATGATTGGCAGGTCATTGTTCTCCACAGTCGCGGACTGGTATCCCTACTTCCCACTTGATGTAGATGTTTGGGGAATGGGCTGTAGGCAAATTGACACATGCACAGTTTCCCAAGTAGGGTCAGTATTGTGCATTCTCATCGTGTTTGTAATGCTTGAGAATTTGCTGTATACAAGCCTGGCAGTGCTTGTAGTTTCCCAGTTAGACAGTCATTATCTCCAGCTTTGTAGCCATCTAACACTCACGCAAAACAGCAGTCAGTGGGCTGGGGTTATAATGTCTCACCCTGTGAACAAAAGAGCCCCCTTAGCTGACGGCCAGAAATGTGTTTTGGTGTGCTGAAGATGCCTCATTTCTTGATTATGTGCAAGGACAGTAAATTCTGAAGACTACTAGCAAGAGCTATTCAAAACGAGCAATGTGGTCCTCTTCACTACCATTGGGCACACCCACAAGAATTGCTGCATCTGTGCCAATGGGGCATTTTTGATCATCATCTCTACAGCTCAGAGTTACACTGAGGTGACAAAAGTTGTGGGATGGCGGTATGCACATAAGCAGATGGGGGTAGTATCACGTACAAAGGTATAAAAGAGCAGTTCATCAGCAGAGCTTGTCGGTCGTACTCAGGTGATTCATTTGAAAAGGTTTATAACATGACTAAGACCGCACAATGAGAATTAACAGTCTTTGAATATGAAATGACAGTTGGAGATAGATGCAGGGGACATTCCATTTCAGAAGTCGTTAGAGGATTCAATGTTCAGAGATCCGCAGTGTCAAGAGTGTGCTGAGAATACAAAATTTCAGACATTAGCTCTCATCACGGCATTTTCGTGGAGATGTCAGCACTGAACAGAAGAACACTACTGCATGAAATAACCACAGGAATAAATACGGTACGTACGATGAACATTTATGTTAGGACAGTGTGGCGAAATTTGGCATTAACGGGCTATGGCAGAACAAGACAAACATCAGTGCCTTTGTTAACAGCACAATATTGCCATGGGATGAATTCTGTCATGAGGCCATATGAGATCGTGTTTTTGCCTGTCAGTTGTGAACATCTAACGGTTCCAAAGATGTGGTATTTTGTGATGACTTCAAGAAATGTAATTTGTTTTTGTGAAAACTCAGGCTATTATGTTGTGTCGATACAGGGAGGCTTCTCAGTTTCTTAGTTGTTCCTCGATTTCTGGCCACGATGAGTTGCATGTGAATGTTGTAAAGAGGTCATGTCATCCATGTTTTCCTATATAGGTCGTGGCATCTTGAGTGTATTTGTGCACGTGTCTCGGACTTCGTATATGTGATGAGGGTAAAAGGTGGATGTATTCTTTCATGCATAGTTTTTTCTGATTCAGTCTAATGTAAAGCATCCCTTCCTCTTCCCTTTTTGCGTACATATCTACCAGAAACTGTTGGAATAAACGGCGAGTATTGAGAATATGATTGTATGTTTCATTGTCTCTGATCATTAAGCGGTAAGCATAGAACTCCTTGGAAGTCATGTTTTTGTTTGTTTCTCTGCCTGTTTGCTTGTTTCGGGTTGGATTTTTTTCACATTAAAATGCTATCCGTCCTCTCTGTACAGAAATATCAATGGATATTGGAGGGCATCATACGAACAGTGTGTCTCTGCAATGTGTTGCAATCCTTCTCTCCGTCATTTTACAATTGCCACAGCTTGTGTTTCCGTTGTTCACCATTATGATGGCGACTTAGTCTATTTGAGCTGTGTTAAATAAACATTGGTATTCTCCATGTGGTCTTTTGTCGGCTCAAATTATAACTTCATAGTCATCAGAAGTCATTCAGTCTAGTGCTGTTTGAATATGTAACTCAGTTAATCGTATTCCTATAAGATTCTCTGTACATCTCGGACTGCTTACCATCCCAATCCACTGATATTTTTGCATTGTTGATCAGTTCCTGTTTCTTCATTTCAGATGAAATATACCTGCATAAATTTATAGTATTCTTTGGTAGTGGCAGTAATGATCCCATGGTGTGATAGATTTTTCCACGGAGGGAAAAACGTAATCGATTACATCTTTGTTAACATTGAAAAGAGTGACAGCAAAAGAAGTCATTTGCAAGCAGGCATTGTACGGTTTTATATTTTGAAGAAATTGTTTTCATTCTGGAGTTTCCCTGGTCATATAATGTAAAAATTACATGGAGGTGCTTTCAGTGGTGGTAACTGAATTTTTCCATTTGTGCAACAGAATCTTGGTGTGTCTCTACTGAATTTTTTTTTTTTTTGTGTTGCAGAATTAGCATATGTTATCTATTTTTTTCCAATTACGACATTTTTGTGTTTGTTACAGTGTTTTGTTGGGCTGTAGTGGAATGCTTCATTTGTCATGTTGTACTGTTTACTTTCCCTCATCTGCGCTTGCCGTAGGGTGATATTTCCCTGGCTGGATTGAATTCTCAGTCTTATATTATAAGATTGTCGCAATTCTTGAGTCTTCAATCTCTTCATTTCGTTGTTCTTCATTTTCTCTGCGTCTCAAGGTGCCCATTCTCATTCATTGGGAACCTAAATGTGCTTCACACTCTTTGTAGTTTTGCTTTTCTGCCTCTCTCTCTCTCTCTCTCTCTGTCCCTGGTGTCGTCGTCGTCGTCCCCCCCCCCCCCCCCCCCCCCCCCCCCCCCCGCCATTTTGCTCCAGAATGGGTGAGATCTCTTGGTTGTTTACATTTGGGCTTTGTCTAAAATATAAATCGGGTCAACTTTTTGTTCACAAATACACCAGGTACACTTTACACATTCTTCACACTTTATTTTAGATTTCTATTCAGTCACTGCTGTATCACGTAGATTACTCTCACTTCAATATGTGTTTTTATTCACTCATTGCAATAATTTTTCGGTTCCTCCATTCGTCACTGATAAGGAACTGACATTCAAACCCACGATGGGTCTTGCTTTGTGTACTCCTACCAATGGGCAGCACCACTAGTGGCGAACTCCATAACATAGCAAAAAGCCTTCGACTGGTCCACAGTGTACCAGAACATTGCACAACATTAGTGTGTGTTCTGGAAAGTTCCACAATGATATGGGATGGTCCTGAACATTCGAGAATCTTCCCTAATGTTCCAGACTATTCCTGAACATCTAGGATCATTTTGGAACATCGCGGAACATTGTGGAATGTTCTGGTGTGTTCTCGAATGTTCTCGAGGACAATACTACCGAGCCTTTATATCTTCAAAAGCATGCCCTTCAGGTAAAAACAGGAGCCTTCTTCATGGACGGGGGATAGTGGGCTACCACACCATAACTCACTTGATCACACTGGGACACGTTTCTTAGTTTAAGAAGCAGGCATATTGTACACTTATTTTTGTAATATATATTGATATTAATTATTTATATTCTACCAGAACTTGTCATTACCAAATTATTGTACCATATATGTAAAACAATGGCATTCTGTTTCGTGTATTTTTCATTAGTACACTACCTTACATCCCAAACATAACATAATGTTGTGCATACAGGGTGATTGAGCTGCTCCCACCAATGCCGTTTTACGCAACCTGCAATTTTATATCAGGCATTAAAAAACCACACGACAGATTTTCATAGCCTTTTGCTTGCTATACACAGAAAAACTGAACAGGACCTTTTTTGTAGGAAATTTAATGTAGTTACATTTTGTACTAAGGTATGTTTTTGATGGCAGCCATAGGTCAATCAAGAAAAAGGTAGAAAACTGACCTTCACATATCTGCACTCCCACGCTCATACCTCACCAGTCAGGATTTCTAGTATATTGTTCGTGGCATTCCCTCTCATCACTGTACAAATATCGCAAAAACAATTTCCCACTTTTGGCTTCATTGATGCCTTAGTAGGCCATTGACTTAGTCGAACACTTACAAATTGTAAAACTGATGTTTGTTATCACAAACTAACGTTGTGTGAATTTTAACCACAGAATAATTAAATCATAGTATTCATCGGGCCTTGTGCCCATGAAACTGTCATTATAAAGATTAAGTTTGAATTGAATTGTCAATGTAAATAGATTCACACACATTTGGTTTAATGATACTAACAGAACAACAGACTACACTGGTGGCATAATAGCCCACTCAGTAGAGACCAGAAAGGTCAGATGTAGGAAGTAACTTGTGTGGCCGAGTTCAAATCCCGGTGCTGGTACAACTTTTAATTCATTGCTTTGGCCTAAATAACTATCATAGGTAAAGGTGGTACTCAATACGTATCAGGAATACCACCTTTATACGGTTGATATTGTCACCTATGTCTCAGGTACAGGGGGGATTAACTCTTATTTTGCTCATTGGTACAATTCCAATATCGGAGAGCCTTGGCAATATTGATGTGAGTTAGAAGGGGAATAACAATGGGCTGAGGCCCAAGTTGGAATTTCTATGGGTGAGGGTGACATACTATAGGCTAGTCCGTGCAGTTGTGATATCTGCAGTGCCAGTACGGCATAACAGATAGCGCATCTGCCTAGTAAGCAGGAGACTTGGGTTCATATAGCGATGTTGGTACAAATTTTAATTCATTGCTTTCACCTACATGGTTATCATACACTGAAGAGCGAAAAAAACTGGTACACCTGCCTAATACGTGTAGCTTGCAGAATGGCCGCAACACAACGTGACATGGATTCAACTAATGTTTGAAATAGTGCTGGAGGGAAATGACAACATTAATACTGCAGGGCTGTCCATATATTGATAAGAGTATGAGGCAGTGGAGATCTTTCAATAGCATGTTGCAAGGTATCCCATATATGCTCAATAATGTTCATATCTGGGGAGTTTGATGGCCAGCGGAAGTGTTTAAACTCAGAAGAGTGTTCCTGGAGCCACTGTCTAGCAATTCTTGATGTGTGGGGTGTTGCATTGTCCTGCTGGAATTACTCAAGTCTGTCGGAATACAGAATGGACATGAATGGATACAGGTGATAAGACAGGATGGTTACGTACGTGTCCCCTGTCAGTCGTATCTAGATGTGTCAGGAGACCCATATCACTCCAACTGCACACGCTCCACACTATTACAGACCCTCCACCACCTTGAACAGTCCTTTACTGACATGCAGGGTCCATGGATTCATGGAGTTGTCTTCACACCCGTACACGTCCACCCACTAAATACAATTCAAAATGACTAATCCAACTAAGCAACATGTTTTCACTTGTCAACAATCCAATGTCTGTGTTGACGGGCCCACACGAGGCATAAAGCTTTGCGTCGTCCAGTCATCAAGGATATACGAGTGGGCCTTCGACTTCTAAAACCCATATCGATGACCATTCATTGAATGGTTTGCACGCTGACACTCGTTGATGGCCCAGCATTGAAATCTGCAGCAATTTGCAGAAGGGTTGCACGTCAGTCATTGTTGGCCCCATTCTTGCAGGATTTTTTTCCGGCCACAGTGGTGTCAGAGATTTTATGTTTAAGATTCCTGATATTCATGGTACACTCGTTAAATGGTCATATGGGAAAATCTCCACCTCATCGCTACATTGTAGATGCTATGTCCCATCGATCGTACACTGACTACAACACCACGTTCAAACCCACTTAAATCTTGATAGACTGTCATTGTAGCAGCAGTAACCGATCTAACTGCACCAGACTTTGTTGTCTTGTATAGGCGTTGCCGACCACAGCACCGTATTCTGCCTGTTTGCATATCTCTGTATTTGAATACACATGCCTATACCAGTTTCTTTGGTGCTTCAGTGTACACTGGAAATAGCTCATATGGTCAGAAAATTTGTACAGTGATAAGAGAGAGTGCCATAAATAACATACTAAAAATCATGACTGGTGAGAGAGACGGGTGGGGGGAGGTGGGGTTGTAGATAGTTTGAAGATGACTTTGGTGTGTTTTTCTTGAATAACTCTACTACTGTGACCTCCAGCAAAAACATATCCTAGTACAAAATTTAACAACATTAAATTTCCTACAAAAAGGTCTCGTTCATTGTTTCTGTTGGAATAATAGTTTCTGCGTAGCAACCGAGAGAAAATGGAAATCTCACACGTGGTTTTTGAAGGCCGGGTATAACATTACAGGCTGCAGAAAATGACACCAGTAGGGACAGCTGAACCACCCTGTATACTAAATAATAAATAGTACAGTATGATGACAGTACTTTCCGGGTAGTCTTCATTATACATTTGCCTAGATGATTATTGTATGTTTTACTACGAATGTGGACAAAAAGGTTGTCACACTCGTACATTTTAAGGAGCTGAACAAGTGCAAGACGGAGCTGCAGTACTGGCGCTCCAAGTCTCCCGCGAACCTGCCACTCTGCGTGTCGTGCGGTGTAGCAGTGGCACCCGCACCACCAGAGGACCTGCAGGCGCTGGCCAACCAGGGCGCACTGCCCCAGGGGCTGGACCTCGCCGCCGTCGACTTCGTACCCATCGCGGGCTCCGTCAACAACCCGCCCGCACCCGCCTCGGACTCGACCGATGCTGCGCCCCAGCAAGTGCCGCTGCAGCAGCCCCAGCCACAGGTGCAGGTCCAGCAATTGCAGCTGCAAGAGCCACAGACGCAGCTGAGGCAGCCCCCGATGTTGGCGGGTGCGAGCTCGGCGTCCCAGGAAGCAGAGGTGGCCACATCTGGCGCAGTTGCGGGGGCTGCGTCGCCGGCCTGCCAGGCGGTCCACGTGCAGCTGGCGACCCCCGTCGCGTGCCGGGCGTGTCCCTCCACAACAAAGAGGAAGGCACCGGGTGGCGACACTGCGCCCGAGCTCCAGGAGGAAGAGGCAGCCGTGACACCTGTGGCCGTGCGGCCCGGATCCCCCAGCACCGACGATGCAGACGGATCGGCCTCACCGAAACGGGTCCGCCGCCTGTCCAAGTGCAGAGGGAAGCGCCTGAAGGTGCAGTAATGGGTGGGGGCGTTCTCTCTCTCGTGAGGTTTTGTGGTGTTCTCTGCCGGGTCGGGAGCACGAGATTTTAGAGTCTGAAATCGCGCCTCTGCAGGAAAGTGCAGTTTGTCTGCAAATGTGCTTTTAAGTGGTTTGCTCATTGTACTAAGTAAAATAACCGTTCCATTCCATTATCGTGTCGAAATTCCGAGAAATTCAGTGGAGCAGTAGGAATAGTATTTTTGCAATCTTTGTAGGAAACCCCAGTGTCCCACCTGCAACCTTCACAATACCTGTGACAAGTTGATTAATACTGTGTCACTACACTTGCAGTCTGTAGCTTAATAGCTGTTGTCAGAATGTGACAAAATCTGTGTAGTTTCACTAATAAGCAGACAAGTCTTCACTTTGAAAGAGAACGGTGCTAGTGGCAGATAAAACTTGTGAAACCAAATAAATGTAAAAGTCTGTTCACACATGTGCACAATACTACCTGCTTCTGGCCAAACTGGAACTATCACGTGTTGACCAAAAACTCTCGTGCTCCCTGCTGCCGGCATACTAGACGAAATTAGCACAGTTTTTGAGGAAACTGGAAAGGAAGCTAACATTGGTTTCACAATTGGCCTGTTTTAATCTGCACGATATATCTGGTCGTTGAACAGATATTAAAAATTTTTAACTGAAATTACTACCAATGATTTTAGGCATCAACTTTTAGCCCTCACTTTTACAAACTGGTGCACTGTAAATTAAAGCTCACTCATTAATGAGATGCACAAGATAAAAACTTGAAATTGTCTAAAAATGATCAACATTAACACAGTGTGCTGTTACTTGTATAAGTGAGAGATGAAAACTGTGGCTTAAAATTCAGAGTAACTTCTTGGTAAGATAGAAGACTGTGAGGCGCAGCTTCGAAAACACTGTATTGCTGCACCTGCTAGAACAGGACTTTGGCTAAACAAATGCTCCACATCGTTGCGCATAATAAAATTCAAAAACAAAGGGCAAGTGGTACGTGCATTGTTTAATGAAGGAAGATATAGATATTTTTAGAAATGTTAGTCTGACAAATTTTAGGAGAAATGGTCATTTTGGTGTGTGGATGCTCTACTACTCCTTGCACTGTGATTTTACTATTCTCCAAAACATGAGTTACATTGAAGCATAGCTTTTGATTGGAGTGAGCAAAGAAAACATCTCTGTAAATAAATTTATGCCTTAAGAAATTACGTTAGGAAATATTTTGTTAGGAATCTTGATAAGGGAATATGCCTGTAAGGTTTTATAAGAATTCTGCCATGTTACAAAACTATTTATTTGGTTAAGGAATCATTGGGCTACGCATTTTTTCTGTAGTATATTAGTGCTTGAAGAAATGTTTTAAGGAAAGTCATAGTTGTTGTATTGAACTGAGCCAGTTGTTAGACTTTTGTGTGCATGAAAATGCAGTAGGCAGTAATACAATCAACAACACTACAATATTTATTTGCAGCAAAGAATCTCATCTGCTAAATGTTAACAGCTTTTACACAGTTGCTTGCGGACAGTTTGATCGTTGTAGCTCGATTATAGCAAGACGAGTGTGAGAGTTCTGTTTCAATATACAACCTTTGCAGTAGCTGCTCCTGCAGTTTTTTGCTTGATGTTAAACAGGAAATAGTCATCAGTATGCAAAAAGCTTCTTAAGTCTTTCTAACTTTTTGACAGTTGTGCTACAGCAGTGTTTATTTTATGATAAAATGCATCCCTTAGTATCGTAGGCAGTCAGGGATGTGCGAGAAATGTTTATTTTTGTGTAAAATGGTTCGTTGCTGCCTGAATTGGACCTCTTGTTGGAGGTTGGTGACATTTTGTGGAAGGTAAAGTGTTTACTGACTTTTAGGCACTGCCTCTCGGTGTGTGTGTGTGTGTGTGTGTGTGTGTGTGTGTGTGTGTGTGTGTGTGTGTGTGTGTAATATAAATAAGAAAATGTGTGGACTACTATAAGTACCTACTTTTTGTAACTGTAGTATTATATTGCCAGCAGTTTCTCCAAAACATGTTTGCTGTGTGGTTAGTTTACTGTGAGTGTTTAACAATAAATTCTGTATAAACATGTGAATATTAGATATTATATTTACCATCACAATACAGTATTTTTCTTTTTTCTTCAGAATATAACCTAACTTCCAATCTCTTATGTTGACAGTAATGTGTGTTCTATGATAGGATTTCTTCTATCTGTACATGCAGAAAATACGAACTCTTTGTTTTGTACAAATATCAGAACAGGTGCACCACAAATTTAAAAAAAGTATTGTAGCCTACTTACTGTACTTGCCACAACTATCATCCTGTTGTAGACTGGTCACTTCGGTAAGCTGTGGCACCTTTGTAATTTTTGACCTAGCTTGTAAGCTGTAGAGTAAAATTTCTTGCTGTTATACGCAATTCAGGCAGGTGCTCGTCGATATTGAGGAATGTTGTTCGGTCATGAATTTACATTTCGATTACTGTGATAGATGGAAGGGAAGTGCACATCCCATTTTTTGTTACAAAGGTACCACAGTTTAGAGACCAGCACTCAGGAATTACTTAAAAATATTTTTGTTAGTGTCACTGGCAGATGTTTGCTTCAGTGGTCTGAAATATAGAGCAACATACATTATTTTAACTAGTGGTAACATACTGTATGTTAATAAAGTACATGATATGAGTAGTAGTTTGACTATATGAGTGATGCACATTGAAGAGACCAAAAGGGATAAATTTGATTGGTAGAGTTATAAGACTACTATAACGTTTGTCTAGAAGTGACCTTGAAAAATTTAAAAAAGATTTTATTCTCACTTTTTACTTGTATTGCAAAATGTTTTCAGATGTTGTGTGTTTAAGGTCAATATGTATGTGGATTGATTCTCCAGTCTTTATTTCCAGGGGCACGTGATAGTTATGTTACATACATGTGTACATGGAAAGTAGAGCTTTAAAAATATATATATAAATATACGTACATATATTTTATGATCCCAGTCTGTGTGTGTGTGTGTGTGTGTGTGTGTGTGTGTGTGTGTGTGTTGCTTGAGTAGAAGTGTTGCAGTGAGATGGGGCACTCAGTTTTATATTTTGAAGTCTACTGATATATCTTTAAATGAAAGCCATGACACAAAGAAAGTGAGTTGTACAAGATATTTTAGTTCAACAGTTGAGCATACAAGCATGGATGTGTGTATGTACATACTACTATGATCTCTAATAAACTGGATATATTAAATATGAACTTATTTGTTTTGCTTTTTACCCACTCTGTCAGTGATGGGGTTTAACTGTATGGTTCTGAGAAGTGATATTTTTGGGAGACAAGTTAGCGAGATAAATTTCATGACTGTGCTTTTGGAAAGAAATGCACCTTAATAATGCCCAAATTGACATTTAGGTGTGTATTTACTGAACTGTCAACAGAGAACTCAGAAATGGTGTCATGAATTTATCGTGGGAATAAACATAATCAGACAGCTTTGTGTTGCTCTGAAAGTGCTTTTCACTTTGAAACATACCGTATGTGCACGAATATAGGCCACACTTTTTTCCTGAAATTTTGACATGAAAAATTGTGGTGTAGCATATAATGTTTACCCCTCTGATCATAAATAGTAGATTTCTAAATGACACGCACACATATCTTGAGAGTTGAAATTAATTCCATTACTAGTTACTTTTGTAAATCATCAGACTTGAGAAGAAAATAGCAGTAAACCATGTTTGCAAATACTATAGCTGTTCATGAAAAAAGAAATCTCTGAATTTTAAGCATCACATGTACATATTTACACACTGCATTTCCCTATATTATTTACTATTGTGGTGTTTGGCATATCAAAATAGAATGGGCTTTGCCAGCATTCCCTATTAGGAAATGTAAATAAAAATTTTGCACTGAACCTAGGTCACATAACACAGGAAAGATATCAAACTGTTTTCATTAAGCTCAGGGCAGGTATTGCGCAATTGTAGTTATGTGATAAACAGAACCCCCGCCCATATGGAACTTTAAATTTAATTGGCAAAAAGTTACTTTTGTGCTATTTTGCAGCTCTCAATTTGAATCATTTCAAATGTAGTGGCATATCCATATTTCCTGTTTCCACACATGGATATTTGCACTTTTGCCCTCAAATGAACACTGGGACTTCTCGAAGTGTTTAAGTTTCCCCCCACTTGGACACCACTGGTATATTTTTATTTATTTATTTATTTATTTATTTATTTTTTATTTTTTTTTTCGCCTGTGTGAAACCTGTGTCCAACTTCCCATAACCTGTGTGGCTTTGCACAATGTATAGCTGATAACTTGAAGTGGCTCAGTTATGTGAGGTTGGCAACATAATTTAGTGTCTGCATCTTGTACAAAGTAATAGTACTTCGCAATAGGAGGTAAATTCAATAGTGCAGCCCACATTCAAAATTTACTTTTTTCTATAATCCCGCTTCAAAAGTGTAGGTGTTGCCTATATTCATACAAATACTGGAACTGCGCAATGCTGTCGTCCAGCGGACATTATTTTTTGCAAGGGTTCATTTATATTTTAAGTTACCTCGTTGTGGTCATCTTGGAATAGTCTGCAACCCCCTGACATGTTAAATATTCTTATCTGTAGAATAACTTAATTTTTACTAAAAACCAGGACTGCATCTTCGGTTTTTACTGGGGACCTTCTGGATAAAGAATAACAAGTGCTTTTTCAATAAATACATACATATATAAATTATTGACATAAACTTCTGATCATTGGTATTCCTTGACAGCATGGCTGGCGCAGAAGATATTGCCATCTTTGACTACTTTGTGCATCAAGACTTCCAAGCATGTCCTTCACTCTCATAATTCTGCTAATAAAGTTTGTTCACTTATATTCGAAATTAGTGAGAGATTTCACTTTGTCAACAAAAACAAGGGCGATGTACTTGAGGACAATATTATGGAAATGGAAGAGGATGAAGATGAAGAAGAAATGGGAGATACAATACTGCGTGAAGAGTTTGACAGAGCATTGAAAGACCTGAGTTGAAACAAGGCCCCGGGAGTAGACAACATTCCATTAGAACTACTGATGGCCTTGGGAGAGCCAGTCATGACTAAACTCTACCATCTGGTGAGCAAGATGTACGAGACAGGCGAAATACCCTCAGACTTCAAGAAGAATATAATAATTCCAATCCCAAAGAAAGCAGGTGTTGACAGATGTGAAAATTACCGAACTATCAGTTTAATAAGTCACAGCTGCAAAATACTAACGCGAATTCTTTAGAGACGAATGGAAAAGCTGGTAGAAGCGGACCTCGGGGAAGATCAGTTTGGATTCCGTAGAAATGTTGGAACACGTGAGGCAATACTGACCTTACGACTTATCTTAGAAGAAAGATTAAGAAAAGGCAAACCTACGTTTCTAGCATTTGTAGACTTAGAGAAAGCTTTTGACAATGTTAACTGGAATACTCTCTTTCAAATTCTAAAGGTGGCAGGGGTAAAATACAGGGAGCGAAAGGCTATTTACAATTCGTACGGAAACCAGATGGCAGTTATAAGAGTCGAGGGACATGAAAGGGAAGCAGTGGTTGGGAAGGGAGTGAGACAGGGTTGTAGCCTCTCCCCGATGTTATTCAATCTGTATATTGAGCAAGCAGTAAAGGAAACAAAAGAAAAATTCGGAGTAGGTATTAAAATTCATGGAGAAGAAGTAAAAACTTTGAGGTTTGCCGATGACATTGTAATTCTGTCAGAGACAGCAAAGGACTTGGAAGAACAATTGAATGGAATGGTTAGTGTCTTGAAAGGAGGATATAAGACGAACATCAACAAAAGCAAAACGAGGATAATGGAATGTAGTCAAATTAAATCGGGTGATCCTGAGGGAATTAGATTAGGAAATGAGACACTTAAAGTAGTAAAGGAGTTTTGCTATTTAGGGAGTAAAATAACTGATGATGGTCGAAGTAGAGAGGATATAAAATGTAGACTGGCAATGGCAAGGAAATCGTTTCTGAAGAAGAGAAATTTGTTAACATCGAGTATAGATTTAAGTGTCAGGAAGTCGTTTCTGAAAGTATTTGTATGGAGTGTAGCCATGTATGGACGATAACTAGTTTGGACAAGAAGAGAATAGAAGCTTTCGAAATGTGGTGCTACAGAAGAATGCTGAAGATAAGGTGGGTAGATCACGTAACTAATAAGGAGGTATTGAATAGGATTGGGGAGAAGAGAAGTTTGTGGCACAACTTGACTAGAAGAAGGGATCGGTTGGTAGGACATGTTTTGAGGCATCAAGGGATCGCAAATTTAGCATTGGAGGGCAGCATGGAGGGTAAAAATCGTAGAGGGAGACCAAGAGATGAATACACTAAGCAGTTTCAGAAGGATGTAGGTTGCAGTAGGTACTGGGAGATGAAGAAGCTTGCACAGGATAGAGTAGCATGGAGAGCTGCATCAAACCAGTCTCAGGACTGAAGACCACAACAACAACAAAATTATTTATCTCCAAACTTTGGCTTCAAAAATCTGGAAAACCTTGTACCTCACACTGTGTGGAACTAAATCTTCTATTTATTCTGTCAAAAGCAAAAACATGACTAATAACACTTTATAAAATACAGATACATAAGTCGAAAGAAAAAGTTGTAAACAGCAAATATCTCCACTAGTATATAACAGGTACTGTGGGGCCACTTGCCACATTCCTCTCGTTTGTCACTCTTCCTCAGTCTGTAGGTCACCACATACAAGATGCCGTGAGTGACCCTGAAATGAAAAATCCCTGCCCCCCCCCCCCCCCCACACACACACACACACACACACACACACACACACACACACACACACACACATTCGACAACATAGATGTGGACTACTGCTACATATCTGTGGCATCTGGAATGTTTCCGACCCCAGCTTCCTTGAACCGTTGCGGTGGAAACTCTCCCTGCAACATATCCTTCATTGCTGTAGCACCTGACCTCAAGCTTCAGGAGTACATTTTCACATCTATATGTGCCCCCTTCTCTACTCCCCTTGGCACCTCTGCCTCTCACATGCCTGCTGTCCCACACAGCACACCTGTGTAGTCCTTTGCTCTCTCTGCTTGTTTCTCCCTATTCCTCCCCCCCCCCCCCCCCCCCCTCCTTTTGCCTAGCACACTATCCCAATACTGTACCTTGCAGCCCACCATCCTGTTCCTGCCAAATTCTTGCGCACCTCTGCAGCAGTATCTTCTCCCATCCTTATCATGCTATTCCTCCATGTCCCTGCCCCTCAGGTTTTTTGTATGCCAACTACTCACAACAGCTGAGATTACTGCTTACCAGTTGGACCTTAATGCATGTTCTCTCTCTCTCTCTCTCTCTCTCTCTCTGTGTGTGTGTGTGTGTGTGTGTGTGTGTGTGTGTGTGTGTGTGTGTGTGTGTGTGTGTGTGTGTTCCAATAGCTTAGTCTACTTTTAAACGTATGTGTCTGCCACTCAACACGTCCATTATGTAGTGAGTAGCAATCTGTCTCAGTTCATATTGTTGTTCAAATATTAAATGTGCAATATCCATGCTTTATTTCTGTTCTCCTGATTGAGATAATTATCTTTAACATCTAATAGGGTCAAGTTTTAGGTGATACTGAAAATAATATAGGGAACACCAAATCTTTTATCAACTCTCAACTACACTCCTGGAAATTGAAATAAGAACACCGTGAATTCATTGTCCCAGGAAGGGGAAACTTTATTGACACATTCCTGGGGTCAGATACATCACATGATCACACTGACAGAACCACAGGCACATAGACACAGGCAACAGAGCATGCACAATGTCGGCACTAGTACAATGTATATCCACCTTTCGCAGCAATGCAGGCTGCTATTCTCCCATGGAGACGATCGTAGAGATGCTGGATGTAGTCCTGTGGAACGGCTTGCCATGCCATTTCCACCTGGCGCCTCAGTTGGACCAGCGTTCGTGCTGGACGTGCAGACCGCGTGAGACGACGCTTCATCCAGTCCCAAACATGCTCAATGGCGGATAGATCCGGAGATCTTGCTGGTCAGGGTAGTTGACTTACACCTTCTAGAGCACGTTGGGTGGCACGGGATACATGCGGACGTGCATTGTCCTGTTGGAACAGCAAGTTCCCTTGCCGGTCTAGGAATGGTAGAACGATGGGTTCGATGACGGTTTGGATGTACCGTGCACTATTCAGTGTCCCCTCGACGATCACCAGTGGTGTACGGCCAGTGTAGGAGATCGCTCACCACAACATGATGCCGGGTGTTGGCCCTGTGTGCCTCGGTCGTATGCAGTCCTGATTGTGGCGCTCACCTGCACGGCGCCAAACACGCATACGACCATCATTGGCACCAAGGCAGAAGCGACTCTCATCGCTGAAGACGACACGTCTCCATTCGTCCCTCCATTCACGCCTGTCGCGACACCACTGGAGGCGGGCTGCACGATGTTGGGGCGTGAGCGGAAGACGGCCTAACGGTGTGCGGGACCGTAGCCCAGCTTCATGGAGACGGTTGCGAATGGTCCTCGCCGATACCCCAGGAGCAACAGTGTCCCTAATTTGCTGGGAAGTGGCGGTGCGGTCCCCTACGGCACTGCGTAGGATCCTACGGTCTTGGCGTGCATCCGTGCGTCGCTGCGGTCCGGTCCCAGGTCGACGGGCACGTGCACCTTCCGCCGACCACTGGCGACAACATCGATGTACTGTGGAGACCTCACGCCCCACGTGTTGAGCAATTCGGCGGTACGTCAACCCGGCCTCCCGCATGCCCACTATACGCCCTCGCTCAAAGTCCGTCAACTGCACATACGGTTCACGTCCACGCTGTCGCGGCATGCTACCAGTGTTAAAGACTGCGATGGAGCTCCGTATGCCACGGCAAACTGGCTGACACTGACGGCGGCGGTGCACAAATGCTGCGCAGCTAGCGCCATTCGACGGCCAACACCGCGGTTCCTGGTGTGTCCGCTGTGCCGTGCGTGTGATCATTGCTTGTACAGCCCTCTCGCAGTGTCCGGAGCAAGTATGGTGGGTCTGACACACCGGTGTCAATGTGTTCTTTTTTCCATTTCCAGGAGTGTACAAAGGGAATTCTAGTAAGGCAACAATTTCTTTTTCTTGGCCAATTTTGGATGAAAAATGTGGAACTTTTTGTGGGAGATGGTGGAATATTCCCACTTCCCTTGTATTTTTATGAAGTTGAGATAGGTGACAGCACTGTAGGTAGCCTTCAAAATTGTCTATAATGAAGGTGCCTTCCAGAGAGCTGTCATTGAGTTTCTTTTGGTGAAAAACTTGGCAGCATAAAAATTTGAACCTTCTAAGTCAGTCCAGCCAAAAGCTATGGCTGCTTAGGTCATATTTTGTTACTCACTAATCAAAACCTATAGGGTACTTACTGTTCGTTTAGAATCATTAAACTTGACAAGAAGGAGGTTTCTCAGTACAACCAAAGGAAAAAAAATCTGGAAACTGTGAATCTATGATATCACATGAAAAAAGTATTTCTTGTATCATTTTTTTATCTGATGTTGGATTTGAAATTAAAACAATCAGTAGCTCTGCATTCAGGCTGACTGGATCACAAGCATAAAAGTCAAACATCAGGCATGGACTGACTTTATTGTTCATATGACTAGTCTGATAATGTTTGTTTTGCATTCAACTTGAAATGCCATGTCTGTGCAGTAATCGCTCCCGAGCATCTGATTATGGATAAATTCTGAAATAAGTCGCACGAGCAATAAACTCACTACTCGCCTGGTGTCTTGATTTTTACCATTGTGACCCTGTCAGCCTGAATGCAGAACTACTGATCATTATATGAGGGCTGTTTTTTTTTTTCTTTTTTTTTTTTTTTTTTTTTTTTCAGCCTCCGATTGGCTGTAAATAAAAGAAAAATGTAAAGAAAATAATAATTTTATTACCAAAAGTACAGTAAAGCCTTAACTTATTTTTCTACATAATCGCACAATTGAGGCACTTGTCATACCATGACACAAGCTTTTCGACGCCTTCCTCGAAGAATGTTGGCGGCAGTGAGGACAGGTAAGTCTTGACAGGATCCCGAAGTTCTTCATTAGTAGCGAAGCGCTGCCTGCCTAACCATGACTTCAGTTCTCGGAACAGGTGATAATCACTTAGTGCTAGGTCCAGGCTGTATGGTGGATGTTCAAAAACTTCCCATTTAAACTTCTTGAGGAGGTCTTTTGTCTTGTTGGCACTGTGTGGTCGGGCGTTGTCACGGATCGAAACAATGCTAGACGAAAGCATTCCTCTGCATTTGTTTTGAATGGCGGAGACGACGTAAAGTTTTGCAAAAAACTTCCCTGTTTATCGTCGTAGCTTGCTCCGTAAAGTCCACCAGCAACACTCCTTTATGGTCCCAAAACACAGTGGCCATTGTTTTTCTTTTCGTCAGTGAATGTTTAAACTTTTTTGGCTTGCTTGGGGAAGCTGTGTGCATCCACTGCTTTGATTGTTTCTTTGTTTCAGGATTGTCATAGAGGACCCATGTTTCATCGCCAGTAACAATAGACTTCAAAAAAACGTTACCCTCATTGGCATAATGTGTGAGAAGCAATAATGCTGACGCCATCCTTTGCGTTTTGTGGTCGGTACTCAGCATTTTTGGGATCCGACGTGCACACAATTTCAGATAGCTTAGGTCTTGAGTCACAACTGTGTACAAAGCAGACCTTGAAATGTCTGGAAATTCATCAGACAGTCCGCTAATTGTAAACCTTCGTTTGCATCTCACTGCCTGATCAACACGCTAAACGCGGCCTACAGTGGCGACAGAGTTGCGGCCTTGTCCACCTTCATCATGGACGTCTGTTCGTCCATCTTTAAATTTTTGACACCATTCCCGAACACTACCGTCACTCATAACGTTGTTACCATGCACTTTGCTCATTGTGAGATGGATTTCCGCAGCACTACATCCTTCTGCTTGCAGAAAACTGATTACACTTCGTGACTCACATTTGACGGGAGCATCGAGCGTAGCGGCCATGTTTACATGGACGTAGCTCGGCTACGACAGACACACTGCAGCTGAAAATGGCAGAGGTTGTGGTGGGGGAGCTGCGCAATCTCATGACACGCAGGTCTGGCCCCTCCCTACCTCTTACTTGCTTAGATGGACGATCGGAGGTTGAAAAAAAACAGCCCTCGTAAAAATGGTTGCCTACCTTCTGCATGACTTTGTCACATATATATTCTTGAAATTGAAACATTCTCAAAAATCTGGGAATCTGTGGGACTGATATCTTGCCAGTATCAATGTTGTTTGAGAGTCTCAATACTCAGAATGTGTGAACAGTCTGTGTACATAATTAAGTCTGTAAGGAAACCTCAGTGTGCGAGTCCTACTTGCACCTGGCTAATTTTTTACTTCCATAGTAAATTTAACACTGGCGTGGAGATTGTTCAGATGTCTTCAGAAGACACAGGGCTGTTCCTGACCATGGCTCCACACAACAAAGGTATTGTCAGTGCTTGTGTGCCACACCTTAAGTCTACAGGGCACCATGTCCAGTGCCTGTCTTTCAAAGTGCTCTATCAAGAAATATGCAACCACTGAAGTAAATGAACTGCCCAAAGAGATGTCTTCCAGCTGTTCATAAAAATCACCAGTCCACATAAAGTAGCTCATGGTAAGACATGCATTGAAAGTTTGTTGACGTCCTATAGGGATGCCAGTTATCACTGAAACAGTTAGTTTTCAGTTACACCTGTTCTTTTTGTCTTCAGTTTAACACAACTGTTAAAACTGCTCAAAATAACCAGTTTCTGAAATAACCGATTTTCAGTTTTTAATTGCTATTACTTCTAGTAAAAAATATAAACTTGGAAAAAAGATTGAAAAATTCTAGTGAAGGTGAAGGTATGGGAGATCACGAACAATATGGGGTTGAGGCTGTGGCAGAAGTCAGTCTTACTGCCTCCAGCAAAGTTTGTGAAGATGAAATAGATAGGTACGGTGACAGCAAGAGTGAAAGGTCACAAGTTTGTGACTTCCATGCATAGTCAGTTTTGGATAGTGTCAATTTTTAACCCCGAAACAACCACAAAATTAAGGGTTCAGTTATTAACCTAAGTCTATAGCACACCAATCAGTAAAATTTACCTTGTAAGATCTCCTGTGTGACTTGCATTTACTGATGGGGATAGAAAAATTGTTGTCGGCATACTGAGAGAAAATTAATTTAATAATTTTTGAAAATCAGTTATGCCTACAATTTGAGGATGATTCTCGACGGAATTGTTAGTCCCAGCACACACAAGGGATTCACATTAGTGAGAGAGGTACAAATGGGTTATTTCTTAGTGCCATATTTCATGATTATGGTCATTTTACAATCCATAAAAATAAAAAAAATACGTGTCTCACTTTAGAACAGTATGCAGGAGGCAGAGAACTTCTCTGATGAGCTTACCTATAGAAAACTATTATTCGTTTTATATTCTGACTGTGAAATTGGAAAGTTAAAGACTGGAAGCTCTTGAAAAGGATGGGAATTTTACTCACTTAATTTTTACATACTGTGCTAGTGGCCATATTGACCCAGTCCAAGCCAGTCAGGAATTCATCTGTTTTCACTTGCCTCCTTTTACAGCCTCGAAGAACAGCTAAATTTCTTTGCTTTTTCTATAGTAAGAGGAGCCACAAGATTGTAACAATAATTATGTACATTAATTTGTTCACTTGAATCATTATTATTAAATAATGAACAGACATACTCCCCATCTGACCAAGCTCTATTCAACATTAGTAAGTAAAGTTATCAGAATGTGACAAACCAAGATCAGCCTTAACATACCTACTGTTTTTTTCTGCAGATATGATATTCCATCTGGCTCCCAAAATTACTTACCGTCTTCTCAGTCTGTGTGACTCCTTTACTGCACCCCCCCCCCCCCCCTCTTTCCAGTTTTTAGATTTGGTCTCACCTTTTATGCTTTTATTGCGTGAGTTTAATGTTCATTATTGTATAATTTGACTCCCTGACTGCTGGAGCTGTCCGCTTTTAACAGACCCTCTTTCTTCTGTAACTCACTTTGGAATCGTGGGACTGATGACCTAGCCGTTTGGTCCCATACCCCTCAATTAATCAATCACTCAGTCAAAATTATTTATTGTAACTCTTCACCTCCTCTTGCAAGAAAGATTGTGGATATTTTCTCCTTACACGATCTCATGAGTCTGTTGTGCCTCCTCCACTTTTTAATCTCGTAAAGCAAATGGAGCACTGTACTTCATTGCTACCACACTTAGTAAAATACTTCCAGACTAAGGATGGTACCATTCTGCTCTACAACAGATGTCAAAGTATAAAAGTGAGAAACTATCATACAGATGAGGTGCGGACAAATATTGCACATTTCACGTAAACGTGTACCATTTAATATGTCAGAGCAGGTATACTATTGTCTCTGCAGTGATTTACCAATTCTGTTTGTTGCTAGTTTCTAAGAGTGGGTGCTGATGTTAAAAACAGTGATGGTTGCTTTTCCCAGCTTCCACAATAATCCAAAGCCAATGGCCTTGCCGCAGTTGTAACACCAGTTCCAGTCAGATCACCAAAGCTAAGCGCTGTCGGGCTTACCTGGACGGGTAATCGTATGGGTCCACCAAGCATTGTTGCCAAGCGGGGTACACTCAGCTGTTGTGAGGGCAACTGAAGAGCTACTTGACTCGGAAGTAGCAACTCTGGTCAACAAAACTGATAATGGCTGGGAGAGTAGTGTGCTGACCACATGCCACTCCATATCTGCATCCGGTGATGCCTATCAGCTGAGGATGACACAGTGAACAGTCAGTATCATTATTTTTCTCAGTCATCAGTAAGAAATTAAAAAACCCATCATAACAAGACCAAACAAATACCGAAAAATACCAGTATCAGTTGTAACCAGTTTGTTTTCCCCATTCCTAATGTTCTAGAGGAAAATGGAATCTATATATTGCAGAGTGTCACTGAGTGGCATTTTGCTTAACAAAGGAACAACATTAAAAGTTTACCAGCCTGTTGTTGGGTCCAGGTGTTAGTTTCATCAACTTCTCAGTGAAATGTCCCAAGTCTTCCACATATGCATCTGTCTTTCCCACACGTGGCTGAAGCAGATGGGCCAAATGACTCATCAATTTATATGTCAGTGAGTTAGGAGCGCTTATGCTCCATCTTGATGGTACACCATCTTTATGAGTTTTTGATTACCCATACAGCTGAGTTGGTTCTCTGTGTTGTGCAGATTTCTCTTATGTGCATTGAGAGAGGAGACAGCTTGATTATTTGACATGTATTCTGCGTGATCTGATGTGTCAGATCCACACTTCGCCATCAGATTTCGCAGGTAACTTATCTTCTGCTCATTATCTTCAATGTTCATTACAACAGTCACATGTCCTTTGTCGGCAGGCAGAAGTGATAACTCTTGTTGAGCATTAAGACACATGATAGCTTTTAACTTTTTTTTTCTGGCTTGCAAGTTGGTGGTTTTGCCCAAAAAAGTATCCTGGCAATTACTGTGGGTAATTCCATATAAAACAGTGATTGAACAGACAGTCTAAAATCAGCTGCACGATAATTATGAGTTTGGGACATTGCTGGATTGTCTGCAATACAACACAAAATGTATGAGAAGCTTTCAATAAGTAATGCAACTCAGTTTTTTTCTTGGTGAATTTCAGTTTGAAAAAATGTGGAATTTGTTGTGGGACATTGTGGAATATTCCCGCTTCAGCCCCTATAGTTTCATGAAGTTCTGATAGTTTCATTGCTATACACAGCCTTCAAAATGGTGTCTGTAATGGAGGTGCATTCCAAGCAGAGAGCTGTCATTGCGTTTCTTTTGTCAGAAAAACCAGAGCATTGCATATATTCATAGGCTCTTGCAGAATGTCTGCGGAGACCTGTCAGTGAACAAAAGGGTTTCTCATCCTGTCCGCTATGTCTCCTCTGATCCTGGGTTGTGGGTGACTTTTCCAAACTACTCCATTTCCTAAACCTTTCCAATCCTTTTCCTTCGCCCCTCTTTCTTCCCCTTCAACTCTTCTGTTTGAAGAAGGAGGCACTGGATCATCCTTTTTTTGTACGTGTGTTCTCCTGCCACTGTTTTTTTTATCTATTCAGTTACATTACATATACAGGGTGATTCAAAAAGAATACCACAACTTTAAAAATGTGTATATAATGAAAGAAACATAATATAACCTTCTGTTATACATCATTACAAAGAGTATTTAAAAAGGTTTTTTTCACTCAAAAACAAGTTCAGAGATGTTCAATATGGCCCCCTCCAGACACACGAGCAATATCAACCCGATACTCTCTGTAGCATATCAGGCGTAACAGTTTGGATAGCTGCTGTTATTTCTCGTTTCAAATCATCAATGGTGGCTGGGAGAGGTGGCGGAAACACCATATCCTTAACATACCCCCATAAGAAAAAATCAGAGGGGGTAAGATCAGGGCTTCTTGGAGGCCAGTGATGAAGTGCTCTGTCACGGGCTGCCTGGCGGCCGATCCATCGCCTCGGGTAGTTGACATTCAGGTAGTTACGGACAGATAAGTGCCAATGTGGTGGTGCTCCATCCTGCTGAAATATGAATTGTTGTGCTTCTTGTTCGAGCTGAGGGAACAGTCAATTCTCTAACGTCTCCAGATACTGTAGTCCAGTTACAGTAGCACCTTCGAAGAAAAAGGGACCAAAAACTTTATTGGCTGAAATGGCACAGAAAACGTTCACCTTAGGCGAGTCACGTTCATACTGAGTTGCTTCCCGCGGATTCTCAGTGCCCCATATACAGACATTGTGACGGTTGACTTTCCCGTTAGTGTGGAAGGTTGCTTCATCACTAAACACAATCTTTGAAACGAAAGATTCTTCTGTTTCCATTTGAGCAAGGATAAAATCACAGAAATCGATTCTTTTAATCTGATCAGCTGCAGACAGTGCTTGAACCAATTTCAGACGATAAGGTTTCATGACTAACCTTTTTCGTAGGACTCTCCATACAGTTGATTGTGGAATTTGCAGCTCTCTGCTAGCTCTGCGAGTCGATTTTCCTGGGCTGCGAACAAATGCTTGCTGGATGCGTGCTACATTTTCATCACTTGTTCTCGGCCGTCCAGAACTTTTCCCTTTGCACAAACACCCATCCTCTGTAAACTGTTTATACCAACGTTTAATGCACCACCTATCAGGAGGTTTAACACCATACTTCGTTCGAAATGCACACTGAACAACTGTCGTCGATTTACTTCTGCCGTACTCAATAACACAAAAAGCTTTCTGTTGAGCGGTCGCCATCTTAGCATCAACTGACGCTGACGCCTAGTCAACAGCGCCTCAAGCGAACAAATGTACAACTAAATGAAACTTTATAGCTCCCTTAATTCACCGACAGATAGTGCTTAGCTCTGCCTTTTGTCGTTGCAGAGTTTTAAATTCCTAAAGTTGTGATATTCTTTTTGAATCACCCTGTATTTTGTTTTTCCTCTGCATGATGAACTGTGCCAGCAAGAGAATGTGTCACATTGCTTACAGTGTATTTGCGTGGTTCAAAGAGCGCAAGGATAAGTTTGCTGTTCTCCCAGCACTACAAATTCCCCAGATTTAAACTCAATCGAGAATCTATGAGACCACCTCAATTGCACTGTATGTGCCATGGGTTCTCAACCGAGGAACCTAGCACATCTGGACACAGTACTGAAGTTGGTGTGGCTCCACATCCTTGTCAGTACCTTCCAGAACCCCACCGCCTCTCTACCTGCATGCCTGACAGTGTTCCACACCACATAAGGCAGTTACTCAGGCTTTTGACAGGTGATCACATTAATGTCTCTGGACAGTGTATGTCAGTGCATGAGAAACAGTGTGCTGTAATTGTTTTGAATTCACATAGTTCATCCATACATGGAGTAACCAGACCACTCACGAGTGCTGTGACATCTGCAACAATCTGATGTCTCAGGTTCACTGTCGTCGATCATCATCCTTACAGTTCTGACTTAGCCTCGTCATATTTTCACATTGAAGAAAATGACTTATTGATACATAACCAACACGGATTCAGAAAATATCATTCTTGTGCAACACAGCTAGCTCTTTATTCCCGCGAAGTAATTAGTGCTGTCGACAAGGGATATCAGATCGATTCAGTATTCCTAGATTTCCAGAAGGCTTTTGATACTGTTCCTCACAAGCGACTATTAATCAAATTGCCTGCATATGGAGTATCATCTCAATTGTGTGACTGGATTCGTGATTTCCTCTCAGAGAGGTCACAGTTCGTAGTGATGGACGGTATATTATCGAGTAGAACAGAAGTGATATCTGCCTCTCCGCAAGGTAGTGTCACAGGCCTTCTGCTGTTCCTGATTTACATAAATGATCTAGGTGATAATCTGAGCAGCCCCTTAGATTGTTTGCAGATGATGCTGTAATTTACCGTCTAGTAAAATCATCAGATGATCAATTCCAAATACAAAATTATCTAGAGAGAATTTCTGTATGGTGCGAAAAGTGGCAATTGGCACTAAACAAAGAAAAGTGCGAGGTCATCCACATGGGTACTAAAAGAAATCCGATAAATTTTGGATATATGATAAATCGCACAAATCTAAGGGCTGTCAATTCGACTAAATACATAGGAATTACAACTTAAATTGGAAAGACCACATAGATAATATTGTGGGGAAGGCGAAACAAAGACTGCACTTTGTTGGCAGAACACTTAGAAGATGCAACAAACCCACTAAAGAGACAGCCTACATTACACTTGTCCGTCCTCTGCTGGAATACTACTGCGCGGTGTGGGATCCTTACCAGGTAGGATTGACGGAGGACATCGAAAAAGTGCAAAAGAGGGCAGCTCGTTTCATGTTATCGTGCAATAGGGGTGAGTGTGTCACTGATATGATATGCGAGTTGGGGTGGCACTCACTGCAACAAAGGCAGTTTTCTTTGCGGCGAGATCTATTTATGAAATTCCAACCACCAACTTTCTCTTCCAAATGTGAAAATATTTTGTTGACACCCACCTATGTAGGGAGAAATGATCACCATAATAAAATAAGAGAAATCAGAGCTCGAACAGAAAGATTCAGGTGTTCCTTTCTCCTATGTGCCATTCGACAGTGGAATGGTAGGAAAGTCGTATGAAAATGGCTCGGTGAGCCCTCTGCCAGGCACTTAAGTGTGAATTGCAGAGTAACCATGTAGCTGTAGATGTAGATGTAGATCTAGATCTAGATGTCCTTTCAAAAGTTAAAAAACATCTTCAAGGACTTCACTTTGATAGTGAAGAAGTGGTGCAAGCAGAGGTGAGGTCTGGCTGTATCAACAAAGTCAAGCATTATACAGTGAATATATCTATAGACTGGTCTCTCATAGGGAGAAATGTGTTTGTTACCAGGGTGACAAAGTTAGGAAATAAGAATATGGACATCAAAAATAAAGGTGTAGAATGTTAAGAACACTTGTTTTATTTAAAAAGCTTTAAGAGTTTTCATATAAAAATTTGGAAGCATTACTTTTTCACATAGATGTGATAATCTGAGTCATTTGATTCATATCATGCAGCTTTCCAAACCATTGTTCTTATTATACAAGTCAGAAAAGTTGTGGTGATGTGTGTGTGTGATTAATATTGTAGTTTTCCAAGGATGAACATACACTGAAGAATCAACGAAACTGGTACCCCCTGCCTTATATCATGTAGGGCCCCCCACGAGTACTCAGAAGTGCCGCAACACAATGTGGCATGGTCTCGACTAAAGTCTGGAGTAGTACTGGAGGGAACTGACACCATGAATCCTGCAGGGCTTCCTATAAATCCGTAAGAGTATGAGGGGTGACAATCTCTTCTGAACAACACTTTGCAAGGATCCCAGATATGCTAAAGCTAAATAATGTTCATATCTGCAGTTATGGTAGCCAGCGTAAGTGTTTAAACTCAAAAGAGTGTTCCTGGAGTCACTCTGTAGCAATTCTTGATGTGTGGGTTGTCGCACCATCCTGCTGGAATTGCCTGATTCCATCGCAATTCACAATGGACGTGAATGGATGCAGGTGATCAGACAAGATGCTTACGCGTCACCTGTCAGAATCGTATCTAGACACATCAGGTGTCCCATATCACTCCAATTGCATACGATCCACACATTACAGGAGTCTCCACCAGCTAGAACAGTCCCCTGCTGACATGCAGGGTCGATGGATTCATGATAGTATCTCCATGCTTGTACACATCCATCTGCTCGATACAACTTGAAACGAGACTCATCTGACCAGGCAACATGTTTCCAGTTATCAACAGTCCAATGTCAGTATTGACGGGCTCAGGCAAGGCACAAAGCTTTGTGTCGTGCAGTCATCAAGGGTACATGATGAAGTTTCGTTGAATGGTTTGCCATGCTGACACTTGTTGATGGCCCTGCACTGAAATCTGCAGCAATTTGTGGAAGGCTTGCACTTCTGTCACACTGAAAGATTCTCTTCAGTCCTTGTTGGTCCCATTCTTGCAGTACCTTTTTCCGGCCACAGCAGTGTCAGAGATTTGATGTTTTACTGGATTTCTGATATTCACAGTACACTCATGAAATGGTCGTACGGGAAAAACCCCACTTCATGTTGTGTCCCATCACTCATGCACTGACTATAACACCATGTTCAAACTCACTTAAATCTTGATAACTTGCCATTGTAGCAGCAGCAACTGATCTAACAACTGCGCCAGACACTTGGTGACTTATATAGGTGTTGGCAACCACAGCACTGTATTCTGCCTGTTTACATATCTCTGTGTTTTAATATGCATGTCTGTACCAGTTTCTTTGGCACTTCAGTGTAGTTCCTAAAAGTATTTCAAAGTGAGTTATGGTCTCCAATCGGAAGACTGGTTTACTGCAGCTCTCTGTGTTACTCTGTTCTGTGCATGCCTCTTCATCTGCAAATAACTACTGCAACCTACATCCTTCTAAATATTACTGTATTCACCTCTTGGTATCTCTCTTCAATTTTAATCCCCCTCAGTTCCCTCCAGCACTAAACTGGTTATTCCTTGATGTCTTAGAATGTTTCCTATCAACCCACCCCTTCTTTTTAGTAAAGTTGTACCACACATTTCTGGTCTACTCAATTCTATTCAGTACCTCCTCTTTAGTTACTCGAATTACCCATCTACACTTCAATATTCTTCTTTAGCACCACATTTGAAAGTTTCCATTCTCTTCTTATCTGGGCTGCTTATCGTCCAGGTTTCACACCTATACAAGGCTACACTTAAAACAAATATCTTCAGAAAAGACTTCCAAACACAGAAATAGTCCAGTCCTGGTCAAGATTTGTGCTTCCAGAGCACTCTCTCACTCTACGGGTGCAGTTGATTCTACTCGATGCTTTGGCTTCCCCCACCACAGTACTATACTGAGCAGCGGTTTGAGTTGTATACCTATATTCCAAAGGCTGTGTGCATGAGAAACTTAGGAAGATATGTTTGCAACAACTGCTGGGAGGCAGTAATTGGTGCATACTGTTATAAGGAGGATATTATCATGTGTGTTATTTCTAACTTTTTATTTTTTTGCCAAAGCAGTAACTTTTATTTCTTCAGTAAGAAAGTACATTAGACAGTGCTGATACAGTGAGCAGAACTACAAAAAGCTGTACATACAGGAAATTAACATTAAGTTGTCACATTTGTACATTTATACACATCTCAGTTTTAGAATACATAATGTATCTGGTCAAATGGTTCATGATACAATCAAACACAGGGAGTTACACAAATTAAAATCTGTTAAACTTGAAAGTTACTGGGGCTTTGTCAGTTTCATAACAGAAAAAAAAATTGGCCCACATATGTTATACTAGATAAAGAAATAACTTTAGCAGCTTGTCTGTGCAGGCAAGAATATTGCTCTTGGGGGTAACATTTTACGAAGTCCTCTAAGTTCCTGAAGTGGACAAACAGGTTGTTGATCTGCGTATGTTGATCAGCCCAAGTTGGAAGTAATGAGGTACATTAGCAGTCAAATGGTCTGACAAAAATTCGAAATCTGTCTTCATTCATGCAATTTCTTGGATTACCCTTGAGAATTCATTAAGAAAAGTTTCAATTACTAAAATGTAGTCAGCTCTGTCTGGACCTTGAGCTGACAGGATGTGCTCTATGTCATGCACTTGGAGCTGATTTTCTGTAGGATTGCTTTTCGTTTAATAGCATCAATCTTGTCCGCCATAATTGTTACCAAATGATTCTCCCCTTGCATTAAGATACATACTAAATTTAAATAATTAGTGATGTAAGCTGTAAAAGATTTTATCAGCACTCTATTCACCGTTAACTCAGTTGTTTCGCTAATGTTCACTTCCACTACAGTAAGCAGTGAGCGAATACAAAATAAATGCCCAGTCTTTGGAAGCGGTAACGTCAGTCAAGTATCTGGGTGTGACTATTCAAAATGATTTCAAATGGAATGATCAGATTACGCAAGTAACGGGTAAGAAGAACTCTACATTGCAGTTTATTGGTAGAATCCTAAAGCGATGCGGTCCTTCAACAAAGGAAATAGCTTACAGTATGTTAGTTCCTCTAGTCTTGGAGTATTGTTTGTCTGCATTGGACCCTTACCAGCTGGGCCTGATTCAAGAGATTGAGAAGGTCCAAAGAAGAGTGGCAAGATTTGTGACTGGTGCATTTAGCCATCGCGAGAGCGTTACAAATCTCATAGAAAGTTTGAAGTGGGGCACACTTGCAGATAGACGGCGCGCTAAACAGAAGGGGCTGCTCACTAAAATCTGAAATTCGATCTTCACCAAGGATGTAGAGCATATATTATTACCACCAACTTTCAAATCGCGCAATGATCACGAATCAAAGATAAGGGAAATAAGAGCTCGTACTGAGGTGTTCAGACAGTCGTTTTTCCCTCGCGTGATCCGTGAGTGGAACAGAGGGGGGGAAATATGACTTTGGCACGAATTGTGCCCTCCGCCACACACCACTTGGTGGCTAGTGGAGTATATATGTAGATGTAGATGCAGATGCAGATGTAGAAGCAGTCACTGTCATTTGTAAGAATACAAATGTATCATACTGTCTTTCTGTCTGGTGTTGTAATGATATTCCAATGAATGTTTTCTCAGCTCATAATAGTGTTATGGCATATTATGCGGTCCATGTGTCCCTTAAATGATACGAAAAATGAGGTAATTCCCATTCGGCACTGGACAATGAGACTGCTCCACGTTTTTTGGCAAGGGTGTAGGCACCATAATATTCCTAACACACAGTGAAAATATAATTTAATGCAAGAATTATAGTCAGCAAACTGCTTTACATCTAACGAGATGACTGCTTTGCTCTAGCAGCGCCTGGCTGCAGCCTCCATTTTCCTCTTCCTCATCAACTTTCAGTCCCAGTCGCTGCCACACTTGGAGTGCAGCCGGAGTGCTCACACTTGCAGAGCACTGTTAGGCCAGGTCTGCTATATTTAATTTTAACAAATTTCTCTTTTTTCAGAAATGCTTTTAGCCCTGTATCCAGCCTGGTCATCATCAATTATTTTACCGGCCAGATAGTAAAACTCATCTACTAATCTTATTGCCTCATTTCCTTGTGTAATTCCCTCAGCCATTGGGGGGTTTAATTCAACTACATTCCATTACCCTTGTGTTACTTTTGATGATTTTTTTTCCTATAACTTCTTTTCAAGACACTGTTGTTGTTGTGGTCTTCAGTCCTGAGACTGGATTGATGCAGCTCTCCATGCTACTCTATCCTGTGCAAGCTTTTTCATCTCCCAGTACCTACTGCAACCTACATCCTTCTGAATCTGCTTAGTGTATCCATCTCTTGGTCTCCCTCTACGATTTTTACCCTCCACGCTCCCCTCCAATACTAAATTGGTGATCCCTTGGTGCCTCAGAACATGTCCTACCAACCGATCCCTTCTTCTGGTCAAGTTGTGCCACAAACTTCTCTTCTCCCCAATCCTATTCAATACTTCCTCATTAGTTATGTGATCTACCCATCTAATCTTCAGCATTCTTCTGTAGCACCACATTTCGAAAGCTTCTATTCTCTTCTTGTCCAAACTATTTATCGTCCATGTTTCACTTCCATACATGGCTACACTCCATACGAATACTTTCAGAAATGACTTCCTGACACTTAAATCAATACTGGATGTTAACAAATTTCTCTTCTTCAGAAACGCTTTCCTTGCCATTGCCAGTCTACATTTTATATCCTCTCTACTTCGACCATCATCAGTTATTTTGCTCCCCAAATAGCAAAACTCCTTTACTACTTTAAGTGCCTCATTTCCTAATCTAATTCCCTCAGCATCACCCGACTTAATTAGACTACATTCCATTATCCTTGTTTTGCTTTTGTTGATGTTCATCTTATATCCTCCTTTCAAGACACTGTCGATTCCATTCAACTGCTCTTCCAAGTCCTTTGCTCTCTCTGACAGAATTACAATGTCATCGGCGAACCTCAAAGTTTTTATTTCTACTCCATGAATTTTAATACCTACTCCGAATTTTTCTTTTGTTTCCTTTACTGCTTGCTCAATATACAGATTGAACAACATCGGGGAGAGGCTACAACCCTGTCTTACTCCCTTCCCAACCACTGCTTCCCTTTCATGTCCCTCGACTCTTATAACTGCCATCTGGTTTCTGTACAAATTGTAGATAGCCTTTCGCTCCCTGTATTTTACCCCTGCCACCTTTAGAATTTGAAAGAGAGTATTCCAGTCAACATTGTCAAAAGCTTTCTCTAAGTCTACAAATGCTAGAAATGTAGGTTTGCCTTTCCTTAATCTTTCTTCTAAGATAAGTCGTAAGGTCAGTATTGCCTCACGTGTTCCAGTGTTTCTACGGAATCCAAACTGATCTTCCCCGAGGTTGGCTTCTACTAGCTTCTACTATCCATTCCATTCAACTTCTCTTCCAAGCCTAGATGCCTCTGAGAGCAAACCTCAGTTTTTATGTGCAATTACTGGCTTTCTCTGGATATTCCAGCTATGAAATCTTCTCAGTTTATTGACTGAGTGGCATCACTGTCTTATTGCAACGTTTCAGAGGATTCTGTGTCCATCGTATTCAGATGAAGTGTCGGGATGCTGTCTGCTGCCTTTCTTTATAGCCACTGGGCTGCTGTCAGATTCTGCCCAGCAGCCAGTCACACACCAGTGGTATCACACGACACACTCAACACCACCAGGGGGGGGGGGGGGGGGGCTGCGCATTGTGGCTCCAGTGTGGGCATATACATGACAAAGTAATTAATCGAGACAGTAGTTTATCATCTCAGTTCAGCGTGGGACATTGCAGTTAAGAAAATTCAGCAGGAGCACTCTGGTCTGTAGGGGATGGTGGCCAGGGCTGGAATGAATTGACTCCAATATTTGGCACCCATACTGGAGTCGCAACACACATCCCACCACCACCGGCAGTGCCGAGAGTGCTGTGCAATTCTGCTGGCGCATGATTGGGTGGCATTCAGCATCTGACAGCAGTCTAGCAACTATAAAGGAACACAGCATACGGCCTCCCAACACTTCACCTGAAGATGACGGATACAGAATCCATTGAAACACTGCGACAAGACGAAGACGCCACTCGGCTGATAACCCGAGAAGATTTCGTAGTCCGGTTTTTTTTTAATCTACTCCCTTAACTTTCATTTCCTTTCCAAGTTTTTCTTTTGTTTCTTTTACTGCTTGCTCAATGTACGGGTCAAATAAAATCAGGAATATACCAAAACCCTGTCTCACTACCTTCTAGAAACTGCGCAGGTGGCAAAAGTATGGCAAGGATCGCGTGAAGGAGTGCTCCTTGCAGTTCTACAGCTTCAATGCGGGTGTCGGTGATATTTTCAGCAAGAGTGCATAAAGCCTTGAAATGGTCAGCTGTGTGTCAACAGTTTAAAAGTGGTTCTTGAGAACCCCTAAGTCTTGATTTACTGCACCCACTGACTCTCAGATGTGTCATGGTGGCCATGGGGCATAACTGCCTGGTATTGTTCACCATTCCTTGTTCTCTCGTCTACATCTACATGGTTACTCTGCTATTCACAATAAACTGCTTGGCAGAGGGTTCAATGAACCACCTTCAAGCTGTCTCTCTACAACTCCACTCTCGAACGGTGCAGAGGGAAAACAAGCACTTAAATTTTTCTGTAAGAGCCCTGATTTCTCTTATTTTATTGTGATGATCATTTCTCTCTATGTAGGTGCGTGCCAACAGAGTTTTCACGATTGGAGGAGAAAACTGGTGATAGAAATTTCATGAGAATATCCTGTCGCAACAAAACACCTTTTTTTTTTTTTTTTTAATGATTGCCACTCGAATTCACGTATCATGTCTGTAGCACAATCTCCCCTATTTCACACTAATACAAAATGAGCTGCCCTTCTTTCTACTTTTTCAATGTCATTCATCAGTTCCACCTGATGCGAATCCCACACCACACAGCAATATTCCAGAATAGGGCGGACAAGCGTGGTGTAAGCAGTCTCTTTAGTAGACCTGTTGCATCTCCTAAGTGTTTTGCCAATGAATCAGTCTTTGGTTTGCTCTACCACAACGTTGTCTGTGTGACCTTTCCAATCTAGTTTATTTGTAATTGTAATCCCTAAGTATTTAGTTGAGTTTACAGCCTTCAGATTTGTGTGTCTTATTGCATAATCGAAATTTAGTGGACTTCTTTTAGTACTCCTGCGAATAACTTGTCACTTTTCTTTATTCAGTATCAGTTGCCACTTTTCACACCATACAGATATCTTATCTAAATCATTTTGCAATTCGTTTTGGTCATCTGATGACTTTACAAGATAGTATATAACAGCATCACCTGCAAACAGTCTAAGAGGGCTACTCAGATTGTCTCCTATGTCATTAATATAGATCAGGAACAATAACACTTCTTTGGGGAATGCTGGATATTACTTCTGTTTTACTCAATGACTTTCTGTCTATCACTATGAATTGTGACCTTTCTCACAGGAAATCACGAAACCAGTCACACAACTGAGGCCATAATCCATTGTTCAAGGCTGGCTAACTGCATAGTGTATATCTCAAAGGTCTCCTGGTTTTATTTCATGTCTGCCTGTACCTGTTGCTACTCCACACTTATATTCTCAACATCTTCCATGCTGATGGTGCCAAATACTGTATTTAGGATTGTGTTGCCTGTGTCTGTCTAGGCTGATTTTTGCTGAACTCACAGGATCATTTATGTAGTTTGGTGCAGATGCTCCTGCAAATGTATGAAAGCTGATTATAATAACTGATATTCCCTTTGAGTATCATTTAGCCCACCCTGCCTTGCATCAGAGATTGTGGTTGCTTGAACATATCCTCAAGCTGCTGAATTTCATTTTCTATGCCTGTACATCAACATTTGAGCTTGATGTCCACTGCTGCTCCAACATCACTACATCTGGCTGTTGCATAAAAAAAAAAAAAAATACATTGTTCATAGGTTATACTTTATGTGATCAAAAGCATCCAGACACCTGGCTGAAAATGACTTAAAAGTTCGTGGCGCCCTCCATTGGTAATGCTGCAATTCAATATGATGTTGGCCCACTCTTAGCCTTGATGACAGCTTCCACTCTCGCAGGCATACTTTCAGTCAGATGCTGGAAGGTTTCTTGGGGAACGATAGCCCATTCTTCATGGAGTGCTGCACTGAGGAGACGTATTGATGTCGGTTCGTGAGGCCTGGCACAAGGTCGGCGTTCCAAAACATCCCAAAGCTGTTCTATAGGATTCAGGTCAGGACTCTGTGCAGGCCATTCCATTACAGGGATGTCGTTGTTGTGTAACCAATCCGCGACAGGCCGTGCACTACTAACAGGTTGTCGATAGTGTTGAAAGATGCAACCGCCATCCCGGAATTGCTCTTCAACAGTGGGAAGCAAGAAGGTGCTTAAAACATCAATGTAGGCCTGTGCTGTGATAGTGCCACACAGATCAACATGGGGTCAAGCACACTTCATGAAACACACGACTGCACCATAACACCACCACCTCAGAATTTTACTGTTGGCACTACACACGCTGGCAGATGATGTTCCCCGGGCATTCACCATACCCACACCCTGCCATCGGATCGCCACATTGTGTACCGTGATTCGTCACTCCACACAGCGTTTTTCAGTGGAAAAATCGAGCAATGTTTACGCTCCTTACACCAAGCAAGGCGTCGTTTGGCATTTACCAGCATGATGTGTGGCTTATGAGCAACTGCTCGACCAAGAAATCCAAGTTTTCTCACCTCCCACCTAACTTTCATAGTATTCGCTGTGGATCCTGAAGCATTTTGGAATTCCTGTATGATGGTCTGGATAGATGTCTGCCTATTACACATTATGACCCTCTTCAACTGTCGGCGGCCTCTGTCAGTCAACAGATGAGGTCGGCCTGCACGGTTTTGTGCTGTATGTGTCCGTTCACATTTCCACTTCACTGACATATCAGAAACAGTGGACATAGGGATATTTAGGAGTGTGGAAATCTCGCGTACAGACGTATGACACAAGTGACACCCAACCACCTGACCACATATAAGTCCGTGAGTTCCACGGAACACCCCATTCTGCTCTCTCATGATGTCTAATGACTACTGAGGTCACTGATATGGAGTACATGGCAGTAGGTGGCGGCACAATACACCTAATATGAAAAACGTATGTTTTTGGAGGTGTCCGAATACTTTTGATCTCACAGTGTATCAAATAGCTCCTGCCACTTTGTATTTGCTCCACAAGCTTATGAGCACCACAACCAAGAATCTTCTGGCTTTCCACTATTTTTGTTTTTGCGTTCAGAACTGGAACTGGTACAGATACCCTCCACTCTTCATAAATTGTTTCTGGGTTAGAGCCCAGTCCACATGCTATGGGAAGAGGAAAGTCATTGTCAGCTTGCTTGCCCTTCTCACACTTGAAAGCATTTTCAAATTCATCATTGGCATGCACTAGATTGCCCTATGAAGCATCTGTTTTAAATTATGAGGGTCATTCGAGAAGTAAAGAATGTTTTGTTTTGACTCATGACTGCATCCCCCATCACCAACACTGACCAACCACTGACCCCAGTACTCATCCGCTTCAGTTTATGACAATGCTGCTTATATATCAGCTTGTAGTTCCTCAGTGGCAGCGATCACAGTGAAAAATTGGCTGTAAATGTGAGTGGGTACAGCATTATCTACATCCAATGATGTGATCAACACATACACGTTTGGTTTCATATGTTTCACTTCCATAAATGTCAGCTCCCCTCACTGAATTAGTTATGCCTAGTCCATGTCTTGATTATGTAATTGAGTCTCATTTACCATATATGCATATACTGCACCTTATAATTATACAGCAATAGTTACTGTGCAGTATAACCTAACCAACATACAACAGTCTCACTCCAATAAACAATACATGTGGCACTTTTATATGAAGTCAGTCAGCAGTCATTTTTTACTGACCTACTTCACTGTCCATCATCTTATTCACGACAACACGTCATCGCACAATTACATTATTAAGATTCAGGCTGACACGGGTTCGACACTCGGAATCTAGGCACTGAGTGTCTGTCACATTCAAATTAACCCACATATGTTATTAACAGATCTAGTTCAAAGTCCAGTTCTGTATTAAGTTAAACACATCGTTGCACCATTATATTATTATGGTTCTGATTGACGTGGGTTCCACTCCCAAAATCTTGGAACAGACTGACTTAAAATGGGTACAGGCCCAGTGCTTATATAGCTCTGAAAAAATGGCTACTGAAGTTTCACATTGTGAAATATGTAGTTGTTATAGTTTGCAATTAAAATTTTACATCTAAAATTAATTTAACCATACAGGAAAATTGCATGTGGTCTGAACTTCACATTACAATAAGAGTTTTGACTGAAATAAACCTTCTTGATGACAAAACTGAAAAAAATAGGTAAAGAAACCAATACCACACATAAAAGTATTAATTACCCGGAAACTAATTTAGTTCTGATGTTCCTACCATGTTTTTGAAATTAGGTACATGAATACTTTAAGGAATTCTGTAGGTTATTTGTGGTTCCTGAAGAGGGGCAGCAGCCTTTTCAGTAGTTGCAGGGGCAACAGTCTGGATGATTGACTGATCTGGCCTTGTAACACTAACCAAAACGGCCTTGCTGTTCTGGTACTGCGAACGGCTGAAAGCAAGGGGAAACTACAGCCGTAATTTTTCCCGAGGGCATGCAGCTTCACTGTATGATTAAGTGATGATGGCGTCCTCTTGGGTAAAATATTCCGAAGGTAAAATAGTCCCCCATTCGGATCTCCGGGCAGGGACTACTCAAGAGGACGTTGTTATCAGGAGAAAGAAAACTGGCGTTCTACGGATCAGAGCATGGAATGTCAGATTCCTTAATTGGGCAGATAGGTTAAAAAATTTAAAAAGGGAAATAGATAGGTTAAAGTTAGATATTGTGGGAATTAGTGAAGTTTGGTGGCAGGAGGAACAAGACTTTTGGTCAGGTGAATACAGGGTTATAAATACAAAATCAAATAGGGGTAATGCAGGAGTAGGTTTAATAATGAATAAAAAAATAGGAGTACGGGTAAGCTACTACAAACAGCATAGTGAACACATTATTGTGGCTAAGATAGACACGAAGTCTACACCTACTACAGTAGTACAAGTTTATATGCCAACTAGCTCTGCAGATGAAGAAACTGATAAAATGTATGATGAGATAAAAGAAATTATTCAGGTAGTGAAGGCAGACAAAAATTTAATTGTCATGGGTGACTGGAAATCAACAGTAGGAAAAGGGAGAGAAGGAAACATAGTAGGTGAATAGTGATTGGGGCTAAGAAATGAAAGAGGAAGCCGCCTGGTAGAATTTTGCGCAGAGCATAACTTAATCATAGCTAATACTTGGTTTAAGAATCATGAAGGAAGGGAGTATACATGGAAGAACATGGAGATACTGACAGGTTTCAGATAGATTATGTAATGGTAAGACAGAGATTTAAGAACCAGGTTTTAAGTTGTAAGACATTTCCAGGGGCAGATGTGGACTCTGACCAAAATCTATTGGTTATGAACTGTAGATTAAAACTGAAGAAACTGCAAAAAGGTGGGAATTTAAGGAGTTGGGGCCTGGATAAACTGAAAAAACCAGAGGTTGTACAGAGTTTCAGGGAGGGCATTAGGGAATGATTGACAAGAATGGGGGAAAGAAATACATTAGAAGAAGAATGGGTAGCTTTGAGGGATGAAATAGTGAAGGCAGCAGAGGATCAAATAGGTAAAAAGACGAGGGCTAGTAGAAACCCTTGGGTAACAGAAGAAATATTGAATTTAATTGATGAAAGGAGAAAATATAAAAATGCAGTAAATGAAGCAGGCAAAAAGGAATACAAACGTCTCAAAAATGAGATTGACAGGAAGTGCAAAATGGCTAAGCAGGGATGGCTAGAGGACAAATGTAAGGATGTAGCGGCTTATCTCACTAGGGGTAAGATAGATACTGCCTACAGGAAATTTAAAGAGACCTTTGGAGAAAGGAGAACCACTTGCATGAATATCAAGAGCTTTGATGGAAACTCAGTTCAAAGCAAAGAAGGGAAAGCAGAAAGGTGGAAGGAGAAAATGGAGGGTCTATACAAGGGCGATGTACTTGAGGCCAATATAATGGAAATGGAAGAGGATGTAGATGAAGATGAAATGGGAGATATGATAGTGCGTGAAGAGTTTGACAGAGCACTGAAAGACCAGAGTCGAAACAAGGCCCCCGGAGTAGACAACATTCCATTAGAACTACTGACAGCCTTGGGAGAGCCAGTCCTGACAAAACTCTACGATCTGGTGAGCAAGATGTATGAGACAGGCGAAATACCCTCAGACATCAAGAAGAATAAAATAATTCCAATCCCAAAGAAAGCACGTGTTGACAGATGTGAAAATTACCGAAATATCAGTTTAATAAGTCACAGCTGCAAAATACTAACGCGAATTCTTTACAGACGAATGGAAAAACTGATAGAAGCCGACGTCGGGGAAGATCAGTTTGGATTCCGTAGAAATGTTGGAACACGTGAGGCAATACTGACCCTATGACTTATCTTAGAAGAAAGATTAAGGAAAGGCAAACCTATGTTCCTAGCATTTGTAGACTTAGACAAAGCTTTTGACAATGTTGATTGGAATACTCTCTTTCAAATTCTGAAGGTGGCAGGAGTAAAATACAGGGAGCAAAACACTATTTACAATTTGTACAGAAAGCAGGTGGCAGTTATAAGAGTCAAGGGGTATGAAAAGGGAAGCAGTGGTTGGAAAGGGAGTGAGACAGGGTTGTAGCCTATCCCCGATGTTATTCAATCTGTATATTGAGCAAGCAATAAAGGAAACAAAAGAAAAATTCGGAGTGGGTATTAAAATCCATGGAGAAGAAATAAAAACTTTGAGGTTTGCCGATGACACTGTAATTCTGTCAGAGACAGCAAAGGACTTGGAAGAGCAGTTGAATGGAATGGACAGTGTCTTGAAAGGAGGGTTTAAGATGGACATCAACAAAAGCAAAACGAGGAAAATGGAATGTAGTCGAATTAAGTCGGGTGATGCTGAGGGAATTAGATTAGGAAATGAGACACTTAAATTAGTAAAGGAGCTTTTCTTTTTGGGGAGCAAAATAACTGATGATGGTCGAAGTAGAGAGGATATAAAATGTAGAATGGCAATGGCAAGGAAAGCATTTCTGAAAAAGAAAAATTTGTTAACATTGAGTATAGATTTAAATGTCAGGAAGTCATTTCTGAAAGTATTTGTATGGAGTGTAGCCATGTATGGAAGTGAAACGTGGACGATAAATAGTTTAGACAAGAAGAGAATAGAAGCTTTCCAAATGTGGTGCTACAGAAGAATGCTGAAGGTTAGATGGGTAGATCACATAACTAATGAGGAGGTATTGAATAGAATTGGGGAGAAGAGAAGTTTGTGGCACAACTTGACTAGAAGAAGGGATCGGTTGGTAGGACATGTTCGGAGACATCGAAGGATCACCAGTTTAGTATTGGAGGGTAAAAATCGTAGAGGGAGACCAAGAGATGAATACACTAAGCAGATTCAGAAGGATGTAGGCTGCAGTAGGTACTGGGAGATGAAGAAGCTTGCACAGAATAGAGTAGCATGGAGAGCTGCATCAAACCAGTCTCAGGACTGAAGACCACAACAACAACATGGGTTATTTTCGTAACTTTATCAGTAATACGGTAATTACACCTTTTTACATGTCAACAGTGTGACTGGAATAGGAAATAGTTACTGTTAGTTAACTGGACTGAGCTTTAGCAAGCTTAATTACTTGAAATGGTTCTAATTAATTAGAAAATTTTTCTGACTAATGTAATTTAGCAAATTTGGGTCAGGTCTTATACTTGGAGTTACAGAATTACGCCTTAATCTCACGGCCACACACCATCAGGTGGCTTGCGGAGTATGGATGTAGATGTAGATGTAGACGTAGGCAGACCTCTCAATAACACTAATGATAGACTGGTTTGATGCAGCTCTCCATGCCACTCTATCTTGCGCAAGCTTCTTCATCTCCCAGTTCCTACTGCAACCTACATCCTTATGGATTTGCTTAGTGTATTCATCCCTTGGTCTCCTACTATGATAATTAAGAAATTATAAAAATACCATTTAAGGAGACAAATAACAACAAAATGGGAATGGGTCTGAGCTTCCTTTGCTACAAGTTTCACAGCAGCTACGATCCAATACGGTTGCTTACTGCTTAGCTGTATGACTTTAAAATATTTTACAAAATTGACGATCCTGCAACATGTGAGGTGTGCAGTGTTTTCTGATTTTTAAATGTGCAAAGAGTCTGACTCATTGAAATTCAGATAGATAGATAACTCAGGTTTATGGTAATGTAATGAATGCAGTGTCAGTTCAGAAGTTGTGTAGCATGTTTAATGGGGTATGGAAGAATGTTCATGATGAAGATCATGTGGCTGATGGACTCAAAACACGAATTGATACAAAAATCTGAGAAGATAGGTGTTTCACAATTAATGGCTTGCATTCACTCTTTCCAAACATTTCTAGAACTGTGTTGCATGAGACTGTTACTGCAGATTTGGGCTGTAAAAATGTGTGTGCCAAATGGGTTCCTCTAATTTTGTCAGATGAACACAAAACTAAAAGAATGGCAGTTGCATGACATTTCTCAGTCATTATGAAAAGGATGGTGGTGAATTTTTGAATCACATTGTCACTGGTGATGGGACTTGGATGTCATGTTTCACACTAAAAAAATAAAGTGCCAATAAATGCAAGGGCATAATTCACAATCCCCAATGAAACCAGAAAAAGCAAAACAAAGTTTGAGCACCAGGAAGATTATGACAGTGGTGTTTTGGGATAGTAAGGGTGTCCGGCTCATTGACTACACACCTAGAGGTAAGACCATTAATGCAGCATCCTACTGTCAGGTGCTTCAGTGACTTCGACACACCATTAGAAACAGGGGGCAAGGAATGTTAACCAGTAGAGTTGTCCTCCTTCATGATAAAGCATGTCCATTGCAGTGAGAGTGACAAAGGACTTTCTTCAGCAGTTTAGTGGGAAAAGTTGCAACATCTGCTGTACAATCTGGGCTTAGCCCAAAGTGATTATCACTTATTCCTTAAACTGAAAGCTTTGTTTGAGTGGACAACACTATGGAAGTGGTGATGAACCTGAAGAATCCATTGATCCATCGTTCAACAAGTTGGCGGCAACCAAGTACGCAAGAGGCATAGAAAAGCTGGTAAAATGGTATGCCAATTGCCTAAATTTGAATGGTGACTATGCAGGAAAGTGGGTATCAAATTGTATGTAAAATACAGTTTCATCTTAATTAAACCAAACAAAAATTTGTGTAGGAAAAAAAGTTCCTTACTTTCCAAATGACCCTTATATCTTTAATACTCACTCATTCTCACTTATACAGGGTGTTACAAAAAGGTACGGCCAAACTTTCGGGAAACATTCCTCACACACAAATAAAGAAAAGATGTTATGTGGACATGTGTCTGGAAACGCTTAATTTCCATGTTAGAGCTCATTTTCGTTTCGTCAGTATGTACTGTACTTCCTCGATTCACCGCCAGTTGGCCCAATTGAAGGAAGGTAATGTTGACTTCGGTGCTTGTGTTGACATGCGACTCATTGCTCTACAGTACTAGCATCAAGCAAATCAGTACGTAGCATCAACAGGTTAGTGTTCATCACGAACGTGGTTTTGCAGTCAGTGCAATGTTTACAAATGCGGAGTTGGCAGATGCCCATTTGATGTATGGATTAGCACGGGGCAATAGCCATGGCGCGGTATGTTTGTACCGAGACAGATTTCCAGAACGGAGGTGTCCCGACAGGAAGATGTTCGAAGCAATTGATCGGTGTTTTAGGGAGCATGGAACATTCCAGCCTATGACTCGCGACTGGGGAAGACCTAGAACGACGAGGACACCTGCAATGGATGAGGCAATTGTTCGTGCAGTTTACGATAACCCTAATGTCAGCGTCAGAGAAGTTGCTGCTGTACAAGGTAATGTTGACCACGTCACTGTATGGAGAGTGCTACGGGAGAACCAGTTGTTTCCGTACCATGTACAGCGTGAGCAGGCGCTATCAGCAGCTGATTGGCCTCCACGGGTACACTTCTGCGAATGGTTCATCCAACAATGTGCCAATCCTCATTTCAGTGCAAGTGTTCTCTTTACGGATGAGGCTTCATTCCAATGTGATCAAATTGTAAATTTTCACAATCAACATGTGTGGGCTGACGAGAATCCACACGCAACTGTGCAATCACATGATCAACACAGATTTTCTGTGAACGTTTGGGCAGGCATTGTTGGTGATGTCTTGATTGGGCCCCATGTTCTTCCACCTACACTCAATGGAGCACGTTATCATGATTTCATACGCGATACTCTACCTGTGCTGCTAGAACATGTGCCTTTACAAGTACGACACAACATGTGGTTCATGCACGATGAAGCTCCTGCACATTTCAGTCGAAGTGTTCGTACGCTTCTCAACAACAGATTTGGTGACCGATGGATTGGTAGAGGCGGACCAATTCCATGGCCTCCACGCTCTCCTGACCTCAACCCTCTTGACTTTCATTTATGGGGGCATTTGAAAGCTCTTTTTTACGCAACCCCAGTACCAAATGTAGAGACTCTTCTTGCTCGTATTGTGGACGGCTGTGATACGATACGCCAATCTCCAGGGCTGCATCAGCGCATCAGGGATTCCATGCGACGAAGGGTGGATCCATGTATCCTCGCTAACGGGGGACATTTTGAACATTTCCTGTAAAAAAGTGTTTGAAGTCACACTGGTACGTTCTGTTGCTGTGTGTTTCCATTCCATGATTAATGTGATTTGAAGAGAAGTAACAATATGAGCTCTAACATGGAAAGTAAGCGTTTCCGGACACATGTCCACATAACATATTTTCTTCCTTTGCGTGTGAGGAATGTTTCCTGAAAGTTTGGCTGTATCTTTTCGTAACACCCAGTATACTTTTATACCAACTACATATAAAACAAAATAATTGATTTAAATTTCTCACGCCAGCGTTCCATTAATAGTTCTCTAACCTGTTGCCTGTATGCAAATGTTCTCTCTGAACCTTTCTCATAGAAATAACACCATACAAATATAATTGTAACACTCAATAACTGATAATTAATTAAAAATATATAGGTCATGAGACCACCTCATGGTCTTAAGTCGTATGGAATGTGTTGAAACAATGTCAGGTACACTTTGCCCCAATGCCGTATTTCTAGTTTTCTTTCTTCTACTTACTTTACCCAATTCTCTTCACTTTTTGAAGGAGGTGCCACCAACTGAAGCAGTGCTCCTGGTTCACCTTGAAACAGAGGGATTCTACTAATATGGAAACTGTGGTTTGTGTGAAGAGTTGTATGTTAACTGGGAATGTCGTTTCAACTGCCTGACTGTGGTTCTATAGAATGAACTGCTTGGTTTCACCCTTCAGAATGTGAAAGTTAGATAACTCACTGCCCAATGTAATACTCACATAATTTTTTTTTTTTTTATTTTGAATGTTTTCATGTCTTTCTAGAACTTTTGTGTTCATTTTATTCACCTGACACCACACCCCTTTTAGCTGTTTAGTGAAGTCCCAAACAGAGGATACATCCTCCACTGGAGTAGGATGACATAAGTAAAATGGTGAGAGCACTGTCCTATCAAAAACAACCTCATAGGGTGAATGTCTCATGCTTTTGTGAATTTTTGAAATGTGTGTACTGATAACATAGTGTAATGGGGTTCCCTATTATAGAGGCTGTTATTCACATAGAGTAATAACTTAGCATTTTGCACAGTGTCCTATGTACATTCTCTGTTCTATTGTTCGCTTCTGGGTGAATGGTGCTAGTTCGTAACTTCTTAACGTGCAGTAGTAAAAATAGCTACTTAAACAATGTAGACATAAAGTTCATGCTTTTGTCTATTATTGTTGCTTCTAGCATGCTGAATTTCAGTACCAAATGGTTAACAAAAGTGTGAGCCTCTGTGTTTGCTTGTTGGGGTGGTATAGTGATCATGGTCAGGTAATGGTAAAAATGATCAATTATGGTTAATACATATCAATTTCCTGCTTGTGTTTGTGGCAAAGGGCCAAAATGTCTAGGTTGATTAATTGAATTGGTTTTTCTGCCTCAGGCAGTCTTTGCAGTGGTATTTGGTGATGAATCAGTTTGACTCTTTTAGCGCAAGGGGATGCAGTTCTTTACACGGCATTCAATGTATTGGTTCCTCTGTGGCAACCTGTAATTGTCCATAACACAGCAGTCTGTTGCCCATTGTCTGCTGTGCCCAGCTGTGATGGAATTATGCCCTTACTTCAACACTTCATCCCATAAACAGTCTGGTACAGTGATATGGCAGCCACATTGTGTTTGCTTGTAAAGCACTGTATCATTAGAGTTGAGCTACATGTGCTCTGTGTATCACTGACAATTGGGGTCAGCAGCCTGAGTTTTGTGTTTATTACAATGCACTGTACAGTGCATACTTTACAGCTTAATCCATTAGCGGTACCACAAGACTTCCCTGGGTGATCCACTACCTCAAAATCGACTTTGCTAAACTTTGAGGCCATTGTGTTAGCCTACTGGTCAAACTCTTTAATCCTAGAAGCTATTTTAGTGCACTGTGATCTGTTATGACCTTAAAAATGCCTCCCATGCAGATAGCAATGGAAATACGTGATACCAAAAATTAGTGCCAGCATTTCCTTTTCTATAGCTGAACAGTTCTTTCTTTTTTTCAGCTGCTTGGAAGTATAGGCTGTGGGATGTTTCTTCTCATCCACCTTCAGGCTCAGGACACAGCTGAGAGCATGGTGTATGAACCATAAGGCAAGGTAAACTGTTTTTGATAGTCTGGGGAAATGAGAACAAGATTCATGGTCATCAATTTCTTTAACCATTGAAATGCTTATTGATAGTCTGGAGTAGAGCTAAATTTTACACCTTTTTTTTTTTACAAATGTATAAGGGGTCTTTCTACCTCTGCAAATTTTGGAACCATGTCAAGTAGCCATGGGGTCTAAGGCGCCTTGCCACAGTTCGCGTGGCTCCCCCCCACAGATGTTTGAGTCCTCCCTTGGGCATGGGTGTGCGTGTTCTTAGCGTAAGTTAGTTTAAGTAGTGTGTAAACCTAGGGTCCAATGACCTCAGCAGTTTGGTCCCATAGAACGTACCACAAATTTCCAATTTTCCAAATTCTGGAATGTATTTTCTAGGGTATTTGTGATCCCAAGATATGACTGTGCTTCTTTTACTGTGCTAGATGTTGGAACATATTTTACTGCTAGCATAAGCCGAGGGTTGGTATATCACATCCTGGTCAATTATGTGACCTAAACAGTGGAACTCCTGCAAAACACAGTGACATTTTTCTAAACCGAGGGTCACCCATTCAAATACTTCCCGCAGTTGCACCATGTGGTCCTGGATGTCAGTGGAGTGTTGTCATCTAGATATACTAGGCCTTGCCTCGGTTTCAGGCCTCATAGAATTCTGTCTAATAGATGTTCAAAAGTCACCAGCACATTTTTCAGAATGAAAGGCACCTGACAACACTGGAAAACACTTTGGAGAAAAGAGAACCACTTGTATGAATATCAAGATCTCAGATGTAAAACTAGTTCCAAGCACAGAAGGGTGGGCAGAAAGGTGGCAGAAGTATATAGAGGGTCTATACAAGGGCGATGTACTTGAGGACAATATTATGAAAATGAAAGAGGATGCAGATGAAGATGAAATTGGAGATACGATACTGCATGAGGAGTCTGACAGAACACTGAAAGATCTAAGTAGAAATAAGGCCCCGGGAGTAGACAACATTCCATTAGAACTACTGATAGCCTTGGGAGAGAGAGCCATGACAAAACACTAGCATCTGGTGAGCAAGATGTATGAGTCAGGTGAAATACCCTCAGACTTCAAGAAGAATATAATAATTCCAATCCCAAAGAAAGCAGGTGTTGACAAATGTGAAAATTACTGAACTGTCAGTTTAATAAGTCACAGCTGCAAAATACTAACACGAATTCTTTACAGACGAATGGACTAACTGGTAGAAGCCGACCTCAGGGAAGATCAGTTTGGATTCCATAAAAATGTTGGAGCACATGAAAGAAATACTGACCTTATGACTTATTTTAGAAGATAGATTAAAGAAAGGCAAAAACGTTTCTAGCATTTGTAGACTTAGGGAAAGCTTTTGACTATGTTGAGTGGAATACTCTCTTTCAAATTCTGAAGATGGCAGGGATCAAATACAGGGAGCGAAAGGCTATTTACAATTTGTACAGAAACCCGATGGCAGTTATAGAGTTGAGCGGCACGAAAGGGAAGTAGTGGTTGGGAAGGGAATGAGGCAGGGTTGTAGTGTATCCCTGATGGTATTCAATCTGTATATCGAGCAAGCAGTAAAGGAAACAAAAGAAAAATTCCGAGTAGGAATTAAAATCCATGGAGAAGAAATAAAAACTTTGAGGTTCGCTGATGACATTGTAATTCTGTCAGAGACACCAAAGGACTTGGAAGAGCAGTTGAACGGAATGGACAATGCCTTGAAAGGAGGATATAAGATGAACATCAACAAAAGCAAAATGAGGATAATGGAATGTAGTCAAATTAAATCAGATGATACTGAGGGAATTGGGTTAGTAAATGAGACACTTATAGTAGTAGATGAGTTTTGCTATTTAGGGAGAAAACTAACTGTGATGGTCAAAGTAGAGAGGATATAAAATGTTGGCTGGCAATGGCAAGGAAAGCATTTCTGAAGAAGAGAAATTTTTTAACATTGAGTGTAAATTTAAACGTCAGGAAGACTTTTCTGAAAGTATCTGTGTGGAATGTAGCCATGTATGGAAGTGAAACATGGACGATAAATAGTTCAGACAAGAAGAGAATAGAAGCTTTTGAGATGTGTGGTACAGAAGAATGCTGAAGATTAAATGGGTGGATCATGTAACCAATGAGGAAGTACTGGATAGAATTGGGGAGAAGAGGAATTTGTGACACAACTTGACTAGAAGAAGGGATTGGTGGGTAGGACATATTCTGAGGCATCAAGGGATCGCCATTTTAGTATTGGAGGGCAGTGTGGAAGGTAAAAATCATAGAGGGAGACCAAGAGATGAATACACTAAGCAGATTCAGAAGGATGTAGATTGCAGTAGGTACTTGGAGATGAAGAAGCTTGCCCAGGATAGAGTAGCATGGTGAGCTTCATCAAACCAGTCTCTGGACTGAAGACCACAACAACAACAACAACAACAACAACAACAGCAACAAGTAACAACCAGCACTGTACCTGGTAGTGGTCCAGGAGGGTTAAACGGTCCTCCATGTTCTGATTGCCTTTCTGTATCTTGTCTATCATGCCTTTTCAGATGCAACACTTTTGCTCTCAGTGCAGTTAAATCATCAGACTGGCCCAGCTTTCGGTATTCTGCATTAAAATCGCTCTCTAACTCATCCTCTAAGACCTGTAAGTTAGCTATCAGGTTTCCTTTTAATAGTCTTGCCTCCTCTGAACCAAAATTATCTATAATGACAGGCCTAGTCAGCTACTGTGTAACTTTTGTACCTACGACAAACTTCATCATACAAAACATTGCGCCTGATCCAGCACCTCATTCTCTTGCAGAGGGTGGCAGATCAGCTCCTATGTTCATTCAGACCAGCCTTCCTATACCTTTCGGTATCATATCCCGTGAGTCAAGTCTAAGAGACCGTGTATGTAGTTTAAATGGCTAACCTGGATTCTTGTTTTTCTGTCCGTCATTTTGGCTCTTGTAGCTGTAAAAGTGAGATGGAATAATGTCCTGTCTGGCTTTGCCGTGCACTACTGCAGATTGACTTTAGTGCAAAGTTTACTCAGGAAGTCAGAATTATGTCGTAGCAAATGTCCGTGAAAGGCAGAACTTCCGCACACATTTGGAAATCTCTCTCTCTCTCCCACTCGGAAACCCAACAAGGTGGAAGTGAGAGAATTCACACTTTTACCACCCACACTATTTAACCTACAGCATGGTGGGTTCAGATTCACTATCCTCAGTGTACTCTGGCTAGCCACAGATACCTGTGATCCTGTATCCAACAGCACCTTCCATTACCTTCCCTTTATTATCCAAGTAGACAAATATTCAGCAGTGATTTTGCTCTACGGTGTCCCATAGTCAAACTTACTAGGAGCATTGCACAGTGGTGACACAACACCCCCTGTACCATTCAACACAGGGGTGCAAGTGTTACACTGATTCCATGCCTATGTGCCTGTGGGCATTTGCATTTTTGAACGCAGCGCTCCTCTTGCTTGCACTTTCAACATTGTGGTTTTGTATAGAAATGCTGAATATGTCCCAGTGCACCACACCTATAATGCACCATCTCCACATTAAACACTATGTGATTTTGCCTTGGTCTAGCTACAGAATCAGTTTCAGCCAAAGCTACTGCAATTGCCACTGCTTTGTCTACAGTTCTCAGAAACTCCATTCTACTTTCATGATACTCTGGTTGGCAGTCCCCACGAAAATGCATCAAGTGCACTTTGTTCCGTCTCCTGCAAAATGGCTTTATTGGCATGACCATTATTCATTAATTCATATGTATTGATATTAATTTGCCTGCTGGAGCCCACAAAACCCTTTATTAATTTTTCCTGCTTCTGCACTACGTACTGAGTTCTTCATGATAACACCGCAAGGTATTCTGCTTCCTGTAATGATCCACTAACCCTTCCTAAAAGTCTGTGAAGGGCTGAATGTCCCACAGTTTCTCAATGCACATCATATATGTCCTGGCATGTCTGTAAAATTTAAATGAGTACACTTAACAATTGTTCATCAGTCCAGTTCATTAATTTCACAGCCGTATGCATATTATTCATGAATACAAAAATATCTTCCACAGATTTACTGGAAAATGGCGCCACCGATGAAGCCATACCAGGATCAAGGATACGTGAAAACATGCCTGAAGATGAGCCTTCCCATTTTTTGCCCTTCAAACAGTTCATGTTCCTACACAAGACTTCATTGTCAGCTATAACCTCAACTACCTCATTTACTAGTTGCTAAATTGTCTCCTGGGTTGTTGCTGTCTCAGGAACAGCCACTCTGCTCAGTCAAGTTTATATTGTACCCAAAATAGAAAGGAAAGGACAAGCATAATGAGACAGACCCACAATAAAACACTTGTTGCTTGCACTTACTTGAAAATGTCCACTGAACTCCACTGCTGCTGCATCTCCTTTTCTTCAAGGCTCCATTGGACGACCATTTCCAGGGCTGTGTGTTTGTGTTGTCCTCATCATTTCATCATCATTAGTGAAAGTTGGAAGACTGGGCTGTGAAAAGACTGGAAATTTGTACGGGCGCTGATAACCACACAGCTGAGCACTCACAAACCAAATATCATCATCCTCATCTAGTGGATATCCTAACACCAATATTGTGATGGGGTTTACTGCAGGGTAGGTGTGGGTGAGTGGTTCTCTGCTGGAGGTTGACAGTCAGTTGGTAGAACACTTCAGCGATGGAAAAAACACATTATGTAGAACAAAAACCAAACTACAGCTGTATTTCAACTTTTTTTTCTTTAAAAATATATCAACCAGTTCTGTACTTTACTGGTGCCATCCTCAGGACCCTATGCGCTCTGTGAATGGATGTACTACAAAGCTTGGTGCAGTACAACAGGGGTACTCACTTAAAAATATCCATGGAATCCAAATTTTTATGATGGTTCGTGTTGTACTGGACCAAGCTTTGTGATACATCTGTTTACAGACCATGTAACAACCTGAGGATGGCACCAGTGAAGTGCTGAAACTGGCAGCTTTAAGAAAAATAAATAAGAACTGATTGAGCTATGGCTGTTTGGGTTTTGTGCTGCGTACTGTTTGATCAGTTCAGAGTCCATGATAGACTTAAGAAGATGAACAGACATGGTTCAGCACATCTAAAACAGACTGACTATAAACTACAGGGGGTGATCCTCGGACCCAACACACAGTACGGGCACGCCGACACAGGCACTTCCCACGGATGGTAGTGGTGGCCCGGCTACTGCAGCATGTTGGTGGGTGGTGGCTGATGGCTGCAGGGTGACAGTACAGCAGTGACGTGACACCCCTGTGCCTGGGTTTGACGCTCGGGCAGTGGTCATCAGTTCGTGGCCCGGTGGAGGCAGTGTCATAGATGTGGTGACAACCGACACAGGCTCTGTGTTATTGGATGGCCCAACTATGATGCCTTACTGACAGGTTGGTCCTCTTGGTTTAAATTCCATTTCCACATGCTGACAATTTCGGATGACCCCCTATATTGAGGCTGCATCAAAATATGTCTGTAGCAGCGTCAATGGCCTGGTGTGGCGTAATCGGTAGATCGGTCAGTTGTGCAGCAGGAATCCACATGACATCCCTCATACAGGGGCCATGTCTGCTGGTTCTGCCAGGCTGGCAGGGCATTGGCCTTTAACTGTGGCCTAATTTTGGTTGCTGGGCTGCAGTTCTAGAGATGTTGGTGTCTGAGCCATTGCCACATTTTAAATTAAACTCACAAGCCAAGTTTCCCTGTCTTTATCTTCAGGCTAACCTCAGGAACTGCAGAAGGAATTTTGACACAGTTTTCGCTAATAGACACACAATCCACAAGGAAGACTTATGTTTATAATTTATAAATATTTTGCACAAATTTGCTGAACTGTGATATTGTCTCAAGTTGTGCCTGGTGAGAACTTTGTTTCTCATTTACTCAATGGAATTTGGCTGTCATAAGCATGCATAGCAGTAAGCCATGTAGTGATATTTTATTGTTAATACAGTATTCAGTGCTGTTTGGGAAGAGCTGACTAGTTAAAACTGATATCAGTATGTTAGTTCTGAATAACTAATATTTTCAGTATTTGCTTGGTCTCAGTTAAGACAATTTTTTTCCATTTTTTGCTAATAACAGGGTAAAAAGGCATGTCAATGTGCCATAGCAGCAGTGCTGATTTTTTTGTTGTTAAATCAAAGTTTTTGTTACAAATGAGTAATGTTTATTCATGAAATTTCCATTGCTTCAAAATACTGGATCATTACAGAAAATCACCAAAGCAGTCATTGCTTTTTTAATAACAACACGAACAGTCCAACAGTTAGAAACACAAGCACATGCCATAAGAATCAGTACAGCATTGCTGAGACAATAATGTACCTGTTTTCATGTAGTGTGGCCTGTTGGACAGTATGCAGCGTATACGTCCAGTGTGCGAGGCCTTCCCCCATTTGGTCTGTATGGTAGCCTCTCACTGTAGTCCTTGGATACTGGTTGTACTGCATAACAGCACCATCCCTAGTTTTGAAGAACAAACAAACACACACACACACACACACACACACACACAAACAAAGGAGACAAAGGAATTATCTGAATGGGACTGAAATCAGTAGATGTATGTACATGTACAAACAAACAAACAATTACAGTTTCAGAAAAATTGGATGATTTATTCAAGAGAAAGAGTTTCACAAATTGAGCCAGTCAACAGTGCATTGGTCCACCTGTGGCCCTTATTCAAGCAGTTATCTGGCTTGTCATTGATTGGTAGACTTGTTTGATGTCCTTCTGAGGAATATTGTGCCAAATTCTGTCCAAATGACATGTTAGATCATCAAAATCTTGAGCTGGTTGGATGGCCTTGTCCACAATACCCCAAAAGTTCTCAGTCAGGCAGAGATCCAGAAATCTCACAGGCCAAGCTAGGGTTTGGTAAGCATGAAGACAAGCAGTAGAAACTCTCATTGTGTGCAGGCAGACATTATATTGCTGCTGAAAAGCAAGCCCAGAATTGCTTGTCATGAGGGGCAAGAAAACGGTGTGTACAACACCACTGATTCATTGCTGTGCTGTAAAGGTGCCGTGAATGACAACCAAAGGTGTCCTGCTGTGAAAATAAATGGCACCTCAGACCATCACTCCTGGTTTTCAGGCCATATGGTGGTCGACAGTTGGGTCAGTATCCCATCCATGTGTTCTCCAGACACAATTTGGTACAATATCCATCAGGAGGACTTCCAAGAACTCTGTCAAGCAAATAACTGCTTGCATAATGGCCAGAGGTGGACCTGCTCAATTTATGAAGCTCTTTCACATGAATAAACCATCCAATTTTCCTGAAATTGTAATCATTTGTTTCATTTGTTTGTCTGTACATGTACATCACATCTACCAATTTCTGTCCCTTTTGGATAATTGCTTCACGGTATGCAATGCTCTCAAGCAACACACAAGCATACTGTAAACAAATATAACAACATTTTACCTAGCAAGTTCGCAGGCTGAGTGGCACAAACAAGTGTCGACGTGGGACCTTTCCAACATACAATATCTTGTAAATGACTTTCAGTAGAATCCTTCAACACCACTGACATTCTAATTTACCCTACTTTTCTTTTGTAGAAGTCAATAGGCATTGTTCCATTTAAAAAAAATGATATGACCCCTGACTACCAACCCATTCTGTGAAAACAGCACATCAATAGCACTGCCCATTTCTGCAATATTTGCTGCGCGAGTTCTAGATGATTCCCCCTGTATAAGCAGACTGAAGCACTGAATGAACCTATACCTGGGTTTCAGACAGAATCTCCCAAGTCATTCGATACCGAAATACTATTCCAATAGAGTTGGAAAGCCTCTACAATATTGTTTGAGTTTAGAGGGAATAACAAATGGACTGAGGCATGAATGGGAGTTTTGATTGAAGAGGGAGGCATGCTATAGTAGTTTGTGCAGCTGTGCACAGCCACTGTGACAAGGTGGTGTAGTGGTTACTGCAGTTGCATAGTAAGCAGGAGACCTGGGTTTGAATCCTGGTCTTGGTACAAATTTTCATTTGTTGCTTAGTCTGCATATACAGGGTGAGTCGCGTAAGACGTAACACCCCTTTTGTTCCGGGGGCGATTACACGTATTGGCATGCGGTTTTTGGTGAATCATAGTGGACTATGGGGCACATATGTTGGTACATGCACAAGAATCACAACGTTTATATTGACCTAGATACTGAGCCAAGTACATGTTTTTTACATGGGACACTATACTTTTTTTACCATCATTCAAACACTCTGGAAAAGACGCGTATAGTGATGTAACGCATGTTGCTATTGTGATTCAAACTTTGCTTAAAAGAGGGCCGTGCATGCTGCAGAGAACACGGCAACTAGGCCTGCGGGTTGTGCGAGGCGTGTTTACCGTTTGCAGCTGCTTCCAACCGCCTCGACTCTCAATCGTACAATATTTCCCAGTATCTTTTAAGCAAAGTTTGAATCACAATAGCAACATGCATTACATCACTATACACGTCTTTTCCAGAGCATTCCAATGATGGTAAAAAAAAGTACAGCATCCCATTTAAAAAATATGTACTTGCCTCATTATCTTGGTCAATATAAACATTGTGGTTATTGTGCATGTACCAAAGTATGTGCCCCATAGTCAGCTATGATTCCCTGAACATCGCTTGTCGATATGTGCAGTCACCCCTGGAATAATGGGGGTGTTATGTCTTACGCGACTCACCCTGTATACATTGAAACTGTAACGGAATGTAAATGCACGATGTTAGAAGGCATGGACGAGAGACATGGAGACTGTACTGCATGAAAAAGTCAAGTCACATTCATTCATTGACACCTGACTGAGAGGGACTGCTGGGTGGCAAGTCCATGAAAATTTATTATTCTTGAAGTAACTTCCTTTTAAATATACTTATTATTATAATCAGTCTTCCATAAACTGGATTTAAGCATCCACAGGATTAAATAACAGTGTGCGTTTATTGCATCATTATGATATCTTTATGCGTGTATCATCTACATCTGCATCTACGTCTACCTCTGTAAACCACTGTGAAGTGCATGGCAGAGGGTACATCCCATTGTACCAGTTATTGGGTTTTCTTCCCATTCCATTCACATAGGCAGCACGGTAGGAATGATTGTTTGAATGTCTCTGTGGGTGCAGTAATTGTTCCAACCTTATCCTCACAATCCCTGTGTGTGCAATATGTAGGGGGTTAAAAATGTAAACATGTACTTGCCTCATTATCTCAGTCAATATAAACATTGTGGTTATTGTGCATGTACCAAAGTATGTGCCCCATAGTCAGCTATGATTCGCTGAACGTCGCTTGTCGATATGTGCAATTGCCCCTGGAATAATGGGGGTGTAAGCATCTAAAGCTAGTTCTTGAAACTTTGTTAATATACTTTCTTGGGATGGTTTATGTCTGTCTTCAACAGTCTTAATATTTCGGTTCCTTCAGTATTTCTGTGACATTCTCCCATGGATTAAACAAACCTGTGACCATTCACGCTTCCCTTCTCTGTATACGCTCAATATGCCCTGTTAGTCCCATCAGGTACAGGTCCCACACACTTGAACAATATTCTAGGATGGGTCACAAGAGTAATTTGTAAGCAATCTCCTTTGGAGACTGACTGCACTTCCTCAGTATTCTACCAATAAATTGAAGTCTACCACCTGCTTTATCCTCTACTGAACCTATGTGATCAATCCATTTTGTATCCCTACAAATTGTTACTCCCAGATATTTGTAAGAGTTGGCCAATTCCAACAGTGACTCATTGATATTATAATTATAGGACACTATGTTTTGTCATTTTGTAAAGCAAACAGTTTTACATTTCTGAACATTTAGGGCAAGTTACCAGTCTGTGCACCATATTGAAATATTATCACGATCTGACTGAATGCAGCTTCTCTGGAGTAGTAGTCCATTACAGATAATTGAGTCATCTGCAAAAAGCCTGGGTTTACTATTAATATTTCCTGCAAGGTCATTAATATACAACATGAACAGCAAGGGCCCCAACACACTTCCCTGGGGCCCACCTGAAGTTGCTTCTACATCTGACAATGACTCTCCATCTGAGAGAACATGTTGTGTCCTCCCTTCCAAAAAGTCCTCCGTCCAGCCACCAATTTCACATGATACCCCATATTATCACACTTTTGACAATAAGTGTAGGTGTTATTGAGTCAAATGCTTTTTGGAAATCAAGAAACATTGCATCTACCAGGTTGCTTTGATCCAAAGCTTTCAGTATGTCATGCAAGAAAAGTGCGAGTTGGGGTTCACAGGATCGATGTTTTTGAAAACCGCACTGATTGGCGTAGAGGTCATTCTGTTCAAGATATCAATGTAAGTCGACTGAAATTCAGAATTTTTTACAAAACTTTTTTCTGTACATTGCTGATGAAGCTTAATGTTGTGTTCTCTGAGCACGCCTTCAGCATCTGTGCGCTGTTGGGAGCTCCATGACATACTTGTTGTGATGTAAAGGCATTTGCTGGTGAACTTCCATTGCCACATGCTACCCAAGAAGAACTTCAAACAGGATAATAGTACCTCACAAACAAATATATGTATTCATGTAATACTATGTGCAAATTGTGGAAGTTTGCACTAACACAGTAATAACAAACTACACAGTTACTCATAAATATAAGATGGCAAGGCTACAGAAAACTTTGCACTTCTGACTGCAAAGAGAAAATTTCCAAATTTAATAATGCAAAATTACGTACCATCACATGATCATGTACACATTACGGGTTTTGATAATTGCTTTTAAGCAGGTTTACAGTAATAAAATTTTACATTAAAATTACATTTTACATTCATTTGCGGCATTCAAAAATGGTGCTACAATTTTCTTGTGTTCACAGGAACCATTTACTGAACAAATTCCTACAGATTGTATTACATGTTTTCCCCATCAATGTCTGCGCACCTCCGGTAGTTTCCATATTTGCATAGCAAACCCTTTTTTGGGGCTATCCTGGGACTACTGATGGACAACTTGTGAGGTTTGTCATTAGTGGTGAACTTCTTACCCCACATGATCTCTATCATTGTGTTGAATAGGGCATAGTCACTAGGAGCCAGATCCAGTAAATATAGAGGATGAGGCGGCACAGTAAACCCTAGTTTTTGGACAGTGCCGATAGTCTGGTGACTGGCATGCACAGTTGTATTGGAGCAGAATGCATCAGCCCCACTTCCTGAGGTGGCATTGTTGAACGTGTTGGCGGATATGGTGTAGTGAACTGCAGTACCGACCACTGCAGAGAGTTGTATTTGGAGGGAGCCAATCTACCAGCAGTATCTCTACCTGATTCCAGAATACAGTCACCATTTGTTTCTGTGCAAATAGTCCCATCCGTGACTTCCTGGGATGAAAACTTCCAATATGCTTACACTCCACAGACTGGCGTTTCTTTTTTGGAGTCTTGTGGAAGAACCGTGACTCATCAACTGTGACCAGATGCTCAAAAAACTCCACTGGATCTGCACTGTACTATCACAACAACTGTTGGCATAAACACACACGCTTCTGTTTCTATGCAGTGGTGAGGGAATGGGGAACCCATTATGCACACACATTCTTCGTTGTCAAATCCTAATGGATGATGGTAAGGAGGGTTCCCTGTTATAGACCTGTGGTCTTCTCTAGTTCATCAAACATGATTCATCTGTAACCCATTATCAAACATTGAAATGCAGCACATTGCTTAGTTTGCATGCAGTTGCTGGACACCCAGTGCTTTTGCATTTTTCAGCGTAGTCCCTGCCATCTCTGAACTCTGGTACCCGCTGAAACACAGATCTGTGACTTGGTACAGTTTCCCCACATATGGCTTCTTGTGGATGTCTGAATCAGCATTATTATAAAACAGAATGTTATCCGTATAATAATGTATATTCTCTTAATTAAAAAGTTGTTGTGCAATTTTCACTGCCCCCCTCCCCTGTCCTCCATTTAAATGATATTTGCTGAGATTCTGACAGACCCCTCCCACAAAATTTGAGCTCACATACTTAATTGATGTCCCTTTATGCTAATTAAATGTAATCTGGTATAGAGGGCAGTCAAATGAAAACAAGACATGGAAGTAAGTAAGTAAACCATTTATTGTTTCAAAAGTAAGCACCATAACTTAATATGTTTGTCTCACTGTGAGGCAAGCTCATACTTTTGATATAAAGTGTAGGTGTTGTGGTGAGTGGACAACTGTTCTTGGTGCTGTTGCTGCTGCTGCTGCTTTGTCTTTAGTCAGAAGACTGGTTTGAAGCAGCTCTCCATGCTAATCTATCCTGTGTATCACTTGCGTCTCTGAGTAACTACTGCAACTTGCACCGACTCATAGCAGCATACTGTTTTCTAGGCTAGACTCTCTCTTTCATTTTATTTGGGAGGACAACAGTTCAAAACCATATCTGGCCACCTGATTAAGGTTTTCCACAGTTTCCCTAAACTGCTTCAGGCAAATGCTGAGATGATTCCTTTGAAAGGGCATGGACGATTTCCCTCCCGACGCTTCCCTAATCTGAGCTTGCGCCCCATTTCTAATGACCTCGATGTCGACAGGAAGTTTAACACTAATCTCCTCCTCCCTCCTCCCTCCTCCCTCCTCCCTCCTCCCTCCTCCCTCCTCCCTCCTCCCTCCTCCCTCCTCCCTCCTCCCTCCTCCCTCCTCCCTCCTCCCTCCTCCCTCCTCCCTCCTCCCTCCTCCCTCCTCCCTCCTCCCTCCTCCCTCCTCCCTCCTCCCTCCTCCCTCCTCCTCCTCACTCTTTCATTTTTACAGGGGTGGAAAAAAAATCGGTAAGCGCATCGAAGGCTTCCATCCAGTCACTCACTGATCAGTCTGGCCTGGCAACGGAAGACAGCAAAACGAAAGCTGAAATTTTAAATTTAGCATTTGAGAAATCTTTCATGCAGGAGGATCGTACCAACATACCGCCGTTTGAGTCTCGTACAGATTCCCGTATGGAGGACATAGTGATAGACGTCCCTGGGGTTGTGAAGCAGCTGAATGGGTTGAAAATAAATAAATCGCCAGGTCCTGATGGGATTACAATTCGGTTTTACAGAGAGTACTCTACTGCATTGGCTCCTTACTTAGCTTCCATTTATTGTTAATCTCTTGCCCAATGTAAAGTCCTGAGCGACCAGAAAAAACTGCAGGTGATGCCTGTATATAAGAAGGGTAGAAGGATGGATCCTCAAAATTACAGACCAATATCCTTAACATCCTTGTTGCAGGATTCTCGAACATATTCTCAGTTCGAATATAATGAATTTCCTTGAGACAGAGAAGTTGCTGTCCATGCATCAGCACGGCTTTAGAAAGCATCGCTCCTACAAAAAGCAACTCGCTCTTTTTTCACATGATATCTTGCGAACCATGGATGAAGGGTATCAGACGGATGCCATATTCCTTGACTTCCAGGAAGCATTTGACTCGGTGCCCCACTGCAGACTCCTAACTAAGGTACGAGCATATGGGATTGGTTCCCAAATATGTGAGTGGCTCGAAGACTTCTTAAGTAATAGAACCCAGTACGTTGTCCTTGATGGTGAGTGTTCATCAGAGGTGAGGTATCACCTGGAGTGCCTCAGGGAAGATGTGTTGGGTCCGCTGTTGTTTTCTATCTACATAAATGATCTTTTGGATAGGGTGGATAGCAATGTGCGGCTGTTTGCTGATGATGCTGTGGTGTATGGGAAGGTGTCGTCATTGAGTGACTGTAGGAGGATACAAGATGACTTGGACAGGATTTGTGATTGGTGTAAAGAATGGCAGCTAACTCTAAATATAGATAAATGTAAATTAATGCAGATGAATAGGAAAAAGAATCCTGTAATGTTTGAATACTCCATTAGTAGTGTAGCGCTTGGCACAGTCACATCGATTAAATATTTGGGCGTAACATTGTAGAGCGATATGAAGTGGGACATGTATGTAATGGCAGTTGTGGGGAAGGCGGATAGTCGTCTTCGGTTCATTGGTAGAATTTTGGGGAGATGTGGTTCATCTGTAAAGGAGACCACTTATAAAACACTAATACAACCTATTCTTGAGTACTGCTAGAGCGTTTGGGATCCCTATCACATCAGACTGAGGGAGGACATAGAAGCAATTCAGAGGCGGGCTGCTAGATTTGTTACTGGTAGCTTTGATCATCATGCGAGTGTTACGGAAATGCTTCAGGAATTCGGGTGGGAGTCTCTAGAGGAAAGGAGGCGTTCTTTTTATGAATTGCTACTGAGGAAATTTAGAGAACCAGCATTTGAGGCTGACTGCAGTACAATTTTACTGCCACCAACTTATATTTCACGGAAAGACCACAAAGATAAGAGAGATTAGGGCTCGTACAGAGGCATATAGGCAGTCATTTTTCCCTCATTATGTTTGGGAGTGGAACAGGGAGAGAAGATGCTAGTTGTGGTACGAGGTACCCTCTGCCATGCACCGTATGGTGGATTGCGGAGCATGTATGTAGATGTAGATGTAGAAATATGGAAACATGGAAACACCGAGAACATACCACATTATCATGCCTAATATGGTGTAGAAAAGTAGTTGGCAATAAAAACAACTTCTCAGAATGGATAAATATAGGTTCTTTGTGGTGTTTACAGGAACCTTATACCATTCTTCCCACAAAATAATGGCAAGTATTGGTGACAACGTTAGGGGTGGATAGTGATCACGCACCCTTCTCTCCAAAGTATACCACAATGACTCAGTAACATTGATAACAGGTGACAGTGGTGGCCAGGGGACATGTGACAATTCATCCTCATGATCACAAAACTAGTGATCTTTGTGAACAGGAGCCCTATCATTTTGGAACACAGCATCACCATTGGGGAACAGACACTGTATCATGGGACATACATGATCAGACAAACTGGCTACATAACCCTTGGCAGTAGCATGACCTTGCAGCATAACTGTTGAATCCTGCCTAATGATCAAATGTGGGGTGTCTGGGAAACCTGTTTCTCGGATCACTAGACAACATTCAAACAAATCATATTAATGAGTTTTATTACAAAAGGAAAAAATATAATACTTAACTCTGTGTTAAACAGATGTGTCACAAGCAAAGGGTGACAGACAAAATAAGAGTTCCAGGTCTGAGCTACGTAGAATGTATGAGCAAAGTAATGACCTCTGACACTTCTGTTCAGGTCGCCAGTCTTGAAGCTTCTCATAGAAGTTGTCGTCCTGGAGAGGGGTCGGTCAGCGTGCAATTGGCTGTCGTCTTCTTCACAGCCCTCTCTGCTTCTTGTTCCCAGCTGGCATGCCAGTGCTTGACTTAACGTCATAACAGTAACCGTGGAGCCCATGGAATACCACGGTATGGCTGCCCAAGTCATCACTAACCCTCCACCATGTTTCACTCTTGGGCTGTAAATTCAGTCAGAAGTTGAAAACGGTGTGAAACGAGACTCGTCTGACCAAATGATGTTACATTTATCCCAAGTCCAGGTTTTATGGCTTTGGCACCACCTTTTCCTTCTCTGGGCATTTGCACTGCTGACATGTGGTTTTGTAATTCCAGCTTGCCCTGTAGTTTCCTGCTTCTGAAGCTCCATTTGTATTATTTTGGTGCAGACAGAGTTTGAGAATGACACATTTAGTTTTGCAGTGAATTTTTCAGCTGTCATCCTCTTATTTTTCACAACATTCCTCTTCAATGACTGCCCTTCAGAATCATTTGACATACATTTTCATCCACATTGTGACTTAGTGCATGATGTTTCTCCACTTTCACTGTATGCAATATAAATTTTGAATATGATGCCTGTTGAAAGATCAAACATTTCAGCTCCCTTTGTTATGGAACACCATCGTACGAACACGAACAATCTGTCCACAATGGAATTCACTTAGCTACAAAACAATGCACTTACAAGTGCACAAAAAACTGTTCTGACCATGATAGACACTGGGAATGTATTGAAGAAATTACAAAGGTGCCTTTTATAGCCAAATACAACAGCACCAACTGCAGGGTTGGCTAAAATGTGCGTTTATGTTCAACCTTGATTTCTTGTGGTTTCTTCCATATTTTCTCCACCCCCTTATGACCCCTCCCTTCCATCCCCTCAAACGCCTCACCCATTATGATGACTAAGGCTGTGTACTATCAACCAATCCTTTCTTTTAGTCAAGTTGTGCCATAAAACTTTTTTCTCCCTGATGTGATTAATTACTTTGCCATTGGTTAACAGATTTATCCATCTAATCTCATTAGAAAAAAATGTTGTTGTAGCTTCTGTTCTAATATTGTGTGAACTGCTTATTGTCCATGTTTTACTTCCATACAAGAGTGCATAACAGACAAATCAGGAAAGACTTCCTGACCCTTAAATTTATATTTGATGTTAAGATATTTCTCTCTCCCTAGCTACTGCGAATCTGAATTTTATGTCTGTTCACTTATATGCTATGACATTGTTTCTCTTTGTGACATAGAATATTAATGTTGATAATGCTGTTATGTTTCTGTCACCTTTTCATAGCTTTTGCAAGTTGTACCTGGAATTTTTCTCTATTGTGGCCGTCTTCTGATAATTTCTTGATGTTGTGGATTTGGTAATCGAGGCCACTGATAACTGCATGTGGCTCTTCGTGCAGTTGGTGCAAAGACTATAAGAGAGTGCTAATTACATCCAGCAACTATGAAATTATAGCTCAACATTCTCTCACATAATGCTGTATTTTAAATCGCCTTGAACAATCTTACAATTTTCTGTCAACAGATCTCAAATTTGCAAGTAATTACATAAATACATATTTAAGTGTATTTGTCCTGTCTAGTGGCTGAAGTTCAACTCAGTAAGCAATGAACGAGCAGTTTTTCAGTCCTCTTTTGTTTTTACAGCTATTGATGACTCTTCTTCTCTGAGATGTCCAAAATACCTCCAAGTAGTGAAAGCACAGCACAATTAAATGTCCACACAGCAAAGAGGTCTTCTAGAGTGCCATTACACCTTGTACACATTCTATATGTGTCCTGCTTTGTGGATTTTACCTACAAATTATAAAAACCTTGAACAGTGGGATACTCCCACCTACTCTTAAGCTACTTATGCTTTTATGTGATTACCTTTGCCTAACATTGAGAAACCGGTGGAATATGTATCTCTGAATGAGCTACAGGTTACACCTCAGATCCCCCCCAAACATACACACTAAGAGAAGAAATGTATAAAATATCTAATTAGACAAAATACTATTAGCAACTTTAAATTCATATCTACAGACAGAACATTAGGCTCAAACTCGAGCTTCTTTTGCATTTAACTTCATGTCAGTCTTTTACTAACATAATATACATCATTTCATTCTTTCCTTCAGTTTCTTTTATCTCAATGGACATTAAATATGTTCATCATTCTGATATACTTTTATTTAGGTGCCTTAATGCAAAAGGATGGATTGTTTTTTTCTTATCTTAAAGTACAGTTTCATTTGCATAGGTTAGTAATTTAAATGACTGATTCTCACAGGTGAATAAATATATGTTGGACATTTTTTACCTACACAGTTTCTATCTTTTATTATACATTTCCTTGAACTTTAATGCGCCTCGCTTCACAGATTGCATAAACCTCTTTCTACCATTCAATGCCTCACAGCCCATGAAGACACTTTAGATTACTTTAAGGAGTTATGTGCTGATCTTGAACATTACAACATCTTTAACTACTCAAAGGTTTTTTTGTTTATCAACATGCAAGGAAATGAAGATTGACTGAATCCAACATATACCCAGTTACTACATGTACTTTGACTACCATGGATTACACGTCACCTGGGTGACAGATAATCATCTTACCACGTCCTACAGTTATAAGAATTGTGCTTTTATCTTAATCTTGAGACAGATGCTGAGTATATATATTCATTCTATGATGAGTGTGTCCTTTGCAAATTTTAGGGCAGGCCCCTTCTTCCCACAGATTCACCTGACCTTAGGTATAGGTTTCCTTTCCCACAGGTAAACCTACCCTCTCATTCTCCATACCATTCCCACCTACATAAAAAAAACAGTGGAAGTTCTCCATCCCAAAAACCTTATAATCATTTGCCCAGTGTCTGCCTACTATTTACTCTTCACTTTCATTAAAATGAGATTTCTCCATAATAAGAGGTTTGGAACTTTAATAGTGGCAACTATTTATTTACAGTTCATACAAAATAGATATGTGTTTCAAAGTTTTACTGACCTTCAAAGTAGTCACCAGCATTGTGTATAACCCATTGCCAGTGATGTGGAAGTCATAGGATACTCTTCGCAGTGCCAAATGTGTTGAGAGTTCAAGCAGCATTGTCCGACGAATTTGTAGCAGTTCTGAAGCAAATGCCGTGAAGTGTTTCTTTCAGTTCAGAAACTGAGTTTAACTCACAAGGGCTTAAGCCAGGGGAGTGAAGTAGGTGGTATAGCACTTAGCAGCCCCATCAGTCAAACAAATCAGTAACAGCTTGCACTGTATGTGCTTGAGCATTGTCTTGCAAAATGATGGTCAGGTCCTGCAGAAAGTATCATCACTTCTGTCTCTATGCTGTTCATTTTTGGAACGCAACCTATGACTAGCATAGAGACAGAAGTGATGACACTTTCTGCAGGATCTGACCATCATTATGCAGGACAATGCTCAAGCACATACAGGGCAAGCTATTACTGATTTGATTGACTGATGGTGCTGCTAAGTGCTATACCACCTACTGCACTCCCCTGACTTAAGTCCTCGTGAGTTCAACTCGATTTCTTAAGTGAAGGAAACTTCATGGCATTCGCTGCAGAACTGCTACAAATTTGTCGGGCAATGGACCGTGCCGCTCGAACTCTCAACACAACTGGCACTGCTAAGAGTATCCTACAACTTCCACATCACTGGCAATGGGTTATACACAATGCTGGTGACCACTTTGAAGGTCTATAAAACTTTGAAACATGTATCCATTACGTACGAGCTGTAAATAAATTTGCCACTATTAAATTTCTAAACCTCATATACATATATATGTATTTCCTTATTTTCTCCTTTACCTAATACCCATATACACTAAAGCATTATCACTGTCCAAAAGCTATAAGATAATGATATCTTTGTTGTCATATTTTTTTGTGGATTATGTAGTGTTGGCAGAAGAGCCAACACTGTTTTTCTAGAGGAGGCCGAAATGCACGCGTTTAATTACACGCTGACTGGCGTGAGGTCTGGAACAGGACAATATCTTGAGAATTGCAAATAAAGTACGTAGATGATGTAATACTTAACTTTAATCCACAATTGTAGAACATCTCTCGTTACGGTACATGCTTCATAATATTAATTATCAATTGAATACGGCGCCTTGCTTGGTCGTAGCAATTGACGTAGCTGAAGGCTATGCTAACTATCGTCTCGGCAAATGAGAGCGTATCGGTCAGTGTATCTTCGCTAGCAAAGTCGGCTGTACAACTGGGGCGAGTGCTAGTACGTCTCTCTAGACCTGCCGTGTGGTGGCGCTCGGTCTGCTATCACTGACAGTGGCGACACGCGGGTCCAACGTATACTAATGGACCGCGGCCGATTTAAAGGCTACCACCTAGCAAGTGTGGTGTCTGGCGGTGACACCACAGATTACTATTATTGGTGCAGTGTTCACGTATAATTATGGTAGGTTGCAATTCATCAAAAATTATAACAAAGTACTATTTGTATCTTCAGATCATATTTAATGCCATTTTCCACTCATTGCACCAGTATATGGTGTATATGTAATGGAATTTCTACTTAGTCACTGCTGAGAATCCTTCTATTTGCCCTGTTTATTACTAGTCAATCTCTTTTTATAATTACACCATCCCTACTTCCTTTCATTAGCACTTGAATTCTTACACTTTGCCTTACAAAACACAATACTTTTTCACATAATTACTCTTTCTTATGGGACTTTATTATTTTTCTTACTAGGATGATTTCATGGAGGATAACGCAAACAGATCCTCCTAACTACGCTGCTCTCCAATCACTCATGTTATTAGTTTCCATACCTTGCTTGTAACACTACTGCCCTCTATGGTTGTATCAGTATATTATGTTAGCTTCTCACCTTTCTTGTTAAGAGACAATTACTGTCTCTCCTTATTCTCACCATTGTCAACATGACAATGCTAACATTACTGGTAAATAATGTGAAGTATTGCAAATAAAAGGAAAACTGTCTGTGTCTGTCTTATGTGAGTTACTCTCTGTCTGACTAGACATCTCTCACCTGATTCCTGTGGAGGCAGATTTACTCACCACTAAACTGGCCAGAAAAAGGAAGGGTTTCATCAATAGAAACTATTGCATGCAGATAGAGGAAAGATAGAGCCAGTATTCCTAATAGAAAATTAAGAAAGGAAGAAGAAGAAGAAGAAGAAGAAGAAGAAGAATGAATGTGTGAAAGAAGATATAAATTGCTATTTATTATATGTCAGCAAGGTTTGTACTGTACCTTCAATATTTGCTTTTACTTATAGGGATTTTTTGTGGTAACAGATTGTTGTAGTTGATATACAATAGGCTGGAAGAAGGGGAAAAATTGCTTTATGGAAAAGAAATATGAAGTAGTGAAGCAACTAACTCAGAAGTCAATGGATGTCACTCCACCAAATTTGCAGAGGGTGCTAATTCTCCTTGGTTTACATTTTTGAAACTGCTTCAATAAATTCATACCTGTTCCCAAATGTATTTGTTCTAGTAATTCAGTAGTTATGCTATTGTTCCTTGTAACAGCTCTTTTACTAAATTCATTTTGTGCCTTTTATAATTTTTCGCACAGTTTTTTGAACGGAGTGTGATTTTCTTCTGTCTCAACTGAAGACTCTGGTGTAGCACTAGCAGATTCTAATTTTTTAGTTCCTTCTTCTTCAAGAAAAGTTTGTAGACATTCATCCAAAGTAGTCAAATAATCTGTGTCTTTACCGCATTCTAGTGCCTCTACCCGATCTCACATTTCTGAGATTTGGTTATTCATCTGTTCAAATTTCTTATTAGATACCTCGCTATCTGTTTTATTTGTTCATCTACTTCTTTAAATTGCTCCTGTACCTCAAGCCTAACTAAGTCACAATGTTCTTCAATGTCATAGGTAAATCCTTATCTAATTTAGCTAGTGTGGCCTCTATACCGGCAAACTTATCTTCTTGTAATTTGATGTTATTCGACAGTCTTGCTTGGTAGTATCAAGACTACTAGAGATAAGATCAATGTGATTCTTTAATTCTTTGCCCTGAGTGTTAATAGTGCCAAATAAATCAGTTTTTTGTTTCTATCTTACTATTTACACAAGTTTGAACAGCATTTAAATTATAATTTAAATTTGTGTCATCGGAACTGATATTATTATTTAAACCATCCTGAACAGCATTTATCTGCACAATTAGATTTTCATATGCTATCTTAAATCACTCTTGCATTGCCCCTGCTATGTGTAATATTGATGCTCATAATGGCATTAAGGTTCTGTCACCCTTTGATAGCTTGTCAAGTTTTACCTGGAACTCTTTTTACGGTTGCATTCTGCTGGTTTCTTGTTGTTGTGGACTTGCTATTCGAGGGCACTGGCTACTGTGTATGGTTCTTCTCCAATGCAGTTGGTGCGAAGGCTTGCAGCCTTCAGTGTTCTAAATATGCCTAGCAGCTACAAAATTATAGCTCAACATTATGTCACAGAGCTGAACCATACTATAATGTAGTGTAACAGATACTGTCTTTCCAAGACATTACGTGAATGCATATCTAACTGTGTTTGTCACATCTAGAGACCAAAGTTCAACTTAGTAATGAATGAACAAATCATTTTTCAGTCATCTTTTGGTTTTACAACTACTGATAGCTCTTCTCCTCTAAGACATCCAAAAACATCCAACTAATGACAGCACAACACAGTTAAACGTCCATACAGAAAGTAGGTCTGCTAAAGTGGCGCTGTGCCTTGTACGCATTCTGTATGCATCCTGTTTCATGGATTTTACCTACAAATTATAGCAACCTTGAACAGAGGGATGCTCCCACCTACTACTAAGCTAACACCATCATCTTTTTTCTAACATTGAGGAACAGGTGGAATGTGTACCTCTGCATTAGCTACATGTTACACCAAACTACCCAAATAGCAAAAATCATTTATTATATTTAGCATCTCATTTTCTGATCTAACTCCTTCAGCACCACCTGATTTAATTTGACTACATTCAATTACCTTGGCTTTTATTTTATCGAAGTTCGTCTTGTACCTTTTTGCTTGCATTGACGTTTTAAAAAATAACTGTTTTTGGTTCAACATGAAACGGATGTGTAGACAACAGTAAAGTAACCAACCAACAAATACCGTATGAAATTCATAATTTTATCATACTATGCCATTATCAAATAGCAAATGCAGCAGAACATGTCTGACTGTATCAGTTACAAGAGTGACCCATACAAATACCAACAAAATGTACACGCAATGTCACAAGGTAAAATTGTGGTTTGGTAGAATACATATAGGTAGATAGCTATAAGTAATAACTTTATCTGACAGTTCAGCAACTACACTGATGGAAAAAAGTCACAACACCAAGGAGAAGTTGTGCAACATAAGTGAAAGTTGTACATGTGTTTCTACATGTGAAAGACGATGTCTATCTAAATTTCACACTAGTAGTGTCACCATGAGGGTGCAAATAAGTGATAAAAGGGTCATGAGCATTAGTTACCTTTGAGATTGGATGTGGTGAGTTGATGGTGTCAAGAGTGCCTTTAAGGTGACAATGACACAATTACCAGCACTTCAGTGAGTTTGAACAAGGTTGTGTAATAGAGCTACGAGACGCTGGATGTTCCTTCTGCAATATTGCAGAAAGGCATTGCAGCAGTGGTCACAAGAACATATGGTTGCCTGAAGATTGGGCTCGGGATGACCATGTGGCACTACCGAGATGAAAGACCATTGTGACCGAGCGAGGTTGTGTAGTGGTTAGCACACTGGACTCACATTCAGGAGGACAACGGTTCAATCCCTGGTCCGGCCATCCTGATTTAGGTTTTCTGTGATTTCTCTAAAATGCTTCAGGCAAATGCTGGGATGGCACCTTTGACAGGGCATGGCCAACTTCCTTCCCCATTTCCCCATCCTTCCCTTATCCGATGAGACCGATGACCTCGCTGTATGGGCTCTTCCCCAAATCAGCTCAACTCATCCATCGTGTTCGGCATATGGCTCTGGCGCATCATACTGAATCTGCAGCAGAAATATGAGCTATAGTTGGCACCACAGTGACACAACAAACTTTTGCAAATCGGTTACTTCAAGGACAACTCTGAGCTGGACGCACCGTAGGGTGCCCACTGACCCCAAACCACTGCCATCTGCGACTTCAGTGGTGTCAAAGGAGAGGTCACAGGAGGGCAGGTGGACATCTGTTGTGTTTTATGATGAAAATTGGTTCCACATCAGTGCCAGTTATGGTGTGTGTTGGTTAGGGGGCCAATTGAAGGCCTACAACCGATCTGTCTGCTTGCTAGATACACTGGATCTACACCTGGAGTTATGGTCCTTTGGTGCAGTTTTGTATGACAGCAGGAGCATTCTTGTGGTTATCTCACACACCCTTACTGCAAATTTGTACATCTGTCTGGTGATTCGACATGTTGTACTGCCATTCATGAACAGCATTCCAGGGTGTGTTTTCCAGCAGGATAATACTCGTCCACATACTGCTGTTGTAACCCATCATGCTCTACATCTGCATCTACATCTACATCTACATCCATACTTTGCAAGCCACCTGACGGTGTGTGGCGGAGGGTACCTTGAGTACCTCTATCGATTCTCCCTTCTATTCCAGTCTCGTATTGTTCATGGAGAGAAAGATTGTCGGTATGCCTCTGTATGAGGCCTAATCTCTCTGATTTTATCCTCATGGTCTCCTCACGAGATATACGTAGATGGGAGCAATATACTGCTTGACTCTTCGGTGAAGGTGTGTTCTCGAAACTTCAACAAAAGCCTGTACCGAGCAACTGAGTGTCTCTCTTGCAGAGTCTTCCACTGGACTTTATCTATCATCTCCGTAATGCTTTCCCAATTACTAAATGATCCTGTAATGAAGCACGCTGCTCTCCATTGGATCTTCTCTATCTCTTCTATCAACCCTATATGGTACAGATCCCACACCCGTGAGCAGTATTCAAACAGTGGGCGAACAAAGTGTACAGTAACCTACTTTCTTTGTTTTCAGACTGCATTTCCTTAGGATTCTTCCAATGAATCTCAGTCTGGCATCTGCTTTACCGACGATTAATTTTATATGGTCATTCGATCTTAAATCGCTCCTAATGCCTACTCCCAGATAATTTATGGAATTAACTGCTTCCATTTGCTGACCTGCTATATTGTAGCTAAATGATAAAGGATCTTTCTTTCTATGTATTCACACCACATTACACTACACTGCGTCAACATTTTGCCTTGACCTTCTCGATCACTAGATCTATCTCCAATCAACACATATCATTGGAAGACAACTCCAGCATCATCCACAAACATAACTATTGACTGACCAAGTGCAACCAGCATGGAACTCCATCCCACAAACTGACATCCGGCACCTGTACAACACGATGCATGCCTGCATTCAACATTCTGGCAGTTACAATGATTATTAATACAACAGAATTTCAAATTTTCAATGACTTACATTGTGCTTACATTGACCTGTGATCTTGCAGTGTTAATCACCTAAATATATTACATAGACAAATGTATTCCCAAAATTTCATTACTGTTTTTGGTATTGAGATTTTTTTGCCATCAGTGTATTTTAATCTCAAAACTTCACAACAGATTTAAGCTGTGTGCCCCACCAGTACACAAACCTGGGACCTTTGCCTTTTGGGCACAAGCACTGACTTTGCTATCCAGGAACAACTCACAAACCATCCTCACAGCTTTACTTCCGCGATTACATCTCTCTTAACACCTTTGAGACACAATAATACAAAAAATTTATATAATTTTAAAATTTTTCAAAAAATTAATCTTTATTGCCATCTTAAACAATGAATACCACAGCAAATTATCTAAAAGTAAACAACCTACAAGGTGTACAACTTTGCTTCTGTCTTTTGCCGATAGGTGGTGACACGGTAAGTAGCAGTCGAAAGAAACAGATCACAGACATCAGGCAGTTAGATTGGACCTCAATCAACATAACCTCTTTCAAACATTAGTTTATTTGTGTGTGCATTATAAAGTTGTTCTTGATTGAAAATGTCAGTTTACGAGCCTAATTCTTGTGATTTGTTTCAGTATGAAGAAAACAGCGGCTGAGTCTCATCAAATGCTCTCATGTTCATGTGGTAAGGATATGTTAGTGACAGAATGTGTTGTGAGTGGTTTCAATGCTTCAAGAATGGTGATTTTAACGTCGTAGACCAGCATAGTGGTGGAAAATAGAATGTTTTCAAAGATGCAGAATTGGAGACATTGCTGAGTGAAGACTCACATCAAACTCAAGAAGAATTGGCACGATTGGTAGGAGTGACACAGCTAGCCATTTCAAAACATCTCAAGACTATGGACATGATTCAGAAAGAAGGAACTTGGGTCCCGTGTGAGCTGAAACCAAGAGACATTGAACGGCGTTTGTGTGTTTGTGAACAATAGCTTCAGAGGCAAAAACAGAAGGGATATCTGCATCACATTGTGACCGGGGATGAAAAATAAGTTCATTACAATAACCCTAAATGCAAAAAATCATGGGGATATCCCGGCCATGCTTCCACGTTGTCGGCCAAACCGAATATTCACGGCTCTAAGATCATGCTCTGCATTTGGTGGGACCACCTCGGCATAGTGTGCTATGAGGTGTTAAAACCAAGTGAAACAATCACAGGTGCAATTAATATGTTTGAGCAGAGCATTAAAAGACAAATGGCCCCAATACAGTGAGAGGCATGATAAAGTGATTTTGCAGCACAACACTCAAATCCCCCGTTGCAAAAGAGGTCAAAACGTACTTGGAAACATTAAAATGGGAAGTCCTAACCCACCTGCCATATTCTCCAGGCATTGCTCCCTCTGACTATCACCTGTTTTTATCAATGGTGCATGGCCTCGCTAACCAACACTTCTGATCACATGAAGAAGTCACAAATTGGATCGATTCGTGGATCGCTTCAAAAGATGAACAATTTTTTCGATGCAGGATTTGTACACTGCCCAAAAGATGGGAGAAAGTAGTGGCCAGCGATGGAAAATACTCTGAATGATACATGTGTAAACAGTTTGTTTCATTAAAGCCTCAAATGTTGGGGAAACAATGGTGGAAGCAAAGTTGTACACCTTGTATTATTTTTTGGACGTGGTTTCACTTTGAAACCACTGAAACATACAAATTATCAACCTCCCATAATATCCTCTGCAGACAAACTCAGATTTACTTCCATGGGAGATTCACAGCTTACATCAACATTTGGTCTGACCTCTTGGAAAAGTCATGCACAGCTGCTGATTTGTATGATGTAAACTGCCCTATTTGTGAGTTTATCATGGCAGCCTCACCTTCACTCTCCTCATCATCATCACAAACTATTTATAAATGAATACTTCCTGACCTGGCACAGGATTTAAAGTTCCTCTTGTACATGCCTGATGGAGAATATCCACAGAAGCATCCTTAAGGTCACTTTCGCCTCAGATGTATTTTCTTCTTCTAAAGGATGGAAGTTTAGTTTACAGGTGACATCTTGTAAATTCCATGAAGACAACACTGCAGTGACAAAAATCATTGGATGCCACCTGTCACATTGGCTCTCCTTTTGCCCAGCACAGTGCAGCAACTCAAGATGGCACGGACGCAACAAGTCATTGGAAGTACCCCACAGAAATATTGACCCATGCTGCCTCTATAGCAATTCATAATAGTGGAAGTATTGCCAGTGCAGGATTTTGTGCACAAATGGACCTCCCGATTATGTCCATAAATGTTCAATGGGATTCACATTTGGCGATCTGGATGGCCAAATCATTTGCATGAATTGTCCAAAATTTTCTTCAAACCAGTTGCGAACAATGTTGGCCCAGTGACATGATGCATTGTCATCCACAAAAATTCTATTGTTGTTTGGGAAAATGAAGTCTATGAATGGCTGCAAATGGTTTTCAAGTAATCGAACATAACCATTTCCAGTAAATGATAAATTTAGTTGCAACAGAGGACCTAGCTCATTCCATAGCCCAAACCATTATGGAGCCACCAACAGCTTGTGCAGTGCCTTGTTGGCAACTCGAGTCCATGGTTTTGTTGGTCTGTGCCACATTCGAACCCAGCATCAGCTCTTACCGACTAAAATTTGGACTCATCTGACCAGGCCACAGTTTTCCAGACCTCTAGGGTGCAACTGATATGGTTACAAGCCCAGGAGATGTGCTACAGATGATGTTGTTCTTTTAGTAAAGGCACTCGCACCAGTCATCTGCCACCATAACCCATTACCATCAAATTTACCTGAACTGTGCAAACTGATGCATTCTCAGCACACTCTTGACGCTATGGATATCAGAATATTGAATTCTTTAACTATATCTGAAATGGAACATCTCACCCATCTATCTCCAACTACCATTCTGCGTTCAAAGATTAGATTAGATTGGATTAGATTAATACTAGTTCCATGGATCATGAATACGATATTTCGTAATGATGTGGAATGAGTCAAATTTTCCAATACATGACATAATTAAGTTAATTTAACAACATACTTAAGTTAATATAACAACTTTTTCATTTTTTTGTGTTTTTTTATTTTTATTTTTTTTATTTTTTTAAAAATATTTTTTTTTTATTTATATCTAAAAATTCCTCTATGGAGTAGAAGGAGTTGTCATTCAGAAATTCTTTTAATTTATTCTTAAATACTTGTTGGTTATCTGTCACTTTTGATACTATTTGGTAAGTGACCAAAGACTTTAGTGCCAGTATAATTCACCCCTTTCTGTGCCAAAGTTAGATTTAATCTTGAATAGTGAAGATCATCCTTTCTCCTAGTATTGTAGTTATGCACACTGCTATTACTTTTGAATTGGGTTTGGTTGTTAGTAACAAATTTCATAAGAGAGTATATATACTGAGAAGCTACTGTGAATATTCCTATATCCTTAAATAAATGTCTGCAGGATGATCTTGGGTGGACTCCAGCTATTATTCTGATTACACGCTTTTATGCAATAAATACTTTATTCCTCAGTGATGAATTACCCCAAAATATGATGCCATATGAAAGCAATGAGTGAAAATAGGCGTAGTAAGCTAATTTACTAAGATGTTTATCACCAAAATTTGCAATGACCCTTATTGCATAAGTAGCTGAACTCAAACATTTCAGCAGATCATCAATGTGTTTCTTCCAATTTAATCTCTCATCAATGGACACACCTAAAAATTTGGAATATTCTACCTTAGCTATATGCTTCTGATTAAGGTCTATATTTACTAATGGCGTCATACCATTCACTGTACGGAACTGTATGTACTGTGTCTTATCAAAATTCAGTGAGAGTCCATTTACAATGAACCACTTAGTAATTTTCTGAAAGACAGTATTGACAATTTCATCAATTAATTCTTGTTTGTCAGGTGTGATTACTATACTTGTATCATCAGCAAAGAGAACTAACTTTGCCTCTTCATGAATGTAGAATGGCAAGTCATTAATATATATTAAGAACAACAAAGGACCCAAGACTGACCCTTGTGGAACCCCATTCTTGATAGTTCCCCAGTTTGAGGAATGTGCTGATCTTTGCATATTATGAGAACTACTTATTTCAACTTTCTGCACTCTTCCAGTAAGTCTGTTTAATTCCTATCGTGCGGCCATATTCATATCAGATGCCTTTTCACGTGAATCACCTGAGTACAAATGACAGCTTCATCAATGCACTGCCCTTTTGTGCCTTGTGCACGCAATACCACGGTCATCTGTATATGTGCATATCACTATCCTATGACTTTTGTGACCTCTGTGTAGTGCCAAAACCAAATTATAGTCCTAAAGAACAAGCAAAAGTGGGCCTCAAATTTAATTAACTTACACCCAATTACATAATTAATTACATACAACATCAGTGGTTCCCTGTTGAAAACACTATAAAAGCGGTAGTACAAACTCGAATTTATGAGGCATGTTTTTTAAGTAAGTACCACTTTGAAATTAAAAAAAGACGTACTAAGATATCTCAATAATTTTATTTGTACATGAAAGCCTGTACCTTAATCTACTTTTCTACGTAATTTCCGACAATATTGAGGCATTTGTCATAACGTTGTACCAGTATTTGAATACCATCCTCATAGAAGTCTGCCGCCTGACTTGTTAACCACTGCATCACCACTGTTTTGACTTCGTCATTGTCTTGAAGACGCTGACCACCCAAGTGTTTCTTCAAGTGTAGGAACAGGTGGTAGTCACTAGGCGCAAGATCGGGGCTGTACGGAGGCATCTAGAGTTTCCCATCGAAAAGATGTGATGAGATCTTTGGTCTGATTTGCCACATGGGGACGGGCATTGTCTTGCAGCAAACCGATGCCCTTGCCCCACTTCCATGGACTGTTGCTTTGATTCTGGTGTGACGTAGGCCACCCGTGTTTCGTCGTACATAACAATTTGGCTTAAGAAATCATCACCATCATTGTGGTACCGCTAAAGGAAAGTCAACGCACTGTCTAAACGTTTTGTTTTGTGCACATCTGTCAACATTTTCTGTACCCAACATGTGCACAGTTTTCAGTAATTCAAGTGCTCGGTCACAATGCCATACAAAGCACAACGAGAAACATTAGCAAAGTCATCCCACAAGGAGGAAATCATAAAGTGTCTGTTTTCTCTCACCTTATTGTCCACTTCCTGCACCAAACTTTCATTAACGACAGAAGGACGGCCACTCTGTTGTTCGTCATGCACATTTGTGCTGTCATCTTTAAATGCTCTCACCCACTTTCTTACCATTCCTTCACTCATAATGTTTTCTCCGTAAACTGCACAGATTTCACAACGAATATCGATCACTTTTAGGCCTTCAGCACTAAGAAATCTTATAACAGTCCGTACTTCACAGTCGGCGGGACTCTCAATTATCAGAGGCATCTTAAACACTCAGTACACAATGTAAACAAGGAAGAATCAGACTGTAATGGTGTCAGTGCGCAGATTAAGGTACAGGCTTTCACATAAAAATAAAATTATTGAGATATCTTAGCACGTCTTTTTTTAATTTCAAAATGGTACTTACTTAAAAAACACACCTCGTACATTACAGTAACTTTAGATATATTTACGTTGCTGTCAATGAACTCCTCAAGTAAATTATATAACTAAAATCTCCAGATGCAAATCTTCTACAATTACACAGCTGACCGTTGCTTTGAACGCTGTAAGTGAATGCTGCAATGCACTACACTTGTAGAAGTACATCAGAGTACCACTTGGAGTCTGTGTCTTGCAACAGAATTCATGATTTGATGCAGAGGGGACTGTTACTTTAAACAAATGGAAACCACTGGCACTCAAAGGGTTAATATTTATTACCAATACCTCAACTACAGTGAGGGAAAAAAAAATCTCAGCACCAACAATGAGCTGTACGAAATAAACAAAAGTTGGTAGGCAGGCTTAAACACACTCTGCAACAGTTGTGAGAGTTGGTTACCTTAAAGATTGAGCATGTTGAGTTGATGCCTTTAAGGTAACACAGTCACGTAATAGGGCTACGAGAAGGTGGATGTTTCTTATACGGCATTGAAGAAAGACTTGGCAGCAATGTAGCCACTTTACATGACAGCTGGCAGTGGTGATCACAGGAATGAAAAGTTACAAGAAGACTACACTCTGGACAGCCATGTGGCACTACCAAGAGAGATCATCATGTTCAGCATATGGCTGTGACAAATTGTACTGTATCTGCAGCAGCAATTTGAGTAGCAGTCGGCACCGCAGTGACAGAACAAACTGTTTCAAATTGGGTACTTCAAGGATCTTCAAGCCAGATGCCCTGTAGCATGCATTCCACTGAACCCAAACCACTGCCACTTGCGATATCAGTGGTGTCGAGCTCATTGGAGGGCAGGATGGAGGTTGTGACGAAGCAAGCTGGGATAATTTTACTTCCCCTCTTGTTTTGCCATATGCCTCCTTCAAATTCATTTTTTTATTTTTGAACTAATTAGCATTAACATACATGAGTATAATCTGCATTTTCATGAAAGAGAAAGATTGGCCCTCAGTTTTAAAGAATTTAACACCAGATTTAATTTTATGCTTAGTTTTATGTACATAATTGATTTTCTAATTTGTTTTGACTATTCCTAGCTAGTATCTTTTGTTATAGTGTGAAACCAGTAATTGTTTCATAACTTAAATTCTGTTGCTGATGTATAAACAAATATAAATTCTGTAATAATTGTAAACATTTGGAAGATGAAATGCTAGTATTCTTAAATTATCTATTTGGTTCTAGTTGAAAACATGTTAGCAAAACCAGCCCTTAATTAATTCCAAAGTAATTAACAGTTTTGCAGTGAACACGTAGTGTGTTGTGGGGTGATCACTCTGTTGTAGAAATAATTCAAAGGCCAAGATCACTTAAATACTGTTTACTGGATGACCAGTTTCAACGCACTAAAGGTGCCATCATTGGATCTGAATGTAGCTTAACATTTATAAACCATTTGGATATAATGATACATAAGGCAGACCAGCTGATATAAAATCATTGTCACAGAAATAAAAAATAGAAACAACTGCTCTCATCATCATTCCGTTCCATCATATATATAAAACCAAAGTCACAAGATAAAACTATTTGGCACATGACCGCTGCTCGACTAACAACGGTCGGCATCACACTGCAGTTCAGTTAACAGTTTTGTCAAAAGTATTGTTTGCATAACTATATTTGTTAATTTCATGATTTAAACAAATAATTTGGCCTAACTCTTGTAGTAGAAGAACCTGAAAAAGAACCAGTTTTTTTTATGTATTCAGTTAATTTAATGAGTTAAGTTTTAATTGTAATTTCTGTAAATTTAACTTTGAACAATGTGTAGTTTCAGTACCTATTATTGTGATGATATATAAGGGCCTGATTTCTGGTCACAAGATCGTCAGTCCTCAGCCAAGCTTCAGACGAGGAATCTGTGTGGATTAGAACGACAACAATGCATCAACTTAAGAGTGTAATAAGTGTTACACAATTAGTCCATGTGTTAAAACAGTGACAGTGTCTGCTCCATATGTGCCTTTCTATTCTTCGAGAACTGTGATCTTTGTAGTTGGGCTTTTACGGCTCATAGATGTTCAACAGGAAACTGCTGTAGCAGTATGTGGATGTTCGCCTGCAACCTATTAGTGAGGCTTATCGAAGGTTAAACAATAGTGCACTGCCGTATCACTGTGTATTATTGGGGGGTTGTGAACAGCAAAAGTAAAAGACTGTGAAACGTAACTGTGAAACCCCATTTTCCAGCCAGTGTAGCAACGCAGTACGTCAACACCGAGGACAACAAATGAAGAAACAATGTAGGTGAACTGCTGCAAGGTCTGTTCATCTGATGAAAGCTGGTTCTGCCTCGGTGCCAGTGATGGCCCTGTGTTGGTTTAGAGGTGGCCAGATGAGTTCCTGCAACCAACCTGTCCACATGCTTGACACGCTGCATCTACACGTTGAGTTGTGATCTGGGGTATGATTTTGTATGACAGCAGGAGCACTCTTTTGGCTATCCCATGCATCCTGACCACAAATTTGTACGTCAGTCTCATGGTTTTACCTGTTGTGCTGCCATTTGTGAACGCAATTCCAGGAGATGTTTTCCAACAGGATAATGGTTGCCCACATACTACTGCTGTTGTAACCCAACATGCCATTACAGAGTATTGACATGTTGCCTTGGCCTGCTCGATCAGCAGATCTGTCTCCAGTCTAGCACATATTGGACATCATCTGATAACAACTCCAGCATCATCCAAAAACAGGATTAATTATCCCTGTACTGACTGACCAAGTGCAACAGACATGGAACTCTGTCCCACAAACTGACATCTGTCACCTGTGCTACGCAATGCATGCATGTTTTCATGTTTGCATTCAACATTCTGGTAGCTACACTGGTTATTAATGTACAAGAATATCACATTTACAATGGCTTATCTCATGTTTGCAGTAACCTGAGATCTTGCAACGTTAATCACTTAAATATGCTACCTAACAAATGTATTCCCAAAATTTTGTTAGTCTGTGTTAATTATTTTTTGGTGTTGCGATTTTTTCCCCATCAGTTTATTTTAGCAGTCTTTCTGTTGTGCCTGTCTGCAGCTCAATAATTCCTCTGTGTGGTGAGTAGCAATCTGCCCTTTCCACATTGTTGTTACTCCATCCAGGACTTTCCATTGTTTAAATTAAGTATAGTTTTAAAAAGATCAGCTAATGAAATGGTTCATTGTCAATCCTTGTGTTACATACATGGTGTGTTGAAACCATTCATTCACATTAATATGGAAGGTAGAGAATACCAAAACAAATATATTTAGTTAGGGTAAATATGGTCCCTGATGGCAATTTCTGATGCTAGGAACAATTTACACAGAACATAGACCAGTGTGCTCATTACAGCAGAGGAAGAGTTCACAGGAAGTGGTCAAATGAATGACCGTTGGCATGTATGCATACAGTATATTGTTGAACCATTGATTATTGTGTCTGTAAGGCCATACATAATTGCAAAAGTGTTGCTGGTGCAGGGTTTTGAGCATGAACTGACCTTTTCATTATATCCCATGAATGTTTGATGGGATTCATACTGGATGATCTGGATGACCAAATCATTTGCTTAAACTGTTCCGAATGTTCTTCAATCAATTGCAAACAATTGTGGCCTGGTGAAATGGGCATAATTTCTGGGAACGTGAAGTTCACGAATGGCTGCAAATGGTTCTCGAGTAGCTGAAAATAACCGTTTCCAGTCAATGATCAGTTCAGTTGGAGCAGAGGACCCAGTCCATTCCATGTAAACACAGTCCACACCATTATGGAGCCACCACCACATCACACAGTGCCTTGTTGACATGTTGGGTTCACGGCTTCTGCGAAACACTACAACCCTACCATTTGACTCGTTCCACATCATTACGAAATATCGTATTCATGATCCATGGAACTAGTATTAATCTAATCTAATCTAATCTAATCTTACCAACTGAAATCAGGACTCATCTTACCAGGCCACAGTTTCCCAGTCATTTAGGTTCCAACTGATATGGTCACAAGCCCAAGAGAGGTGATGTCATGCTGTTAGTAAAGGCACATGTGTTGGTTGTCTGCTGCCATGGCCAATTAATGCCAAATTTCACCACACTGTCCTATTGGACATGTTCAACGTATGTCCCACATTGATTAATGTGGTTATTTCAAGCAGTGCTGCTTATTTGTTAGCATGGAAAACTCTACGCAAACGGCACTGTTATTCATGATTATGTGAAGGCTGTTGGCCACTGCATTGTCCATGGTGAGAGGTAATGTCTGAAATTTGGTATTGTCGACATATTCTTGACACTGGATCACGGAATTGGAATTGCCTAACAATTTTTGGAATTGCCTAACAATTTCTGAAACTAAATGTCCCATGTATCTAGCTCCAAGTACCATTCCGCATTCAAAGTCTGTTAATTACCATTGTGCAGCCATAATAACATCAGTAACCTATTCAGATGAATCACCTAAGTACAAATTACAGCTCCACCAATGCACTCAAATGGAAATGAGCATTTGTAGTCATTGGCTGGGAGGCTGCTTATGGGGCAGGTCCAGCCACCTTGGAGCAGGTCTTATTACATTCGACACCACATTGGGTGACATGCACCCCAGATGGGGATGAAATGATGACGAAGACAACACAACGCCCAGTCCCTGAGCAGAGAAAATCCTCGACCCAGCCGGGAATCGAACCCGGGCCCCTTAGGATGGCAGTCCGTCACGCTGACCATTCAGCTATCGGGGCAGACGCACCAATGCACTGACCTTTTACAGGTTGTGTACATGATACTACCACCATCTCTGTATGCAGATATCAGTATCCTATGAATTTCATAACCTCAGTGTAGCACAGCCAACTCTACACAAATGGCACTGCTCTCCCTCGCTAAGTGAAGATTGTTGGTCACTGCATTGTCCATGGTGAGAGGTAATATCCAAAATTTGGTATTCTCAGCACACTCTTGACACTGGATCACAAAATCGGAATTCCCTAATGATTTCTGAAAATAAATGCCCCCTGCATCTAGCTCCAACTACAATTCCACATTCAAAGTGTGTTAATTATCATTATGCAGCCATAATCACATAAGTAACCTATTCAGATGAATCACCTGAGTACAAATGACAGCTACACCAATGCACTGACCTTTTATATGTTGCGTACATGATACTACCACCATCTGTATATGTACATATCACAATCCCATGACTTTTGTCATGTCAGTGTAAAACAGAGTGTATGAGTGTATACTGTGATCTCCTCCCAAACCCTTGGATCGATTTCAACCAAATGTGTTACAGAAACTGCATCATACCTCGCAAGTATCAGTACTGTGGGGTTTATAACCTTGTTGTTTCAATAGGAGTCGAGATACAGGTAAAAACGTACTTTTAGCTCCTGGTGTATAGGCTGCCATGCATGTTATATGGGAACAGTATCGGAATGCCAAATCAAACTGCTTTGCTGGACAGCTGCCATGTCAGGAGGAAGAAATAGTTTTCTGGATCTAAACATGTAGTCTGCCCTGCATGACAGGTGTGTTGTGTTGGAGTAGTATCAGCCTGCTTTATCGACCTGCTTTGCATGGTGGCCTGTGTAATGATTTTCAAACCCCTGGGGGTCAGAGAGGGGAGGGAGAAAGACATAGTCAGAGCAAGGGGTGGAGGAAATGGACAAAAAGGAGAGAGATATACAGATAAAGGTGGGATTTTAGTAGTAGTAGTAGTAGTAGTAGTAGTAGCAGCAGCTTTATTCATCTGCAGATCTCTTTTTACAAGGATATAGGACATGTCAAAGTATTTACAAATTTATCTAAAAACAAAGGTGATGTGACTTACCAAACTAAAGCGCTGGCAGGTAGATAGACACACAAACAAACAGAAACATACGCACAAAATTCAAGCTTTTGCAACCAACGGTTGCTTCATCAGGAAAGAGGGAAGGAGAGGGAAAGACGAAAGGATGTGGGTTTTAAGGGAGAGGGTAAGGTGTCATTCCAATCCCGGGAGTGGAACGACTTACCTTAGGGGAAAAAAGGACAGGTATACACTCGCACACACACACATATCCATCCGCACATACACAGTCACAAGTAGACATTTGTAAACGCAAAGAGTTTGGGCAGAAATGTCAGTCGAGGCGGAAGTACAGAGGCAAAGATGTTGTTGAAAGACAGGTGAGGTATGGAGGTTGGAACCTCAACTCCTTTGGTTCCATCAGATTCACCTGGTCCTACTCCAAATCCCATGCCACTTTCCTTGACGTTGACCTCCATCTGTCCAATGGTCAGCTTCACACCTCCGTCCACATCAAACCCACCAACAAGCAACAGTACCTCCATTATGACAGCTGCCACCCATTCCACATCAAACGGTCCCTTCCTTACAGCCTAGGTCTTCGTGGAAAACGAATCTGCTCCAGTCCGGAATCCCTGAACCATTACACCAATAACCTGAAAACAGTTTTTGCATCCCGCAACTACCCTCCCGACCTGGTACAGAAGCAAATAACCAGAGCCACTTCCACATCCCCTCAAACCCAGAACCTCCCACAGAAGAACCCCAAAAGTGCCCCACTTGTGACAGGATACTTTCCAGGACTGGATCAGACTCTGAATCCGGCTCTCCAGCAGGGATACGACTTCCTCAAATCCTGCCCTGAAATGAGATCCATCCTTCATGAAATCCTCCCCACTCCACCAAGAGTGTCTTTCCGCCGTCCACGTAACCTTTGTAACCTCTTAGTTCATCCCTATGAAATCCCCAAACCACCTTCCCTACCCTCTGGCTCTTACCCTTGTAACTGCCCCCGGTGTAAAACCTGTCCCATGCACCCTCTCACCACCACCTACTCCAGTCCTGTAACCCGGAAGGTGTACACGATCAAAGGCAGAGTCACGTGTGAAAGCACCCATGTGATTTACCAACTGACCTGCCAACACTGTGAAGCTTTCTATGTGGAAATGACCAGCAACAAACTGTCCATTCGCACGAACGGACACAGGCAGACAGTGTTTGTTGGTAATGAGGATCACCCTGTGGCTAAACATGCCTTGGTGCACGGCCAGCACATCTCGGCACAGTGTTACACTGTCCAGGTTATCTGGATACTTCCCACTAACACCAACCTGTCAGAACTCCGGAGATGGGAACTTGCCCTTCAGTATATCCTCTCTTCTCGTTATCCGCCAGGCCTCAACCTCTGCTAATTTCAATTTGCCGCCGCTCATACCTCACCTGTCTTTCAACAATATCTTTGCCTCTGTACTTCCCCCTCGACTGACATCTCTGCCCAAACTCTTTGCGTTTACAAATGTCTGCTTGTGACTGTGTATGTGCGGATGGATATGTGTGTGTGTGCGCGAGTGTATACCTGTCCTTTTCCCCCCCTAAGGTAAGTCTTTCCGCTCCCGGGATTGAAATGACACCTTACCCTCTCCTTTAAAACCCACATCCTTTCGTCTTTCCCTCTTTCCTGATGAAGCAACCGTTGGTTACGAAAGCTTGAATTTTGTGTGTATGTTTGTGTTTGTTTGTGTGTCTATCAACCTGCCAGTGCTTTCGTTTGGTAAATCACATCACCTTTGTTTTTAGATATATTTTTCCCACGTGGAATGTTTCCCTCTATTATATTCATATCAGTATTTACAAATTTAGATTAATTTAAAATAAGCTAATTTGTATACACAGACTTCTTGTTAGAGACAATCAGTAGATTTACTCCTGGTATACTAGTTTCGGATGGACAGGCAGAGAGAGGAAGACATAGACACAGAGAGGGGGAGAAGGGGTTGTGTTCAGTATATGTGTCAAACATATATGCAGGTGAAGCTGTGGGGAAATTCACAGTTGTCAGTAAAATTTGAAAAAAAGACACTGTGAGCAGTTCAGAAATTGTAAGACATTTCCTCTCAGTCTATGTCTAAAATATGATGATAACTAGTTAGAAGAGGTTAACAGTATTAAATTCTTGGGATTAAAACTTGACAATAAATTCATATGGGAGAAACATATCACAGAACTGCTGAAGCAACCTAACAAATTTTCATTTTCAATGCAGGTTGCATATTGCTCAAGTGTTTGGGGCCTGTACAAAATAGGACTAACAGGGGTACTGAACATATACACAGAAGGGTGGCATGAATGGCCACAGGTTTGTGTAATCTGCAGGAGAGTGTCACAGAGATCCTGAAGGAACTGAACTGGCAGACTGTTGAAGATAGAAGTAAACTATCCGAGAAAGTTTATTAACAAAGTTTCAAGAACCGGCTTTAACTGATTACTCTAGGGATACACTATAACCCCCTGCATATCGCTCACATAGGAATTGTGAGGACAAGATTAGAATAATTACTGCATGCAGAGAGGCATTCAAACAATTATTCCTCCTGTGTTCCATATGTGAATGGGACAGAAAGAAATCGTAACAACTGGTACAATGTCATGCACCTCATGGTAGTTTGCAGAGTATAGATATAGATGTAGATACAGAGACAAAATAAAAATAACAAAGCTAACAAACTTCAGCCACTTTAATTCCATAATGTCATATGGGATCATTTTTTGTGTTAACTCTTCAAGCCAAGTTTCATTAATCCCTAGTCCAAAGGGTGTAACACAAATTATTTGTGGTATGGACCCAAGAGCATCCTACACAGGGTTGTTCATTAAAGTGGGATACTATCTTCTGATTCCAAATATATTTGTTTCTTGAAGAAATTTGTCATTAACATAGTCTCTCCATCCTAACAGGCCTCAGAAAGCCCAACAGTACTGACTGACTGCTATGTCATCCGCATCTTATAAGCGTCATTGGATGCGGATATGGAGGAGCTTGTGGTCAGCATACTGCTCTCCCAGCCATTGCCAGTTTTCATGACTGGAGCTGGTAGCCCTCAATTAAGTACTCCTCACTTGGCCTCAGAAGGGCTGAGTGCACCCCATTTGACAACAGCATTTGGCAGACCTAGATGGTGACTCGTCCAAGTGGTAGCCACTATGTGATTATGTGGAAAAGTGAATATTGGTAATTAAAGATCACATTCTAAGATACTTCTGCATTTCATTTATTAAAATATTCCCATCCAAACCCAATTAATGAAGGTGGAGGCATTACTTTTCATTCAACCCTCGTATTAGTACATAGGTATCCGAAAAATACTGTAATCATTGGAGGACACTTAAGTCAGTCAATAATGAATTGAGATAATTACACTTTTGTTAATGGTGGACATGATAAGGCATCCTGTAAAACACTACTTAATGCCTTCTGTAAAACTATCTAGAGTACATAGTTTAGGACCCCACTCATGATGGAAATATATTGGATTTAATGGTAGCAAACAGACCTGACACCTTTGAGGATGTCCACACTGGTATCAGTGACCATGAGGCAGTTATAGCTACAGTAATTACTGAAGTACAGAGGACAACTAAAACAAGTAGAAAGATTTACATGTTCAGTAAACTAAATAAAGAGGAACCAGTGTCATATCTCAATGAGGAACTTGAAACCTTTGGCTCAGGAGAGGAACATAATATAGAGGAACTATAGCTCAAGTTTAAAAGAATAGTCACCATGCATTGGATAAATATGTGTATAGTAGAATAGTTCATGATGGGAGGGACCCTCCATGGTGTAGAGTCACTGCATAACACTTGTAAAATGAAGCATAGGGCTATAGATAGAGAGGTGGTGTACAAAATGAGTTTGGCTGTCAAGAGGGCAATGTTAGAAGCTTTCAGTGACTTCCATAGCAGAATATTATTGAAAGATCTCTCATAAAATATGAAGAAATTATGGTTGGGTGTAAAGGCTGTTAGCAGCACCACAGTTAATGTCCAGATATTTATGGATGAGACAGGAACAGAAACTGAGGGTAGTAAAGCAAAGGCTACATTTTCTTTCACAAAGGAAAACTCAGGGCTGTTGCCCCAGTTCAGTTCTTGTACTACTACTACGAAGACTGAAATAGTCATTAGTGTTGAGGAACAGCTGAAACTGTTAAAATTAAACAAAGCTCCAGAGCCTGATGGAATCCCTATCAGATTTACACCCAATCTGCAGCATTTTTAACAATTTTTTACCTAAGAACACTTAAATAAAAAACTGCTCAGTGGTTGGAAGAAAGCACAAAAAAGGTAGCAGATGTGATCCACAACACTACCATCCCATATCCTTGATATCCATTCGTTGTAGAAACTCAAAACATATTCTGATCTCAAATGTAATAGTGCATTTGAAAAAGAATAACCTCTTCTATGTCACCCAGCAAGGATACCATAAACATGTATCATCTGATGCAACCCAACATGGACTTTTCTCACAACATCCTGAAAGTCGTTGATCAAGGCTGTCATATAGACACAGTATTTCTTGCCTTCTGGAAGGCATTTGATTCAATAGCACACATACCCTTTTTATCAAAAGTAATATCACATTGCATATCCAGTGAAATTCATGATTGGAAGATGGCTTTCATGTTAGGGAGGACACAGGTCTAATTGTGAGTAAGCCAGAAAAGGAAATGACTGGTAATCATACAGGGTACATCCTGGATTGCGGAGTATGTATGTAGATGTGACTTGGGAAGAGAGTCATTGACTGATATAGAAGTAACTTCAGGCGTGCTCCAGGAAAGTGTGATTTTCCTGTTCATGTTGCATATTAACGACCTCATAGATAATATTAATAGTAACCTTTCACTTTTCACACATGATGCAATTACCTATAACGAATTACTCTCTGAAAGAAGCAACACAAATATTCAGCCAAATTTTAGTAAGATTTAAAAGTGGGACAAATGTTGCCTACTTGCTTTAAATGTTCAAAAATGTAAAATTGTGCAACTCACAAAATGAAAAAAAAGTAATATCCAGTGACTACAATATCAATGAGTCACAGCTGAAACCTGTCAACTCAAAAAAATCTTGATGCAACAATTTGTAGGGATTTTAAATGGAATGCTCACATACGTACTGGACTCGCATTCAAGAGGTCTGTGGTTTACTCCCCATGCAGCCATCCTGACTTGGGTTTTCCGTCACTGTCCCTTGTCAGTACAGCGAATGCTGGGACATTTCCTTTGATTACGCCACGGATGTCTTCCTGGGCTATTCTCGCATTATCCTATCCTATTTTGTTAATGTTTTATATCTGTATATTTTTCTGTAATGTTTCTGACATGTCCGATACTACGGTACTAAATGTTCTATGGATGAATAAATAAAATACGTTCAGTCGCAGGAGAAGTAGGTGGAAGGATCTGGTTCATGGGCAGAATACTATGGGAATGCAATTAGTTTACAAAGGAGATGGATTACAAAACACTTGTGTTACTCATCCTCTAATATTGCTCAAGTTGTTGGAACCATATCAAATTGGTAAAAGAAGATATTAAAAGTATGCGAAGGGCATCACTTATGGTCACATTTTCGTTTGGGGAAGTGCCTTGGAGATGCTGAAAAAAATTCTGGCAAATTCTTTTAAGTGAACGCCATCTATACCATGAGAGCCTATTTAGCACTTTTCTTTTGGGTCGGGCAAGAAGGCAAATGTCCAAAATCATCTCTTTTTTTATGTAATTGTCATTTTATTTCCTTGCTCCTTCTTTTGCCTCCGTTTTGCATATCCATAACTCCATGACGTTTCATAGGAAGACGACGTACTACAGAGAAACATTGAAAATTGCGGCTAATGTATCAAATAGTGCGGCAGAAACTCTGGTTAAAACGACTCTATCGGTCTCCTTGCTGGTAAATTGCATTTTCTCTTAATTTTTACAGCTTTTGTCAGATAGCGAAATAGGCCTATTCACACTTTTCATAACATGTTGATGAATTCAGTTTTAAGTCTCACAAGAATCATGTACAGATTTGCACAAGTCTTCTACGCTCTGTATGGGATCCGTAATTATTGCAATTGCTTGCGCTGTCGAAGTTGGTGTTTACTTTTTACTGTGACCTTGAAACTAATCTCCGTACGCCGAGATAACTAATAGGACGATAATGAAACGCTATAAAGCTCTTTTTAAACGAATGTTATACTGCTGTTCATTTCAAACTCACAATTGGACAATGATTCGTTCGTTTGCAGCTCGCATGTTTTAACAAACCCCTTACGAATAATTCTGAATAATATTTTTAAATGCTGTCAATTGAGAATGATGAATACGTCTAATGAAAAGTGAGAGATAACAGGGTCCAAGGTTCAATTCTTCTAAACCGTTTACAGTAGTCTAAAGACAGCCTGAGGCAGACGCTGCGTCAGTATAATGATCATTGCATCTTGAGATTCGGTCGAGATGTACACCAATGGGATGGATTTTTATTTGGGTAAATACTAAATAAGCAACCTTCCATGTTGGCAACACTTCCTTGTCATGGCGTGTGTATATCCAGGCGTTTGGGGAGAAAGGTAGCAGGCGGCATTGTTTAGAGTGAGCGAAATTAAGCAATTTAAGATCAGCATTATTGTGACGGTTATATGTTTGTGGTGAATGGTGTCGTTAAGTAACAATATGAACAGCTGTTACAGAATATTTTGTTAAATGTTTATTTGTGTGTTGTTGGATAGTTTTCATTAGGGATCAACACTACGATATGTACAATTTGCTGACACTTTCTCTGTTCCTCAGTTCATTTCTCACATTAAATTAGTCTACGTTAACTACCGTCAGCCTCTTTTTATTGTTATAGTGGATATTTCAAACAGCAGTGGCGAAGAAACGACAGCTTTGTTTAATACATAAGCAGTTTGCTGCTCGTCAATATTTCTTATTGGCAGTCATCATGCACCAGACTTCCATACCATATACAGGGAAATTGTACAATTTTGAAACTAATGACATATGGGATGCATGTACGTGTGAATTGGGTTTTCAAAGACTAGCCAGGAAGTTAAGAAAACTCGTTACTGCCCAGCGTACAACTGGCACGCTGAGACACTGCGAAATACCAAAACAATAACATAGCCTATTGTGCTGTTGCAGTCAGTGAGAAAGACGTAGACCTATGTATTTTGTATGTACGCGAATACAAACTGCCATGTCACGTTTGAAGTGTGTTTTCTACAACATGTCTGTTCAGTGTAGTAGACGTACTGAGTGTGTTTTCAGAATTTATCAGCTGTAAGAAATCGTGTTTAATACTCGGAGCAAATACGGAGTGTTGTACTCAGTGTTACTATACTTTCATGTGCTTTGAGTGAGATGGCAAAGGAATGATCCTTCCTTTGAAAAGTATTTGTGGTTTGTGATTGCAAATTAAGAGGATGTTGTGCTTGTCACAGGCTGTTGCAATAAAAGTGCACATGAATTGTGCTTGTATGTCTTTTCTAGAACAGTAGTGGAAATTGACGTTTCCTTCCAAATCAGAAATGTTTGTCAGTTGCTGGAAAAATAATCCAATATTCCCATTTTGTCTTTAAGTTCTCTCTCTGACATGTGACCCCCTGTTACAAAGTATTTTTATGTGGGAAGTTGATTTGAGTCTGATTTCATGCATTTGATTCGATTTATCTCATCAAACATGTTCCTACATGAATAACAGGACATGAAAGATTTACAGTTACGTGTCTGCTAATAAAATATTCTTATGTATAAATCGCAAAACAAGGATAATGTAATGTAGTCGAATTAAGTCAGGTGATGCTGAGGAAATTAGATTAGGAAATGACACATTTAAAGTAGTAGATGAGTTTTGCTGTTTGTCAGCAAAGTAATTGATGATGGTCAAAGTGTAGAGGATATAAAATGTAGACTGGCAGTGACAAGGAAAGTGTTTCTGAAGAAGAGAAATTTGTTAATATCGAGTACAGATTTAAGTGCCAGGAAGTCTTTTCTGAAAGTATTTGTATGGAGTGTAGCCATGCATGGAAGTGAAACATGGATGATAAGCAGTTTAGACAAGAAGAGAATAGAAGCATTTGAAATGTGGTGCTACAGAAGAATTCTGAAGATTAGCTGGGTAGATTACGTAACTAATGAAGAGGAACTGAATAGAATTGTGGAGAAGAGGAATTTATGACACAACTTCACTAGATGAAGGGATCAGTTGGTAGGACATGTTCTGAGGCATCAAGGGATCACCAATTTAGTATTGGAGAGTAGTGTGGAAGGTAAAAATCGTAGAGGGAGACCAAGAGATGAATACAGTAAGCAGATTCAGAAGGATGTAGGTTGCAGTAGTTATTTGGAGATGATGAGGCTTGCAGCATGGAGAGCTGCATCAAACCAGTCTTTTGACTAAGGACCACAACAACATGTATAACATGAAACCATACTCATAACAATAGTCATAATATACTGAAAAGGAATAAAAATGAATACAATTTATTTTTCAAATTAGCACTTGGGCCACTATGATGAAGGAAATAAATTACTGTATATTGAATGCTGATGATTCAAGTATTCCTAGTAAAACTCTTGCTAATCAGCATTGTTTGAATATGTGGAGTTTTGACGTTCTTTTGATTTTCCTTGGTAGTTCACAAAACAGAATTTTATGCTGATACAGAGCAGTTTCTTGATACATCGCTTTTCTGTAAATTTCTGTATGAAAATCGTTTCTGTTTCTTGTTTTGTAGTTGTAGACTTGACTGTTTAACACAGAATGTTCCTCGTATGCCTTGAGAAAACATATGAATATGGATACATGATAGGGTCATGATTTTTATTTCCTTGAAAAAATTTTTATGTGATTCTTTGTGTGTCACCCATTTCATTATTCTCATTGCTCTCTTTTGAAGCATAAATGTGTGTTTCACCAGATTCGTATTCTCCGAAAATATGGTGTCATAACATAATATGCTAGGTATGAGAGCAAAGTATGAACATAACACTGGATTCTAAGAACATATCAATGCTTACTTAATTTTTCTGTATGTTTCTTCAGCATTAATTTTTCATTGAGCCATACTGCTTCAAATTTAGTATTGCGAGCAGGGGCGGGGAGGAGAGTTGCTGTGTCTTACACGGCTCAAGCTGTACTGTGAGATTGGTTCATAGTTCATTTGTTATATGTCTGAAGTTTATCTAAGCTATGTTTTTGTTGTTCACAGTTAATTTGCTATACCTAAACCATTTGTTTGTTTTCTTCTGCAGCTACTGTGAAACTCTGCTGTAGGTCAGCTTCATTCATAGCTTTAACACACATACTGGTGCCATCAGGCCAAACTGTTAAGCTCTCTGTGGCAGATTAGATGAACCAATCACAGGGGAAAGGAACAAAATTCTTGCTGCTAGATTGCTGTTGTGGGAGGGGTGCAGGCCAACAGGTGTAGAAAAAGGTTATGAGGTCACAAGTGTAAAACCTAATGCTAGCCTTGGCCAGGCAGTAAGGGCAGGCACTACCTTGGGATTTCACTACCCAGTAGTGAATGGAATGGCCTCTTGTGTTTATGAGGCACAGCTACCCACAATAAATAATGTATCTGACTACAGTGAAGGGTTATCATGGGAAACAGAGTAATCAACAAAGAGTATAACATGAAACATAATGTTCTGCCCTAAGCACTCTGTAGCTGACAATACTGCTAGTATAGTGCATTAACAATGTTCACAGAATAACTTGTTATAGAGAAATATGATGTACTTAGCTCGTCTAGGAGATGATATTCAGTCTCGAGATTTTAGTGTTGGAGTACAGATGCAAACAAAAACATTTCTGCTTCTCTTCAGTCCTGAGGTTTACTACAAAAAAATCATCGAAACACTTAAAATAAACTGAGGACATGAAAACTGTGCCAACGATAACAACAACCTGTGACGAATAAACCTGTTAAAACAATAATGAGACTGCGATCCTACAGGACATAATACTTATAATCTTCCAACAATCATTACTGTGCATATAATTCGTTGTTGGTGAAGATGTTCGTGTGACAAGCAAATGTTTCTTCTTCTTAGGCAGTATGTGAGACGTTCTAAGAAGCTCTGACGGTTCCTTACATCATGAGCTAGGCTCTCCAGAAGCTGATGGCCTACTTGCATCACTATTTCCAGTGATGGAGGATTGTTTACCTCTGGGAGTAGTTTTCCATTGTGTGTCCACTGTCATATATTGCTTGAATGTAAATTAGGAATGGCAGTTAATCTTTTATGGGATGTTACATCTGTGCTCAAATTGCTATAGGGGTCTTAACAGGTCACATAATATGGATCAGACTCCTGTTGTAGTTGATCAGTTTGGTAACAGACGCTACTGAGTTTTGCAGCTGGCATTCTTCCTCCTCCTCCTCCTCCTCCTCCTCCTCCTCCACTCACTCATTCATTCACTCAATTCTGCTGGCAGCCTGTTTTTAATGAAGCCCACTGAGTAGTGTAGACCTTTGTGTACAGTCCTTACGAAATATAGTCAGAGTGCATGTCACTTTTCCATCTAGTGTTCACTGAATGAATACCGCAGTTTCTTCTGAATGAGTCAATACTGTCAACAATAAAACCCGCAGTGGAATATATTTACACCGTCAGCAGAGTTAGGATTCTGAGAGCAATGGTCTGCTTGAAGTTCACTTACTGTTTGATTGCCCTTTTCGGGTGTAAGAATATTGTTGGTGAGTGTTGGAGTTGCCCAGAATATAACACCATATGAGATAATAGAGTGAAAGAAACCAGTGTAAACAAGCTGTTGTGTTTCATTGTCAGAAACTTGGGAGATTGACCTTATAGTGAAGATAGCGGCAATTCCAATCCCAAAGAAAGCAGGTGTTGACAGATGTGAAAATTACTGAACTATCAGTTTAATAAGTCACAGCTGCAAAATACTAACGCAAATTCTTTACAGACGAATGGAAAAACTGGTAGAAGCGGACCTCGGGAAGGATCAGTTTGGATTCCGTAGAAATGTTGGAACACGTGAGACAATACTAACCTTACGACTTATCTTAGAAGAAAGATTAAGAAAAGGCAAACCTACGTTTCTAGCATTTGTAGACTTAGAGAAAGCTTTTGACAACGTTAACTGGAATACTCTCTTTCAAATTCTGAAGGTGGCAGGGGTAAAATACAGGGAGCGAAAGGCTATTTACAATTTGTACAGAAACCAGATGGCAGTTATAAGACTCGAGGGGCATGAAAGGGAAGCAGTGGTTGGGAAAGGAGTGAGACAGGGTTGTAGCCTCTCCCCGATGTTATTCAATCTGTATATTGAGCTAGCAGTAAAGGAAACAAAAGAAAAATTCGGAGTAGGTATTAAAATTCATGGAGAAGAAGTAAAAACTTTGAGGTTTGCCGATGACATTGTAATTCTGTCAGAGACAGCAAAGGACTTGGAAGAGCAGTTGAACGGAATGGACAGTGTCTTGAAAGGAGGATACAAGATGAACATCAACAAAAGCAAAACGAGGATAATGGAATGTAGTCAAATTAAATCGGGTGATGCTGAGGGGATTAGATTAGGAAATGAGACACTTAAAGTAGTAAAGGAGTTTTGCTATTTAGGGAGTAAAATAACTGATGATGGTCGAAGTAGAGAGGATATAAAATGTAGACTGGCAATGGCAAGGAAATCGTTTCTGAAGAAGAGAAATTTGTTAACATCGAATATAGATTTAAATGTCAGGAAGTCGTTTCTGAAAGTATTTGTGTGGAGTGTAGCCATGTATGGAAGTGAAACATGGGCGATAACCAGTTTGGACAAGAAGAGAATAGAAGCTTTCGAAATGTGGTGCTACAGAAGAATGCTGAAGATAAGGTGGGTAGATCACGTAACTAATGAGGAGGTATTGAATAGGATTGGGGAGAAGAGAAGTTTGTGGCACAACTTGACTAGAAGAAGGGATCGGTTGGTAGGACATGTTTTGAGGCATCAAGGGATCACAAATTTAGCGTTGGAGGGCAGCGTGGAGGGTAAAAATCGTAGAGGGAGACCAAGAGATCAATACACTAAGCAGATTCAGAAGGATGTAGGTAGCAGTAGGTACTGGGAGATGAAGAAGCTTGCACAGGATAGAGTAGCATGGAGAGCTGCATCAAACCAGTCTCAGGACTGAAGACCACAACAACAGCGGCAATCAGTTTCTGCACCAGATGTTGAACTTGATACTTCCAAGAAACAAGACACAAAGGAATCAAAGCAGCGGTCATTAAACGTTTTTGCTTTAGAGCCAATATAGCAGGGTGACACCTTGCACTGCATATGGAAGGGAGGATTGGCACCTTAAACACGTATTCAGTTTTCAGCAAACAATGGCTACTGACAGAAGCTTAGCAGATACTCATTTTGAATCTCCATATTATAAGATATCACACTGAATATTTTTAAATGGAAAAAGAAAATAATATAGTGGTACTAAACGTATTTTTCCGAAGGTTTACATGGTGTCCAGTTTTCCCTACCGAAGGGGCTAACACGGCCAGTGTCATTGCAATACAATTACGTGTTTGTTTTTCTGAATTCTGAGCACATTTTCTAGGCATCTTCATGCCCTAATATTGGGAAGGATAGCAAGTGGCTGCAGTATACAGTTTACAATCAGAATATTGTATTAGGCCCAGTGTAACAGTACAGAGACGCTTTTAAGTTATGTAATTAATTCAGAATTGTCACAAAGGGACAGAATGGTGGATGATTGTATATAAAAGGGATTAGAAGTCAGTTTTATCTGTTGTATTACATGAGTTTTTCTAACTAATTGTTATTCGGGTAGACACCTGACATGTAGTGTCGCCACTTTTCGCGATCAAATGCCGTGTCGGCATTAGTGATCCACAAAAGAAACCATAAAATTGGAAAAAAATAAGAAGGAACTACATTTATTGGCCAAAAGACATTGTTTAAACATTGATATTGCAAAAAATTATTACTCTCTGTGCATGTGAGGGAACAAGAATAATATAAATGACTTATTTTACATCAAACAATGGAAAATCCAGGATGGAATGTAACAATACGAGAGAAGGAAAGTTGCTACACACCATATAACGGAGATGCTGATTCGCGACAGGCACAATAAAAAAATTCACACAATCATAGCTTTCGGCCATTAAGGCCTTTGTCAGATGTACACACACACACACACACACACACACAGGCGCAACTTGCACACACGTCTGCAGTCTCAGAGAGCTGAAACTACACTCATTTTACATCAGATGACTAAGAAACAAAACAGTTTGTAATAAAAAGTAACAGAACAAGCTTCCATTGTCAATCTCACTGACAACAGTGCCGATGTGTATTACAACTAATTTGACCACTTCTCGGCAGGCAGCAGTGCTGTTCAGAGTAAAAAATACGCACTGGCCACTTTTCCAGTCCTTGACACTTTACCACACCTTTCCCTACAGATTTAACATTATTTGGTAACCCACATAAATTTGTTTGTTGTTGTAATTAATAACAGTAACTGCTGTACTAGGCATGATCACAAATTTGTACTAAATGTTTTGAATATAATTTTTTTTTTACTCACTGTATTTCAACAGCCTTAATTTGATTCGAAATTACTTGCTACAGACATGTAGCACATTTGAAGATGACCATCTCAATAACACACATTCATGAATTAATATGTGACGTTTATATAATAGCAGCTGATTGGTGCTAGTCGCGCATGCTCGTGAGTTGCCAGCTTTGGAAGATGAACAAAATATTTCCACTCTCACTCCTGTTAACTGTGCAGACGCCGTGCTGTACACCACCCTGTCACTGATGTAAGTGCCTAACTTTATGTAGCTCATGGCTGAACTCATCAGCTTTAATTAAAATGAAGCACATCTTAAAATATTACTGTCTCTGTTAGTATTTTTGTTTGTTACTCAGCAAGAAAAATACCCTCTTGGGGAGCTCTTAGCATTCGTTGATGTTTTTGGATTGTGCCATTAGTGCTAGAAGCATATCTTTATAAAATATGGCTGAGAACCGCAGGTGCCCCCCCCCCCCCCCCCCCCCCCCCCCCACACACACACTTGATTCAGGCTGCAAGTGGCCTGCAGTTTGAAGAGGCATTAGCTTCCAGTGGGCATGGATTTACAGGGTTATTTGATGGACCAAATTTGGTATTTGACCACCAACCCGCAAAAGCATTTTCCGTTGGTTTAAGCAATGTAAACAGACAGGGAATGTGTACTAAGGAAAAAGCACTGTCTGACTGTGTATGTGTGTGTGTGTGTGTGTGTGTGTGTGTGTGTGTGTGTGTGTGTGTGTGTTGCCTGACAGATTCAAGTAAGTTTTGTGCGCAGTCCCTGAAAGTCTACCAATAGAGCCAGTCGAGAACTTGGAATATCTCAACCAACTGTATGGAAAGTTCTGAAAAGGTGTTTGCTGTACAAGCCCTACCGATAACAACTTGTGCAGGCTCTCAACCCAATGACAGAGGGAAGTGTCTCGTATTTTGTGGTTATATGCCAGCAAAGATGGAGGATGACGCATTTCTACAGCGTGTAATTTTTAGCGATGAAGTGACGTTCCACCTTAGTGGAAAAGTCAAGAGATGCAGTGGTTGCATATGGGGTTTGGAAAATCCACATTCACCATTGCAACACGGAAGAGACTCACCGAAGATTGACGTGTTGGTGTACCGTATCCCGTACAAAGGTTTATGGACCATTTTTCCTCGAGGAAAGAACTGTAATGGTAATCACGTACGTGGACATGTTGGAACTGTGGCTATTCCCTTAAGTAATGGAAGATTTCCACGTCTTCATTTTCCAACAGAATGGGGCTCTGCCCCATTGGCACCGTGATATACGAGGCTTTTTGAATGACTCCGTTCCTCAGTGCTGGATCGGTTGCAGCGGACTTGAGGACCTGGCTCTGCACTTCTGGCCACCGAGATCTCCTGATCTCACACCCTGCTACTATTTCTTACAGGGTTATGTGAAGGAAGCTGTTTGTGTCCCACCTCTACCAACAACTCTGAATGATCTGCAGAACGGGATCACTGCTGCTGTGCACTCAGTAACAGCAGATACGCTTTCGCATGTGTGGGACGAGTTTGGCTACAGCGTCGATGTTTGCCGTGAGCCGACGGTTGCTACATTGAACATTTATAACATTACCACATTTCTAATTATTAAAAACTAATTAATTACAAATTATTAAATTTATTAAATTGATATCAAAGATTACAAAAAAAACAACTACTTTGAAACTTCTTTTTTCCATTGGTATAAAGCTTGTTCATTTTGGATTTGTACTTGAATAAATACGAAGTTTTGAAAATGAGTCCAGCACTTAGAATAACCCTGTATATCAATGGGATAAGTTGAAAAGTTATTGCAGACCGGGATTCGAACCGGGGTCTCCTGCTTACTAGGCAGATGCGCTGACCACTACACCGTCCAGACACACTGTTCACCACAATTGCATGGACTACCCTAGCACAACTCCCATCGCACTCAAATTCTTGACTTATACCACACACCGTGGTTGTAGTGTCCCCTGGTCATTAGCCCCATTACTCTTGGCATGTTGCCCATTCTCGCAACAATTTGAGCTTAGTGTGCATCTGCACTGAACATTTACAGGAATTGGCAAGATGAATTTGGGTCTCTTGTGAGATGTGCTGGGATAGTCAGTGCAGTTGTGGTGACCACTATGTCCAGATGGCATAGTGATCAGAGCATCTGCCTAATAAGCAGGAGACCTGGGTTCGAATTCCGGTCCAGCACAAATTTTCAACTTACCCCATTGATATAAATCGATGTCCACTGGCAGCTAATGTCTTTAATCCCTTTGTGTCATGATTCATAGTGGATGCAGGATCAAAGTGGTGTCTGTCCCTTCGGACATGTTGGAAAGAACTGACAGCCATTTATACATGACTTTCAAGAAAGCCTTCTATCTACCCACAATCGTAATAGGTTAAAATGGTCGATTTCTATGACAGTTCGACCACCTTTTGACAATAAAATTTCAGTTTTACAAGAGTTCGGGGTCAGAAACTGTATGCATTAAAGTTTGTCACAGTTAAGTGTTAATGTAACAGTATCATGAAAAGGAAAGTTGCTACTCACCATTTAGTGGAGGTGCTGAGTCACGGACAGGTACAACAAGACTGTCACAAATAAAGCTTATGGCCATTAAGGCCTCCTCTGTGTGTGTGTGTGTGTGTGTGTGTGTGTGTGTGTGTGTGTGGTCTATTGTTGATGAAGCCTTAGTGGCCAAAAGCTTTATTTGTGACAGTCTTTTTGTTGTGCCTATCTGCATCCCAGCATCTCCGCTGTATGGTGAGAAGCAACTTTCCTTTTCATAATATTGTTACATTCCATCCTGGATTTTCCATTGCTTGATTAAGTGTTATTGTGTTCTCCGAATGTGACATGCCAGTGTTACTGACTCCCAGTTAGCTACAGAATTTGTATTACGTTCCACATCTTTCACACTAACACGTGATATCTGCAAGGAGTACATTCTTATGTAACACATACACGTACCAAAATGTCTTTGATAGTGACAATTTCTCCACAATAGTTCGAGCGTTTCCTCACCATTGTGCTCGAGAGCTTACCGGTGACATTCTGTACAGGAGGCGCACGCAACCCGCGGGCAGTGTCTGTGCCCACCCAGTACCATGGCGCAGTCAGTGTGAGCCACGGGGCAGTCGTCGGCAATAGTGCCATGATGGATGTCAGCAACTCCAGCACTGGCAGCGCGATCGACATGAAGATGGAGCCGTCCAGCCCCACGGAACGCGAGCTGCGCTACCCGTTCTCCCGGAGTAGCAGTGCGGGCTCCATACACACATTATCGTCCTCCAATCACAATTCTGGTGAGTAGGCACTTAGTTTTCTCATACCTGGTTGGTTGAAACTCAACATCCCTGTTGTAGAGATAGCCTGATCTCTAGTGTAGCCTGAGGTGTAGTTCTGGATCAGTTGAGTCTGATGGTGTGCTTTCAGATCTTCAGCTGACCTGCTGGTACTGACAGCTCTGCTGGACACCAAAAGCACATCATTAAAATATTTTTACATCGTTTGCAACAGAACATATTTAACATTTGTTCCAGAAAGGCATTCTTATTTTAAACAATTTGGATTTTGTAAAGGAAAACCTAACTTAACCAACTATATTCAACACGATAGAGTTATTAAGAATCAATAAATTGAAAATTATGGTCAAAGGTAAAAAAAATACTGTCAGTGTGCTGTGCTTTAGATCAGATGTTTGCAATGAATCATTATGTCAAGTTGAAGGAAGCCAATTGGAGGATGGTATGAGATAACTAGTGACAAGCTCCTACAGTGGCGATGTCCGTACACCAGCAAGTGTGTTTCCTGAATGGCCTTTCATTTTGATACTATGGTTATTTAATGATAGTGTGTGAAATATGATATCCTGCTTGTGGCGAGTGACTAATCTGTAATGTAACCCAAGATCTAGGTCAGGCTGGGATGTAATAGTTAGGCTGTGAATTAGCAATGTATGTGAATGCGAAACAAGTGTGAATGTGAAATCTTGATTGTGGTGGTGTATTTGGCAACATTTTTGCTTTGTTTAATTACGTCTTTTTCACTGTTTAGCAATCTGCTTCTGTGTTTCGCTATCTTCAATCTTTTTTTCCCATTTGTTGACACTTTCTTATTTGACTGCTTGTTTTCTGTATCTCCATTTCCTCAGTGTTTCCTGCTACTCATCAATCTTAGCAGTACATTAAGGGTTATGTCTTTTTTTTTTTTTTTTGGCCATTCTTTCAGTGTTCAATTTGTCAGTGCAGAATAAACCATCACGTTGCTCTAACCTTTCTTCTCTAAAGTGAACCGGTTAGTCATCTCCAATGTTTTCAGTTATCTCATAATGCACCCTAGCTCCTGTGCTTCAGTCCATAAATTCCTTTTGCAAACATCCTTTCACCATAGCCAAACAACAACTCCACATACTTTTCCTTATTTCTACTTAACCATTGGTATTGCTCCAAGAGGTGGGGACCTCTGTATTTCACCATTCAACCAATCCCTCCTTAAATTCCAGACTTAGAATTTGTAGCCCTTATGCGCCTTGTTCTTGACCAATACTTTGCCTCTACCAGTGAACACACCCAACATGATAGTTAAGGACTAAAGTACTTAAACATTTATGTATGTCCAAAAATATTACAGCTAAAATAGTAAAACTTGAGATCATTATGTAAAACATAAAGTTTGATGTTCTGTGCAGTTTTTGTTTGAAAATGCGCATTGACGTACATTTTGTGACGATACGAATTATTAATTACCATTGTTTCTGTTATGTACCTTTTCTTGTAAACTAATCGAGCAATAAAACTGGAATTTCACAGTTTACATATGCATTAGAGGATAATAAAACATGTGGAACAGATTTTTGCTGACAGTCATAGTTGCTTTGAAAAGATTTCAATTTCTGACAATATTGCTGTACCTCTAGTGACTGATGCTGTCCATATCCATAATCTTTGTTCTCTTCCTGGAGTAATCTCTTCCCCTGCCTTCTTTGTCTACCCAACTTTTGCATTTTTTATTCTGCTGCCTGAGCTTTGTCCAGTTACACTTAATCGATGCTTCAGAGTATCTTCAGTATGAATCCATCTACTTGGAACCTAGTCTCTGCGGGCACTTATTCCTACATACATTTCCACTATTGAACACTAGACAGGCATCACATGCAGCTGTCTTCATAACAAATGAGGACAATGTCGTCACACAGCCCAAGGCCCTTTGACCCACAGTTACCACATGCACATGAAACTTTAATCATACGGACAAGTATTTCTGAGTCAGTTAACCTAAATCCACTGGGGAACTCGTCTTTGGCACTGTACACAGTGTCATCAATTCCTTCACTTATTTTCTTCTTTTATGAACTCTGTGACTTTATTGAAAATTGTTCTTCACATTTAAGAGCAGCATCTGCAAACTGTTATTTAAATTTCCTGTATCTTTACATGCGAAATTCAACATTTCCTCATTTTTTTTTTTTGAATATAGGTCTACGATTATGACCCATTTAGAGCAAATCAGGTTGATATATGCAAAACTAACAACTGAAAAAAGTTTGTAGCATGTACTGTTAAAAAACACACATTGTAAACAATGGAACAAGTAAAGACTTCTCACCACCTTCTAGACTCTCCTGCAATTCGTTTAGATTGTGTGAATGAAAAATTAAAGCACAAAAAATTTCTAGCTTGGTGAAGGTGTGGATCACAGCATACAAAGAGGGGGTGTAACAGTCACAGATGCCCAAACAGATATTTTTAAAACATGTTTCTAGCCAGAATCCAACTATGAAACTTTGCAGGGTTATTCTTAAAGAATCAATCTAATAAATTACACACACACAAAAAACAAATTTTTCGCAATTTTGCCTTCTATGTGGCCTTAAAATCATCTGTTTAAACTAGAGCCAAATGCCTCTGTTTGGTCAGATACTTGAGCTATTTGGCAGTTTTACTCTTAAGAGAAGTAGATAACCATGTACCAAATATGACTTAATTCTGAAATGGTCATCTTAGGCTTCATCAAAATATCAGTGAGTTTACACATTGTGTCCCTGACACAGTTTACAGAAGAATGGAAAAACTGGTAGAAGCCGACTGCATCATAGATCAATTTGAGTTACAGTGAAATGTTGGATCACATGAGGGAATACTGAATTGCAGAGTAACCATGTAGATGTAAGTGCAATGTAGATTACTTCTGGAGCTTGTCTTTTTGCCTGTCTGATTCTCTGCAGCCTTCACTATTTGCTCTGTCAAGGAAACCTATGTATGAGAGTCATTTGGAAAGTAAAGAACATTTTTTCTACAGAAATTTTTATTTGATATAATGATACGAGACTGTATTTTGCATAAGTTTGATACCCAAGCAGCGTTTCTGCGCAGTCACCATTCAAATTTAGGCTCTTATTGTACTGTTTTATTAGCTTTTCTGTGTCTTGTGCCTACTTAGTTGCTGACAAGCTTTTGAACCACTGATTAGTGGCTTCTTTAAGTGCTTCAGCACTTCTGTAGCATTGTCCATTCAAAAGAAACTTTCAGTTTGGGGAATAAGTGATAATCACTTGGGGCTAAGTCCGGACTGTATGATTTATGTTAAAACATTTACCACTAAAACTGCTGAAACAAGTCCAGTGTCACTCCCACAGCACGCCATTGTACATTATCATGAAGGAGGATGACTCCATTGGTTAGCATTCCACTGCACTTGCCTTTAATGGAATGACGAAGTCATTGAAGCGTCTGACAGTGGGCCAATGTAGTCCACTAATTACAAAATGGATATCTCCTTAGATTTTTGTTTCAGTTCGTACTTTGAGTCTGCCAGTCACCTACTGAGTGCCGTTCCGAGTGATCTCCGTAATGAACATTCTTCTGCCTGCCGTTAAACATGATACACCATTTCAGAACTGATGTTTCGTTCATCACATTATTGTAAACCTTAGTTATCGGTGCATAAATTTTGATGTGTCAGACTTTTTGCGCGTTTAAAAAATGCATAACACTGCGCGTCTCACACTTGATGGGATTGTCAAGTGTGTCACAGGTTGTCAAGTTGCACAGCTAAGCAGTATAATCAACCGTATTGGATCATGTGTCTCTCTCATCCTGGTGTCTGAGTAACCTGCCCATTGTTTTTAACCTTCTCAAATTTATCATTCTTTGCTTTCTGAGGAAGAAATGCTAGTTCCCAATGCTAGGAATTGTCTTATTTTTAGGGTTCTGTACCCAAGTCTGTTAAGACAGAACTGTTACAGGATTACTTTGTTGTCTTTCCATCTGACTATTAAGAACCCTTTTTCTGGGGAGTGGAAAATTATTTAGAAGTGCAGGAGATGGCTCATCAAAAGACAGAAGTGCTGCGTTGTTGATAAGTACACAAACAAAAGGTACAGATGGAAGGAAAGCCATATCCCCATACACACGATCCTCTTATCCATCCCAAGAACCAACCACGAATAAGTGCCCCCTTTGTCACGAAATACCACCCAGGACTGGAATGACTGAACCATGTCCTTTGTTAGGGCTTTGATTATCTGTCATCATGCCCTGAAATGAGGGACATCCTACCCAAGATATATCCAGCCCCTCCAAAGTGGTGTTCCGCCACCCACCCAACCTCCACAACATCCTAGTCCATCCATATGCCACTCAAACCCCCAGCCCCTGCCATATGGATCATACCCTTGTGGATGACCCAGATGCAAGACCTGCCCAATCTACCCACCCAGCACCACCTGCCCCAGTCCCATCATAGGCTTACCCTACCCCATCAGAGGCTGGCTACCTGTTCACCTAGAATCATGACATTTGGCAAGAAGCGAAGTTACGCAGACAAGTGAAGGGTAAAAAATCCAAAAATGGTTAAATTCTAAAATTGTATCATGTAAAAATATCTTTTTGCCGTTGGAACTTACATTACAGTCACCATCCATCAGAAGTTTAATAGAAAAATATTACTGTATGCAAACTAAAAATGCAAGTTGTAGTCATGTTTTGGTAAGTAAATAAAAATATTTAATTAATATAATAGAAGGAAACATTCCACGTGGGAAAAATTATATATAAAAACAAAGATGAGGTGACTTACCGAACGAAAGCGCTGGCAGGTCGATAGACACACAAACAAACACAAACATACACACAAAATTCAAGCTTTCGCAACAAACTGTTGCCTCATCAGGAAAGAGGGAAGGAGAGGGGAAGACGAAAGGAAGTGGGTTTTAAGGGAGAGGGTAAGGAGTCATTCCAATCCCGGGAGCAGAAAGACTTATCTTTGGGGGAAAAAAGGACAGGTATACACTCGCACACATGCACATATCCATCCACACATACAGACACAAGCAGACATATGTCCTTTTTTCCCCCTAAGGTAAGTCTTTCCGCTCCCGGGATTGGAATGACTCCTTACCCTCTCCCTTAAAACCCACTTCCTTTCGTCTTCCCCTCTCCTTCCCTCTTTCCTGATGAGGCAACAGTTTGTTGCGAAAGCTTGAATTTTGTGTGTATGTTTGTGTTTGTTTGTGTGTCTATCGACCTGCCAGCGCTTTCGTTCGGTAAGTCACCTCATCTTTGTTTTTATATATAAAATATTTAATTAAATTTTTGCTCTCAACATATACACGGTGTATCTTAATTAATGGCGTAAATGCATACAGTTGAAAGTATGTGATACTAGAAGCAAAGAAGTCTCGGTAAACTTATGGTCGAAAATGCATACCTTAAGAGCTATGAGCAATTTTTCATCTTCGATACTGTGAAGCAAATCTCATCTACTGCAAGCTCTTTGCTTTCCACATTTTGGGAAGTAGTAGTATGAACCAAAGCAAGAAAAAATGTCCAATAAACGTTTGCTCTAAAATGCATACCGTAAAAGTTATGAGCAATTGTTCACTAGAAGAGTTGTGTTTCCAAGTAGGGAAGATGTGCACATGCTCATAGTTGTTAATGTATGAATTTTAGAGCACACATGTTTACTGAACTTTTTTTCTTGTTATGGTCCACATTACCATTTCCCAAAATATGGAAAGCAAAGAGCTTTCAGTAGAAGAGATTTACTTCACAGTATCAAAGACGAAAAATTGCTCGTAGCTCGTAAGGTATGCAATTTTGACCCTGTGTTTACTGAGACTTTTTGCTTCTAATATAATATACTTTCAATTGTATGCGTTTACGCCATTAATTATGATACACCCTGTATAAACTGAAGTCTACTGCTATCTTATTTTTGTATGTCTGAGGTACTCTCAGGAATGACTATAAAGATTTTTATGTGGTTTTGGAGTTTCCAGGTCCGACATGTTGCTAGTATCGATATCAACAACAGGCAAAAATTGTTGAGAGTCTCAATTTTTAAGGATGGATGACCTATCTGTATACAGAATTAAGTTTTAATGGAACCCTCGGAGCTCGAGTTCCACTCATTTGGCCAGTTTGTACTTCATTTGTGTATCAGCAGTAATACCCATTTCATCTCCAGAAGATAATCACTGCCTTGCAAGTCTCTCATTATGCATTAGCCTTTTTTTTTCCCTACCCCCTTTGATGCAACAGACAATGTAAAATGTAAGATGTTGAAGCAGTAAAAGCTATGGAGTGCACGTGTGTGTGTGTGTGTGTGTGTGTGTGTTGTCAGGCCTAATTAGTACAGAAAGGGGTGGAGACAATAGACAATACACATGATGATAAGATATATGCCACAGAACAGATGGCTGAGGGCTAATATCTGCTCATCCCAGTCCTTTGCTTTTTGTTCTGTTAAAAATATGGTGATCATATCGCAGTCTTACAACTGCTAGTTTTTTTCCTTTTATCTTTGACACTGTTCAATAGGTTACAGACAGTTCGACAACAAGCTTGAAGAACACAACTTTTCCTTGAATTGCCTTCCTTTAAATTGGTGTTCAGAGTTTGGAATTGACTTTTATTTAGAATTCAGCATCAATGTAATTTTCTGCTTCTCTTAAGAAAACTACCCAATAAGATCCTGATGTAACACCAGATCAGACTGAAAAATAGAATAACTTCCTTCTCTATATCACCCTCATGAAAGCCACACGCAAGAATGGAAAAGAAAGAGCTTTACAATCTGAAGCAGAGGGCACCCAGCAAACTAAGAGTATTCCAGACTTTTTGTGGTATATGCGAACAACGGAGCACTCAAAGAAATGGAAAAAAAAGACAGAGCTTCAGGATTTGATGGGATACAACAAGAGTTCCTCATCAGTTGTGGAAACAAAACTCATCCCCATCGACACGCAAGTCGCCGAAGCGGCGTCAAATCGAAAGACCTGCACCAGGCGAACGGTCTACCCGACGGGAGGCCCTAGCCACACGACATTTCCATTTCCAGTGGCTTGCAAGCTTCGTCTATATTATGCTGTCGACTAACCTTCCAAAAGCCTCCAAAAGAACAAAAAATCCTACTTATACTGAAACCTGGCAAACCAGTGAATAAAGCTGTTCGCTATCATCCGGTCACCCTCTTAAGCTGCTGCAAACTGTTAGAAAGGCTTGTTCTTAACAGAATCTGTCCAAAGATCTGTGAAGTTACTTCTATCGAACAAGCAGGATTTTCTGTCGAACAAGCAGGATTCAGACCTAAAAAATGCTGTACAGACCAAGTACTTAACTTCCCCACACACACACACACACACACACACACACACACACACACAAGCTGGGTTTTAACGAGCTCTTAAAACGTCAGTGACTCTTGTTGATCCTACTGCTGTCTACAATACAGTCTGGAACCAAGGACTCCTTTACAAACTTGCAATACCAAACTATAATTAGTTTCATAAACAACATATTACCTGAGGGGTACTTCCAAGTGATCCTCTTCAGCTGATTAAGCAGACACAAGAAACTTTTGGTTCAGTATCGGGACCAGTGCTATTAAACTTTCATACATGTGATCTCCATTAAATAATCAAGGAAGTTCATTTATACAACGATCTGTCTTTGGCCAGCCTTGAAGCTGATGTAGAGATACTCCCTGCAGATCCAAGTACAATGCATGATCACCTCAAAAAGTGGAGATTAACACTAAATCCAATAAAGAGTGAAATTAGCTGCTTTCAGCTTAACAGTGGCCAATGCCAAACTAAATGTCACCTTCAATGGTTAAAGCTAAATTTCACCTTTAGTGGTCACGGGCTCCACCACCAAGACTTCCCAAAATATTTAGAAATAACTCTTGTCCTACAAGATACACAGAAAACACTGCAGCATCATACAGAAGGTGAGTGGTATCTCGTGGAGTGCGGGAGCTGTAGCTTTAGACTGTTCTTCTTTAGGACTTGTCTACTCTCCTGCCAAATACTGTTCTCCAGTGTGGCTTACAGTTTAAATGTGAGAAAAATCTTCGTTCAGTTAAATGTAGCGATGAGTGCAATAACAGGCTGCATCATGTCTACTCTCCCTCATTGGTGATCATCTCTAAGTCACATGTGGCCACAAGATATTCAGATACAGACTGTCCTTTTCATGGAACATGAAAAATTAATTAAAATTCACCAGCTTCCAATCCACTCTGACATGCCTGCACTTAGAATTAGCCCCTTAAAATCCAGGCAGTTACCTATGATATTGGCAGAATTGCTGCAAATAATGGATTTCAACGTGAGCAGGAAGTAAAAATATCTGGGAGTATGTGTATGGAACGATTTGAAGTGGAATGATCATATAAAATTAATTGTTGCTAAGGCGGGTGCCAGGTTGAGATTCATTGGGAGAGTCCTTAGAAAATGTAGTCCATTAACAAAGGAGGTGGCTTACAAAACACTCCTTCGACCTATGCTTGAGTATTGCTCGTCAGTGTGGGATCTGTACCAGGTTGGGTTGTCAGAGGAGATGGAGAAGATCCAAAGAAGAGCGGCGCGTTTCGTCACAGGGCTATTTGGTAAGCGTGATAGCGTTACGGAGATGTTTAGCAAACTCAAATGTCAGACTCTGCAAGAGAGGCGCTCTGCATCGCAGTGTAGCTTGCTGTCCAGGTTTCGAGAGGGTGCATTTCTGGATGAGGTATTGAATATATTGCTTCCCCCTGCTTATACCTCCCCTACAGATCACAAATGTAAAATTATATATAAAAACAAAGATGAGGTGACTTACCGAACAAAAGCGCTGGCAGGTCGATAGACACACAAACAAACACAAACATACACACAAAATTCAAGCTTTCGCAACAAACTGTTGCCTCATCAGGAAAGAGGGAAGGAGAGGGGAAGACGAAAGGAAGTGGGTTTTAAGGGAGAGGGTAAGGAGTCATTCCAATCCCGGGAGCGGAAAGACTTACCTTAGGGGGAAAAAAGGACAGGTATACACTCGCACACACGCACACATCCATCCACACATGCAGACACAAGCAGACATATTTAACTGGTCTTTAAATATGTCTGCTTGTGTCTGTATGTGTGGATGGATATGTGCGTGTGTGCGAGTGTATACCTGTCCTTTTTTCCCCTTTTTTCCCCCTAAGGTAAGTCTTTCCGCTCCCGGGATTCGAATGACTCCTTACCCTCTCCCTTAAAACCCACTTCCTTTCGTCTTCCCCTCTCCTTCCCTCTTTCCTGATGAGGCAACAGTTTGTTGCGAAAGCTTGAATTTTGTGTGTATGTTTGTGTTTGTTTGTGTGTCTATCGACCTGCCAGCGCTTTTGTTCGGTAAGTCACCTCATCTTTGTTTTTTTATATATAATTTTTCCCACGTGGAATGTTTCCTTCCATTATACAAATGTAAAATTAGAGAGATTCGAGCACGCACGGAGGCTTTTTGTCAGTTGTTCTTCCCGCGAACCATACGCGACTGGAACAGCAAAGGGAGGTAATGACAGTGGCACGTAAAGTGCCCTCCGCCACACACCGTTGGGTGGCTTGCGGAGTATAAATGTAGATGAAGTGGTCAGAAGCTTGGATTAGCATTGCTCATGTGGAATATCAGACCTTGTAAGACTTGATACGAGACCAACTGGCGTGGGATTACCATGACATGTTTGGAAGACAATTAACAGGATTTGTACATGCTGTGGTGCCTGTGCTGAAAGTCTCCATTGGTGTGTCTTCATCTTCTCAGTGTGGTTGTGGAAGTGAACATCATATGACCATGCACTTTTAACAAACTAGCAGATTAGCTTACCCTGGAAATATAGATTTGTTACAGTGGCAGCACTACATCAGATTAAAAACTTAGGTATTAATTTGTAGATTTATTGTTTTAGTTATATTTATTTTGTAAAATTATACAGTTCATCTAAGATAGTTGCAGTGCAGTATTTATTGCCACATGCTAAGTACGCAGTCAATTACATTAATATGACCACTGCCCATGTTTGATGTCAACGAGCAATATCCACTCACGGATGGCAGGCTACTAGCAGTGGAAGGTATACAAAGCTCGTTGGGGGAATGCGGAAAAAGTGCAGTCATTGTTATAATGTTGTGATGGGGTGATTTATTTGACATCCAAAAGGCACGATCATTGGCTTTTGGACTAAGGGTGGGAGGATTTCCAAAATGGCTAAGTTTGTCAACTCTCTGTATGGGGACACGGTTAAAGTATACTGTACTTGGTGAAATGGCACTATCCAAAAAGGGCACTGCGGCAACTGTGGTGCACCATGGGCCATAGAACACAAGGGTGGATGATGGCTGCAGAGATGTGTTCGGATGAATAGACATTAAAGTGTTTAGTAACAGACAATCCAGATGAACCGAGGGGCTACCAGCGTGTTTCCTCAATGACCGTTCAGCCAATGTTGCTTCGTATATCTACCTCCGCAGCTGGCACCAGATTCGTGCACCTGTGCTGACCGCCATTCATCAGTGACAAAGGCTGAATGGAAATAATCTATCTGGCCTTTTATAATCCTATGTGCGCTAAATTTTCTTTATAGAGTTAGATTTAACACACAGCGTATTTATGTGACTAGGAACTTGACTTCAGTCCTCTGGTTTCATGTTAATTAATATTGATTCAGCTAAAATTGTACCTTTATGAGGAAGTTGTTCCACTGATCAGTCTTTATCTGTGCCTAGCTGTCATTAGTGTGTGTTATCAGAAAGCACAATTGCTACCCGTCCACGAGTCTGATAATATAACAGCTGGCAAAGCACGAAGTAGCTACTCTGCTCCTCCAGCGGCAGATAGTGAAGTGGGTGGTGGCGAGCACGGGATGGAGACTGGAGAGAGTGGCTTGAACTATCAGCCGTTTATAGGGGATGCTTGGCTCCACTGGCGGCGCAATGGGAACGGGCGGCGCGGGTCTGACGAACCGTGGCTGCACTGGATAGGCGAGAGTGGGTGGAGGAAGCAGTCTGAGGGTATTTCACTCATTACTCTGTATGTGTGTGTGTGTGTGTGTGTGTGTGTGTGTGTGTGTGTGTGTTTTGATACCTGTGCTGTGCGATCCTATTCCAGGTGTAGTGGGTGGCTCTGTGTGTGTGTGTGTGTGTGTGTGTGTGTGTGTGTGTGTGTGTGTGTGTGTGTTTTCCGATACCTGTGCTGTGCGATCCTATTCCAGGTGTAGTGGGTGGTTGTAAAGCCTGAATTGTTGTCATGGTCTTCAGTATGAAGATGCAGCTTTCAATGCTAGTCTGTCCTGTGTAAGCCTTATCATTTCCGTATAACTTTTTGACCCTTTGGAATGACAAAGTGTCACCTAATACTTTATTTTTTTTCATTTAAATTTATGTCAGAGTTTCTGATATGGTACTAGTCAGTGCTTTTCTCAATGAACTGTAGAGAACATTCACAAAAATACTGTAGAAAAAGTTCAATATAACGAAGTTATCCTTTGGCCTACCTCTTTTTATATAAATGTGATGCTGCAAGCAACCTCTGAAAATTATAATAAATTAGTATCTAATCATGCCATTACCTCAATGCTTGATTCTTCAGTCAGTTCGTAAGAGCAGATTTCCTTTTTCGTGTTTCCTCCACATCCCCCCCCCCCCCCCCCACCCCCCTACAGTCCCCCCCACCTGTACTTCCATTACTAAATTGTATATCAATGTGTTTCCTTGAATAGCTCAGGATTTGTCTTATCAACCAGCCATTATTTTGGTCCAGCAGTGCCATAAATTTCTTTTCTCTCCAGTTTGGTTCAGTATATCTTCATTAGTTACGTGATTGACCCAAACAATCTTTACCATTCTTCTGTAGAGTCATATTTCAAAATCTCCTGTTCTGTTCTCATCTGAACTGTTTATCATCCACATTTTGCTTCCGTGCAAAGCTATATTCCAAAGAAATACCTTCCAAAAAGCCTTCGTAGCACCTGGATTTATATTTGATGGTAAACATAGCAATGCTTCCCAGTTGGTAAATATGTATGGCAATTGGACATACGTTGTAAACTCCTTCCCCGTCGGTAGGCACACGCTAAAGAGAAAGAAAACTTGCTGGCTTTTGCCCTCAGCCACAATTTTGTGCCACAGTTTGGCGGTCCGCAGCTTGTGGTCTAGTGACTAGTAGTGCTGCCTCTGGATCACGGGGTCCCAGGTTTGATTCCTGGCGGGGTTGGGGATTTTTCTCTGCCCGGGGACTGGGCATTTGTGTTTTCCTCATAATTTCATCATCATCATTGTTCATGACAGTGGCTATAATGGATTGTGTAAAATTTGGACTGTGTAATAATTGGGACTTTGTATGGGCACTGATGACCGCGCAGTTGAGGGCTCCACAAACCAATTGTCATCACAGTTTGGGGGTGGGCGTTCATGCTGGAGACAGCTTGGTTGTCATACCAACATACGAGGTTGTGTAGTGATGGCAGCAGAGTTCATGAATGGCATGGCATAGATATCCCTGCTTCTGATGGCGTATGGTAAGACTGTGGCAGGACAGCAGTAGGAAGTGCTGGGTGGGTATGTAGTTTAGAACTGTTAGTGGTCAATTTGTTAAAAACAGGAAGTGATGTGTAATTTCGTCTTCTGCACAGACGAGGAAGACGACAGTGATGGTGGAGGCACGGGCAGCAGCAGGGGGAGCAGCATGGGGAACGCACTGAGCTACAAGGAGCGCCGCCGTGAGGCCCACACCCAGGTACGTAGTGAGAGGATTTGGTAACTTGCTAGAGACAGGCGTTCGGTGGTAGTAGCAACTTGTTGGAAATGTACAGGCTACAGTTACGTGTATTACACCCTGCAGCTGATCACCTTGGTGGGCTGTCATCTGCAAGTAATCGATAAAAAAACATTTGTTCTGATCTATTAGAGCCTGATCTATTAGAGCCTTAATATCAAGAATAGTTTTTAAAATGGTGCCGTAGCATAGTGGTTAAGTTACTGGGGTGGAGTACTGAAGGTTATGTAGTTGAGTCCTATTGAGTCTACCTCTTTTTGAAATGACTATGGTCATTATTTTTATTCAGTTACTTGGTTCAAATACATTTTTTCCCCTTTCTAATCCTTTGTCAGGTCATTTCATTAATTTTGTATTTGCTTTCATTTTTACTTCCGTGCATTCTTTTTCAACTATTAAAATGCCGCATTTTTACAGAATTGAACTCCCTTGTGCAAAACAGCTTCAAACGCCTGATTGTTTCACCAAGGAGTTAATGTGTTAAATATTGGACTTCAAGCACATAAGCAAGAAAATATTTAGGAAAGGTATGAAATTATGCTTTTAAAATTTGTCGGAAGTTGCTGAGTGCCCTCATTTTCATTTGAGTAAAGTCCAGGTATTTGTTGCGATAAGTTAAGCTGTCTCAAGCCAAACAGAAAGTTTATAATGGTAATACTTGTCTTATTGTGTTAAACTTTTAACATAACATCATACATCTTAATAAGTAGATGATGGCAGCATTTTAAATTTTTGAGTTTGGTCAACATTATATTGGTGTAAGTGCCCCGGAACAATTGGAGAATCTGTGAAAAACCCAGGAATTTTTTCATCCAGGAAGACCCCTGAAGTCTATTAGAATTTCAGCAATTTTTCATTGTTTTAGTTCTCAGTTAAATTTTTGCAATTTTGACTGATAAGAACTGATACTCTAACAAAGAATTTTACTTTAGGACACTACTGCAGAATAAGACTGTAGCGATGAATCATAAATGAAAGAATAACACCAAAATAAAACTTCAGTTGCAATGAAAACGCACTATTTATAGCTACAAAATGTAATGGACACATAATTGTCTGCTAACAGCAAAATGTGTCGAAAAGGTTCCAGGACAAACACTATGCAATACTTCGTATCAATAAAATGCTTTCAATGAACATGATGCAATAACTGTTTAGGTTTCTAGCAGATCACGGGAAAATATTGCGAATGGTGGTTTGAAAAGCATTACCTTCAAAGTAAATTTCCTTTTACACTAGGTGAATTATGTATTGTACGTGTGAGAATGTGCGCCAAATTTCTTAAATCATGGAGGGTTTGACTCTCATCCGATACCTAATACTTTGAGGACCAGGCACTTAGAAAAATTTCGGGTCCAGAGGACCAGCCATTTATGGCATTACTTAAAATTTTAGTGGTACATTTGTGTTACCAAACGAAAGCGTTGGTATGTTGATAGGAGACACTAAAAAGCACACAAACACACACACAAATTTCAAGCTTTCGCAACCCACGATTGCTTCATCAGGAAAGAAGGAAGGAGAGGGAAAGACGAAAGGATGTGGGTTTTAAGGGAGAGGGTAAGGAATCATTCCAATCCCGGGAGCAGAAAGACTTACCTTAGGGCGAAAAAGAGACAAGCAGACATTGTAAAGGCAAAGAGTTTGGCCCAATGATGTGCGGATGGATATATCTGTGTGTGTGTGTGTGTGTGTGTGTGTGTGTGTGTGTGTCTGTGTGCGCGCGCGCGCGATTGTATACCTGTCCCTTTTTCCCCCTAAGGTAAGTCTTTCCGCTCCCGGGATTGGAATGACTCCTTACCCTCTCCCTTAAAACCCACATCCTTTCGTCTTTCCTTCTCCTTCCCTCTTTCCTGATGAAGCAACCGTTGGTTGCGAAAGCTTGAATTTTGTGTGTTTGTTTGTGTGTCTATCAACCTGCCAGCACTTTCGTTTGGTAAGTCACATCATCTTTGTTTATATATATAGTGAAAAAGACCAACCTTACAGGTTAGTTTTCCATATTTCTGTTAGTTCTTTCATAGATAACAAATTATGCAATAATGCTGGCAAGAAGTACAGTTATACTTAAAAAAAAGTGCAGGTTAGTTCTTCAGCAATTTCACATGTAATTGGCTTTTCTATATAAAGTTGAAGTACTTGATGGAACATGTATTCGGTCAGGTAACCTACAAAATATTCGTTGCACAGTCTATAAAATCCTGCTTGTAAGAAATATTCAGCTGCTGCAATTCAATCTGTACCTTTAGGGTCCTGCCTAACCCTAATACACCTCCCCTTCCCCCCCCCCCTTCCTCCCCCCCCCCCTCCTTCACCCCCCCCCCCCCCCCCCACATACACACATATTAACTTTTCCTGATTGCGTGTTTATGTTTCTGTTCATGCTACTTGAACAGTCATGTTGCCATTGGTTGTCCTATTACTTGTCCTATCTGCAGGGATCACATGACATGAGCTTTGATTGACTGACAAAAGTGCATTGCAATCTCAGTTTCAGTGCTTTGAAAGCTATCGTGCTGTATTTGGTGGATCCCCCCCCCCTCCCTCCCTCCAAAGTGTCAGGAAGTTCTATGCCAGTGTATAAAATCCGTACCATTCAAAGGATTGATAAATTTTACAGCTCCAAGGGAAGTATATTGTCGATTAACATGGAAGAAATGTATTTTCACCCAGGGTACAGTGTATTTTCAACTGGGAAAAAGTGTATTTGAAACTGGAAAATCTGAGAAAAGTGCGAAATAGAATGCTCAAAGTCCTGTGGTCCTTACATGTAAACTGCTTTGTTCTTCTGTGGAATGATTATCATGATCCTTAATACAACTAATTTATGTGTGTTGGCTTCGTATCGGTTGCAGGCAGAGCAGAAGAGGCGGGATGCCATCAAGAAGGGTTACGATGCGCTGCAGTCGCTGGTTCCGACGTGCCAGCAGCCCGAGACATCTGGCTACAAGCTGAGCAAGGCCACCGTCCTCCAGAAGTCCATAGACTACATAGAGGTACTACTCAGCCCCCCCAACATGGCTGTGGCCTGTGTAGAGCTGATGGCAAAAAATTCTTGATCATTTTGTGTGGCAATGTACAGTGAGTCCGCTAAGTTGTTCATTTCAAATATTTCCTGAAAAATTTAAGATATCGTCATTCTCTTTTCACCAAAATGAATTGTGAATATGTTCTCACTAATTGATGTGTAGTCTCTCTTCACAACTGTATTAATTACAGGTATCCAAATGATTAATGGAAAATCTCATATTAAGATGTGAAACAAATACTAACAAAGAGATATAGGGGCTGGCCAGTACTTATCTCAGCTCAGTACAGCCGATAGATTCACAAAACAGAACAGAAAATTTACATTCCTAGCTTTCGGAACTTTGTTCCTTCATCAGGGAGGAGAGAGGGGATAAAAAAGGGAAGAAGGGAAAGTGGATTCAGTTACTCACAACCCAGGTTATGAAGCAACAGGGAAAGGTAAACAGGGAGGGTAGCAAGGATGGAGGCATGATTTGTGTAGGTAGCTTCATCAGTAAAGAGAATTCTTTGAAGAAAGAACCTGTTGTCACATCAGAACTGAGTGACAGAATTCTGAGCACCTACTGCAGTCGTGCTAGTTAATTGGCTGGTGAAGTGATACACTATGCGGACAGAAGCTCTTTGTGCACAAAATGCAAACAATGCTGGGTTGAATTATTCCAGATGTATTCGTAATTTCTATGGGGCTAAAATATTGATTATGAGCAACAGGTGCCAGAAAATATATTTTGTTCACTCCACTAATTGTGTGGCTGCTCTTACCCTCCAGTGTCCTTCCAGTGACAATTTTTTTGCACATTTGGTGACTTGTCACTTTTGTCTGCCACTCTCTGTTAGAATAACTATGAGAGGACAGCTCAACTACTTCGCATTCGTTTTGCATTCTCTGTAAAGTGATAACATGTCTGGTTTCTCTTGATTTGTGTGAAAGACATTTATTTTTTCACACTAACTAGCTCTTGACACAAGTGAATGACAGAGAGAAAGCCAGGCAGAAAAAAAGCTACATTACCTCGGTGTCCCTTTCATGCTGGTATTGTGGTGGTGCAATTCAGTTTCTTCCTTATCCGATCAGACACGTTTTCTTGTTTGGGCACAGAATCGCCAACTTTTGCATATGGATGTTGAAAACTGATAAAGCCTAAGTTCTGATTATTGTAATTGTTCTGATACTAATAATCATATTTTAGAGTGAAATGCTATTGAATTAGTCTGTTGTAGAACTATGATGCCAGCAGCAGAAATTATAAGAGACAGTCAGATGAAAAAACGACAGACAGAAAAGAAGTAAGTGAAGTTTTCATAATTTGAGAAAGAATTGCCAGGACTGTTAGTACATTTACCCACTATGAGACAAGATGGTCAGTGCCTTTGTTGAAAAATGTTTGCAGTTCCCTGCCTCCAGGTGTGCACCTCTGTATCCAAAGGAAATTGATGGTCACAAATGTCTTCCTTCAGGGCCCTAAAAGTATGGAAATCACATGGGGAGAGATTGGGATGGTATGGAGGATGTGTAAGGGCTTCCCAGCGAAACTTCTGGCGTATACTCAAAGCAGACTTGGCAATATGTAGGCGAGCTCGCATCCACCACACAGTCCTGATCTCTCCCCATGAGATTTTTGTATTTTTGGAGTGCTGAAGAAAGACTTCCGTAGGCAACAGCTAATATTTTTCCAGGAAGGCACTGAGTGTCTTGTCTCACAGTGGGATAAATGCATTAACAGTTATGATGATTATCTTTGAAATAATGAACAGTTTGCTTACTTTTTTCCATCTGTCTCTCTTTCGTTTGATTGCTACTACTCTGTAGTCCTATGTAAAATGCAAAGATGGTACCAATATATCTGTGATTAATATAACTGTTAAGAGACTATATGTTGTTCAGTAATGATTTTCTCACAATTCATGTTGGTGAAAAAAGAATTATGATATATATATTCACTAACACTTGAACATAAATGCAAGGTATAACAACCTCCCAATCATAGACACACAAACAAACACAAACATACACAAAAAATTCAAGCTTTTAGGAGAGGGAAAGACGAAAGGATGTGGGTTTCAAGGGAGAGGGTAAGGAGTCATTCCAATCCTGGGAGCGGAAAAAAGGACAGGTATACACTCGCACCCCCCCCCCCCCCACCCCCCCCACCCTCCCCGGCGCCCCCCCCCCCCCCCCCCCCACATATATATCCATATCCATCCGCACATACACAGACACAAGCAGACATTTGTAAAGGCAAAGAGTTTGGGCAGACATGTCAGTCGAGGAGGAAGTACAGAGGCAAAGATGTTGTTGAATGACAGGTGAGGTATGAGCGGCGGCAACTTGAAATTAGCGGTGGTTGAGGCCTGGTGGGTAACGAGAAGAGAGGATATATTGAAGGGCAAGTTCCCATCTCCGTAGTTCTGACAGGTTGGTGTTAGTGGGAAGTATCCAGATAACCCGGACGGTGTAACACTGTGCCGAGATGTGCTGGCCGTGCACAAAGGCATGTTTAGCCACAGGGTGATCCTCATTACCAACAAACACTGTCTGCCTGTGTCTGTTCATGCGAATGGACAGTTTGTTGCTGATCATTTCCACATAGAAAGCTTCACGGTGTAGGCAGGTCAGTTGGTGAATCACGTGGGTGCTGTCACGCGTGGCTCTGCGTTTGATCGTGTACACCTTCCGGGTTACAGGACTGGAGTAGGTGGTGGTGGGAGGGTGCATGTGACAGGTTTTACACTGGGGGCAGTTACAAGGGTAGGAGCCAGAGGGTTGGGAAGGTGGTTTGGGGATTTCATAGGGATGAACCAAGAGGTTACGAAGGTTAGGTGGACGGCGGAAAGACACTCTTGGTGGAGTGGGGAGGATTTCATGAAGGATGGATCTCATTTCAGGACAGGATTTGAGGAAGTCGTATCCCTGCTGGAGACTGGACCCTGTATAGACCCTCTATATACTCCTTCCACCTTTCTGCTTTCCCTTCTTTGCTTAGAACTGGGATTCCATCTGAGCTCTTGATATTCATGCAAGTGGTTCTTTTTTCTACAAAGGTCTCTTTAATTTTCTTGTAGGCAGTATCTGTCTTACCCCTCATGAGGTAAGCCTCTACATTCTTACATTTGTCGTCTAGCCATCCCTGCTTAGCCATTTTGCACTTCCTGTCGATCTCATTTTTGAGATGGTTGTATTCCTTTTTGCCTGCTTCATTTACTGCATTTTTATATTTTATCCTTTCATCAATTAAATTCAGTATCTCTTCTGTTACCCAAGGATTTCTACTAGCCCTCGTCTTTTTACCTACTTGATCCTCTGCTGTCTTCACTATAGGCACCTCAAAGTCTTCTCACAGCCTTACAGCATTGCCACTTAGTGATAATTTCAAATGTTAGTAAATAAATAAATAAATAAATAAATAGACATCTCTCCTTTTACTGTGCAATATGAATAAAGGACAGTCTCATAGTTTATAGGTGCATGGGATATACATTTTATCATGAAAACGTAAAACTATTCTGAGACATAAAAATAAAAGTTCTGTAAGAGGTGTGAATCTGTTCGACCTGTGTAACGAAAAACGTATGAATTTGCCTTCTGTTGGACCTTGTAGAAATTCCAGCAAAAAAGTTGTTAAGAAAACTATGAAATCAATTTTAGTAACATCTGTGATGACATTAATATGTCATGTTACATGTAAACACATTTTATTTATGAGAGACTCAGTGTGTGACTGTGTGAGTACTTGTATTCCACATTCAGGATTTTAGTTCCGTCGGTTCGCCTTAATACGATCGAGAATATTCCCTACTTCTCAAAAAATTTTATGTGCAACTTTCAGGCCAATAGTTATGTTGAACTCGAGCAAAATATATGTGTGTATATGGTTTGTGAAACCTAAGTTTAATCGTAATTTCAGCACCAATAAGAAATGTGATGTAGGTTAACCTTGTTGCCAATGATCTTCTGTAAAAGCTACAATATTGTTGACATCTATAGGTTGTGAGAAAAGTATGATGAACGGTGCATTCCTTGTGGCGATGCTTAATAGTAAGTTTTCATTTTACATCAACAGAGAGCAAGATTTGTGAATGGAACCATCCCAGACAATAATGCAAGTAATTTCCTTTTACCGTACACTTTAAGTGATGTGGGAATAATCAACCTGTACTTCCGAGGAAAGTGGGTAGTCAGACATATAGACAGGAAATTGGCTGCAGACGTATTATGAGGGTAGGGTCCTCACATTGACCTGAAGGTGTAGTGGGATACAACAGAAAAGTATTTCGGGGGTATCTAACCGTGGGAATTGGTGCGAACATTGTGTTACCTGGTAGAACATGACTCATGTTCATAATAGTGTATTCTAAATGAAAATACCCATCATAATTATGATAGAATAGTTGAGGCTTTGTTTTATATATACATACTTACACAGGCGTGTCAATGGAAGTACAAATTATCTGTATTTTGAGCTGCACATTATATCGATAAACATACCAATTCCGTGCAGCGTGTACATTACAATAGGAAAAACAATTTTTAACTGCCACTCCTTTGAGTAATTTTATTTTATTTTATTTTCAGTTTTTTTTTTTTTTTACTGAAATAATATGACATTCGTATCAAAAGGGAAATTGCCCAGAACTTACCTTCATGTGGCAGAATGTTTAGATTCATAAAAAATGCAGTTTGATTTCTTTACAAGTTATGAATAACCTTTGGCTCCCTGTATTTTACACCTGCTATCTTCAGATTTCAAACAGCGTATTCCAAAACTTATTCTAAATCTACTAATGCTATAAATAAAGGTTTGCCTTTCTTGAAGCTATTTTCTAAGGTACATCATGTGATCAGTGTAGCCTTGTGTGTTCTTACATGTCTCTGGAATTCAAATTGATCTCATCACAGCTTCAGTTAGTTTCATGTTTCTTCTGTAAATATTTGTGGCAGTAATTTGAAGTTACTGTTAATACAGGTTGACACAGAAAAATGGAAACCTTTGGAACACCTAATAAAAAATAGAATAAAATGTACCAAAGATTTTTACTGACAGCAACTGAACAACAATAACTTACCTGGTGAGAGACAGTAATCCAAATTATTAATGTCTGAAAATTGTATCCTGTGGATGTTGTCCTCCTGTACATATGCAGTATTTTGATCAGCTGCCAAGCGGGGTCGTGTAATGGTTAGCACACTGGACTCACATTCAGGAAGGTGACGGTTCAAACTTGTGTCCTGCCATCCTGATTTGGGTTTTCCGCGATTTCCCTAAGTCGCTTAAGGCAAATGCCGGGATGGTTCCTTCAAAAGAGCATGGCCACTTTCCTTCTCCATCCTTCCCTGATCCGAGCTTGTGCTCTGTCTCTGATGACCTCGTTGTTGACAGGATGTTAAACACTTACCACCACCTCCTCCTCCTCCTCCTCCTCCTCCTTGATCCTTCAATCTGCACTTGAGGTTCCTCACTGATTGCTGCAACATGTCAGCTGGGAACCACAAATTCCGTGTTGAGTTCTTTGCTTTGGTACACCCATTGTTCTCGGGCAAGTCGTGTAGGGCATACAGATGTATTAATCTGGAGGACAAGAGAATGCCATGGAGTCTTGAAATGACATGATTACTAAACAATTCTTGGACAGCTGCCATTGATTGCTTAGTAGTTTTCAATGTCCACCATCCTGTTAAATCCAGGTTTCAGTAATTTGTGGATTACTGTTCGATGCAGGTGCAACAGAAGATTGCAAGGTCTCAGCATAACAATCTGAAATGTTTGAAGGGTGTTCATGTACTTCATTATGGTTGCTATCTGCCCAGTAATAGTAGTTCTGCTTATTCACATAACCTGTGAGATGAAATTGGGCCCCGTCGACATTCACAGCTTGTGTGGAAATCCATTGCCCTTATTTACATTAGTCGTAATTTGCTGACAGAATTCCAATCATAACTGGTAATTGTTGTCCTTCAGTAGCTACACAGGTTGCTTGTAAGGATGAAATTTCAGTCATAATGGAGAATTCAGTGAACACTCCCTCATGGCACTCTGCTAACAGCTGCTTGTTTACAAACTGAATGCCGTTGGCTCCGTAAGACTGAAACGCGTGGAGTATGAGCCCTTCTCGGTCATCCTGTCATTTCTTTTGCAGAGCAGATTGAGTCTCTTCAAAATTTTTAATCGACATTTTTATCGAGTTTAGAGGGAACCTGACTGTCACCTTGTATTAACACTTTGAAAACCGGCCATTTAGAACAACATTGGGCCAGGAAACTCGGCTCGTATGCTTTTATTTGAAGTGTTACTGACACATATGTAATTGATGTATGTTAAAGAGACATATTAAAACAGGACCAAGCTTCAAGATTTATTTTTTGTATTTACTTTAGTTCTTTGACAGATTACAAATTTTAAAATAATGATGACAGAAAGTATAATTATCACCCCAAGAAAAATGTCTGAGTTGACTAATTGAGCAATTCCTTCCTATTGGAACTTCAAAATTTCTTGCTCACTCAACAGACATGATTTATTTGTTGCAGAATTACAGCAAACTGCAAAACCTAATGAGTACACCCACGAAATTACATCAGGGCGACTGTGTTGGCTCAACCATTTGTGACAGCAGCTGTTAAGTTCGCTAATGTTTGTTTCGAAATAATTCTAGAAATTGACTCCAGTAGGCATCACCAGTCAAGATCGTGAGACATCCGTACATTGTTCTCGTATGAAATGAGTCCAATTTTTGAGCAATTGGTGGCTCATACATTGAGAAAATCAGGGCCCAGCCTATACTCATGCAGTCTTCTTGGCACAGAGTTGCGGCCCAAGCTGTGTTCCGGTTTGGTCTCAGTCTCTAAGGTGTTAATATGCAGGAAAATTGGATCGTAACTCCGAAATGATTCAAATTTGATTGTAAAAATAAAATGCTTTGACTGGAGACTGCATTTTACCAGAAAACATACCCACAACATGTCACATTGTTGCCCCTCTCGTTGCAGTTCCTGCTGCAGCAGAAGAAGAAGCAGGAGGAGGAGCGCAACAGCCTGCGCAAGGAGGTGACGGCTCTGCGCATCATGCAGGCCAACTACGAGCAGATCGTGAAGGCGCAGCAGAGCCAGCCAGGGCAGGCTGTGCAGCGCGTCTCGGATGAGACCAAGTTCCGCGTGGTGAGTGTGTGCCACGGTTCCCTCAATCGTTGACGACATTTGTAAAAAGTGCCGCCTTCATACGTGTATGGTAGTGAACGGCATCAGTGCATATTGAATCTGTTTTCTGTCACATAATTTGGATAGGTAGCCTACTACTGTTTATTCGTAGCATTGTCCAGGACACTGAAGTAAATTTCACTCTCTTAGTAATGAAAAATTTAAATAATTGATATCATACCTAAGGAATAATTTGTATGTGAGAAACTAAGGTGGACAGTGGAAAGTTTTTAAAGATACAGTAATGTGCCATAACCACTAATGCAGACACTAACCCCGTAACATATACAAGAGAGATAGCACCGTTATTTTAACATTTTTTTCCACCTCATCTGTTCACACATCCAATAATTTACCCCAGACTATTAAAATAACTGTTGAATTTGTAATAAAAAAAATGAAAAAACCCTTATAACTTCAGGGTGTAATTATAAAAATTGTCTTTAATCTTCAGTTTCAGGCTGTGATGGATCAACTCTTCCAATCATTCAGCAACATCTCTGTGTCAAATTTCACTGAACTGTCAGCTTGTGTCTTCAGCTGGTTGGAGGAACATTGTAAGCCACAGGTGGGTGATAGTAGATAACTAATATACAAAATAAAAATTCACAAGTCAATACCTGCCATGTTTGGTAACTTTAATAGTGAAGTAGTACTGCATTTCGTGCAACTGTTTCAGCGTCATGATTGGCCTCATCTTAATGCAGCTGTTAGGCACATTAACACGGGGCTGGAGAATGCACTGATGGCAGAGGGCATGGGTCACATTGCATTGGTGCCGGTTGAGTCTGTCAGTAGATCGGATTTCACTAGGCATAGCCTGCACCTCAATAGGTATGGGAAGGGGAGGCTGGCGAAGCTTATAGGTGACGGTGTAGGGGTGGTGGTGGGATCGCTCATGGAAAAATTCCTGTAGTAGTTGGTGCTAGAGCTGCACCTATTTTGGATTGAAGTCAGAAGTTTATCAAAGGGCTCACCTTCAGAGGACATCATGTTTCCAAGTAGAGAAGGAATTAGCATATTTCATCAGAATATAAGAGGTATTAGAGATAAAGTTAGTGAACTGCTTATAGATGTTGACTCTGAAATTATTGGTATATTGGAGAACCACTTAAATAATTTGACAGTTCAGAGGCTTCCTCTACCAGGACACAAATTAGCTGGCTCTTTTTCAAGGGGTTCCTTGTGAAATGGGGGAGTGGCCATGTACGTAAAAAGCAGTATTCCATTTGAGTCCATAGATGTATCATGGCACTGCACTGAACAGGTATTGGAATGTTGTGCAGGAGCAGCTGAGTTTAGTGAAACTAAACTACTAATTGTTGTTGTTTATAGGTCCCCAAACTCTGACTTCAGAGCATTTCTGCTCAAGCTAGAGGGGGTTCTTGATTCACTTTATAGGAAGTACCAGAAATTTGTTTTATATGGTTACTGCAATATAAATTTTTTATATGATTGTGTAAGAAAAAGGATATTGACAGATCTAAATTCATATGATCTGATGCAGGTTGTGTTTTTTCGAACTAGGGTGCAAGGGAACAGTAGCACAGACATGACAATATTTTATTCATTCTTCATTAGTAGATATGCATTCTGTTAGTAAAAGGGTGAATGGCCTTTGCCATTTATAGGATTTATAAGTTTTACAGCTCCGAGGGAAAGTATATCGTCACTTGACAATGAGAAAATTACTTTTGCCAGGGAAACACTGTATTTTCACCTGGGAAAGAGTGCGTTTTTAACTGTGAAATTTGGGAAAAATTGTTGAAATCTTATTTTTTTTCTTGTTTGCATATGCAGCCTGGCATTGCATGGCATGCTGCATGCACCCTGACATTGCACGACGTGCCGCATGCACCTACGGGGACATGCTGAAAAGTAAAGCTCTGAATCTTTTACCCTGTTCTCAGTATTGACTGAGGTATTACATGTTCTGCATATTATTCAATCGACTTTCCCACTTTGCTGATGCAAGTTGCAACCTGTGGCCTAGAAGGCTCTGTATTGTAGTGTGTAACATGGTAGTATGTAATGCAATGGTGTCCACTAACCACAGAGAAGGTGCTTCCAATTTAAGTCCATAGAAGAATGAAAGCTGTGTACAGTGGTGATCGTATTGGCATCACAGATTTGAGACGTTCGGTTGTTTATTCTTGTAATGAAGGGAACAGTGGTCATAATGTAATATTACACGCTGTTTAAGCAAATGACACTTCCGACTCCATATTTATGACAAGGAACGGGGATCGTGACAAAATAGTAAAGTAGTATTAGGTAGGAAATATGTCATGAAACACATACTGTGCACAGTTGTTTTGTTTCACGTTTGTGCAGAGTTGAACAGAGAGATGTGAGGCTCGAGTAATCGGCAAAATGCGATGGCGGGTAAATGTCTTCACCTACTGTGTGTGGGGACTTTTATGCGTTGATATCACAGCTTGGTGGTGTCTTGACTGTACAGGAAGAGCCATCCTCTCCAAGAATGTAAACAGCAACAAACAAAGGAAGCTCTAAAATGAAATAACTTACTTCATGTTGGGCCTTCAAGGCAGACGTTATATTTAATTTAATTATGAAGTAACTGTGGTCTGTGCACCCATTGAAGCAAATAAAAGATAGTGATGAAACATTGAGGTCATTTAGTAATTAGAGTAGATATTGTTTTTCCTTCAAGTCATCACAGGGCTGCACACAGTTCTATGGAGTTATTGCTTGCAGGACCTCCACATAAAGAAGATAACGAACGGTGACTGAGTTACATTAAAGATAAATTAATCCACAATCCATAGGGTGACAGATCAGTGTTTGTGTTCTGATTCAGCTCCAAACACATAATAAGATGGCCAAAAACACTTCAATAACATCCTGTGTGTCAAAGGTTGGAGTGGATGACTGCATACAGCAACTAACAAGACCCCTCAGAATTGGGTTGATGAACTCGTCATAAAAAATTGTCAGCTAACACAGACATAGTTCTAAGGGAAGTGTGGCATATCACAAGAGCGTGTTCAGACCATCATTGCAGAACTGTGGTACAGGAAACAGTGCACGGGTGGTGCCTCGAATGCTCATTTCTGGCCTGAAACGGAGGAGATTGGACATTTGTCTACAATTTTTTTTTTCGTTTGAGCGTGAGGGTGGTGGATTCCTTAACAGCATTATGATGGGTGATAAAAGCTGATCCAAAAAACAAGAGAGCAGCAGTGGACTTCCACCGCAAAGGATCACAGACACTGTTCAAGACCGTGATGTCGGATGGCAAAGTCATGCTCACAGTGTTCTATGATGATCGAGGTGTGCCGCACTTGGAATTCGGCCTAAAAGCACCACTGTAAACTCTGCAAGGTACTGAGAGACTCTCAGAAAATTGAAAGCAAGGTTTCAAAGAGTTCGTGTCTACACATGGAGCAGACCACACACGAGCATTGCGACATCTGCTACAATCCGACATCTTGGGTTCACTGTCATTGATCATCCTCTATACTGTTCTGACTGGGTCCCATCTGATTTTCATCCATTTACAAATCGTAAAGAATGCCTTGATAGTGATGAAGCGGTGCAAGCAGAGGTAGGGTTGTGGCTCTGTCAACAAAGTCGGACATTCTACGGTGACGGTATCAGCAAACTGGTCTCTCTGTGGCAGAAACATGTTTGTCGCCAGGGTGACTGTGTTGGGAAATAAATGTTTAGACAAGAAGAATAAAGATGTAGAATGTTAATAAAGTTCATTTTATTTGAAAAGCTTTAAGAATTTTCACATAAAAAATTTGGAGGCATTATTTTTCACCACATCCTCGTAGGTACTACTGGATACAATGAACGTCTGAGAATGAGGATCTGATTTTGGGGAAGGGGGGACATATGTGAGCTGGCTGGTTGGTACTTCTCGTCTGGCAGCTTTCCCACACCGGAACTCTTAGCAGTCTGGAGCAGCAGGGCCTCACCATTGGCGACAATGCCTTCGTTTGACTTAGTTTTCTTGTTTAGTCGGCTTCTCCAGAGGCCCTACCGGAGCTGTAAGATTTTGCAGCTTTGGCTTTCGAGGATGTTAGAAGGTGTCTTCCAGTTTGTCAGCATCCTGAATCTCACTCTTCCATTCTGAGACGCCTGTTTGCCCAACGGTCAACCTGAGGCTGATGACCGCACTGCTCTCTATGATGTCGTTCTGCTTATCAACACAGGAATAGTTCATTGCCATGACTAAGCTGTGTTGCAACATCGTATTTCTCTGCACAACATTTTGGTTTCTAATGCCAGTGACATCTTCAGAGGATGTAAAGACTTCATTTGTAGATTTCCAACAAGCTAGCATTATGAAGCTCGTCTGAGCTTGAAAATAACTAACGGAAGTCTTTATAACTTTAGAGGATATCTCCAGCATCAGAAGCCAGGACGTAGGCTCAGAAACATGTCTTTGAGTACGTCCTAATGCCCACAAAACCGAATAAAAACTGGCCACAGAAGCCTGAATTGTATGATCAATATTTGCAGTGAAATTTCTTGGCAGATTAAAACTGTGTCAGGACTGAGACTCTTGGTTGGGATCTTTGCCTTTTGCAGGCAGGTGCTGTTCTGACTCAGCTATCTACCCTCACAGGTTTACCTCGGCCCGTACCTCATCTTGCCCCTTCCGTGAGGTTCGAGTCTCTGTGCAGCACACCGTTTTTGTGCCGGGAGGTTTCATATCAGCATTTCTTTCTGTAGTATTTGCAGTGTTTGTGTTCCAGAGATATCTGCTATGGAGAATTGTTGGTAGAACTTTAAAGGGGGCCATCTATGTTTCGACCTCGAGGTGTAGGTAACACCTGTTGCAAACAGTCCAGAAAACTTACGATGCTGGGATAGTAGAACTGTACATAACTGTGTTTCTGTTTTGATTGCAGGAGAAATATTATTTAATGTAACAACCACCTTAACCCTTTCTGCTGCAGTGTCGATTAGCGCACGACATTGTGAATTTTGTTTTCCGCTCCAATGTCGAGCCTCATACGACACGATTTTTCGCAGCTCCCACACCGTCAATTCTCGATTCTGAGAGTACTGGGCATCTATTGTGCTTAGTGCTGCCATCTAGGGGAACGTGTGTTAACCCAGTGTCAAACTGTAGAAGTTGTGTTGAAAGGAATGTTGGAATTATTACGTTCAAGTTCACAAGCGCGCAGTGGCTAATTTTTCATGTTCAGTTCTTTCTGAGGAAGAGATTTTACAGCTTTGTGAGAAATCAATGGTAGTAAGAGTGATTTTGAAGGTGAGAGTGGTTCATTTCTAAACAATTTTAGTGAAGATGATGATGGAAACCACGAAAATGTACATTTATCTAGTGATTCAGCAGAATATTTGTGGTGGGAACGAAAATGACTCTGACTTTACAGACTTTTCTTTTGAAGATTTGAAGTTTGGTTTTTTAATTGGATCTGGTAATGTTCCATCATCACCAGTTGGTTTCTTTCAGTTAATTTTTACAGACAGCATATTTCAACAAATAGCAGACCAGACAAACAGGTATGCTACAGCAAAAATAAGTAAAGTGACACCACTTCCACAACATTCTGCGTGGTGAGACTGGAAAAAAGTTACCAAGGAAGAAATGAAATGCTTCCTTGGTGTGTTATTGAATACAGCATTACAAAAGTGTAAAAATTCACATGACTTTTTTTTCAAGAGAATGGTTGCAATCATCTGACTTATTTTCAGACCGTTTTACTTGCAGACGATTTATGCAAATTTTCTGGGCACGTCATGTTTCTAATCCAGAGAGTGCTATACATGTCAGCAGTCAGGTTCAGTCACATCTAAGTAAATCGAAGAATCTGTCATTACTTGTCTCCCAAGTTTCTCAAAATTTATTGACAGTATAGGTATTTAGCTGCTGATGAATTTACAGTATCATTCAAGGGTCATCTGTTACTCAAAATGTACACTCCTCAAAAACAAACAAAATGGGGACTCAGAGGTTTACATGATTTCAGATTCATCAAGTTGCAATTTGATACCTTATTTTGGCACGGTAACAAAAGAGTCATTGATTCGTGTAGACCTGAATTTTTCGAGATCATAGTTCTTCAATTGCTGGCTAATATCAGAAATGCTACTGAGCAATTATTGTATCATATAGGGGTTGAATTGTCAGGTGAACTGTCAAACCAGAACGTGCATCTCACAGGAACGATCCAGGGCAATCGCAAAAATCTTCCAGCTGCAATCAAGAAAGCAGTTCTGCAATTGATGGAAGCATGAAATAAAATGTCTCCGGAATAACAAAATGATGGTTCTGGCATGGCTAGATAAATGAATTGTTCTCTTGCTCTCTACAGCAGCTAATAACTCAGTATGACTTACAGGAAGGAGAAACAGAAAGGAGAGGGAAGAAATAACTAAACCAAGTGTGATTATTGATTATTCTTCGAAGATGGTAAGAGTTGATGGATCTGATCATTTTATTTCCAGTTATGGTTTTCTAAAGAAAAGTCTGAAGTGGTGGCAAAAACTGTACTTCTGGTTGTTGGAGGTAGGACTTGTAAACAGCTATTTGCTGTACGAGAATCACTGTGAGATAAACAACTCGAAAAAATTGTGTCTCAGAGTTTTCCGTAAAAGTATTATAAGAGACTTAGTTGGTGAAGAAAGAAATCGAGGGCAGAATTGAGGATGTCATTCAATTTCTGATGATGAGGAACACTTGAATGGACAGTTGGACATTATTACTTCTATTTACATTTGTCCATGAATGAACACTAGTCCTTCTTTTATGTACCATCTCTGCTTCACATGTGAGATGCCAATAGTGATCAGACATCATATTTATTACCCAATAACCTTGATAATGATGTTACTGAGTTTTAAGTTCCTGATGGAACTGTTCACCATGTTCTTCTGATTTGCCAACCAGATTGTTCTGAAAATTGTCTAGGTGTGAGATTATAAGGTGTAGTTTTAGGGAGACCTCGCATCGCAACTGTTCAAACGACTGTAGCAGATCTTTCACTATTTTCTTGTAATCAGGATGCTTATCTGGCCAGGGAAACAATGCACAATATATTTTCAACTCCTCTTAGCTTGCTGTTCCATTTGTCATTCTACTTGAAGTCTTCTTCAGACATCAACCCATGTACATCCAATTCTTCTTTCAACTTTGCAGCCGACAGGTTTGGGAGTTGGCTACACGGTTGGGAATTGGCTACACAGGTATTGGAGACAGTTTCCTCTTTTGTCCAATGAATCACAAACTGCTTCATCGGTGTGAATTTAATGTACAGTGGAGGCATTAGAATGTGATCTGGATTATCCAAATGCTTACTCACAATGTACTTTGAACTTGCTGTTATGTTTCTCCTCATAGGCCACACTCTCGTAGTCCAGTGCTCATGATAATAATGCTCTACAGTCCCGCTCACAGGAATCTTTGTGTACCCTGTTTGCTGGTTGAGGTGGACATTGGTGTCTTCCCTACTTCGCACTTTTAAAAGATTACTTTCATGGTACTGCATGCTTCTTTAGGTATACTGAATACACATTAAGGAATTGACACTAGGTCATTTCCAATATATAGCAATACTGCTTCCTTAAAATTTTGATTTGAAGAATCTATAAATAACCTCGATTGTTCGCTCTCGTACATCTGAAGCCCCACTTTCATCACTAATCTACCGATGCCTTTGCAGAATCCATTAAACTATCCTCAAAAAAATTCCTTACAGTTCTTATCATTCTGTGCATTGAATATGATGCATAATGTGCATGTAAATTATTTTCACTGAGATGTGATTCCAGAAGCAATGCTGCGTCTTTTGACAGTCCAGAGTCTTTCACTAAATTGCAAAGTTGTGATTGAGTGAGAGGTTTTGGGCTACTATCAGTACCACACTCGGAATAGTCAGATTCACTAGTTCTGTTACTAACTTTTAGTTCACATAATTCAACTGCATCAATTGATATTGGTGCAGAGCGGTTCGGCAGTCATGAACTATGAGGCACAGGTCTAATTGCCAGATCTACACCATGTGATCAAAAGTATCTGGATACCTGGCTGAAAATCACTTACAAGTTCATGGCGCCCTCCATTGGTAATGCTATAATTCAATATCATCTTGACCCACCCTTAGCCTTGATGACAGCTTCCACTCTCGCAGGCATATGTTCAATCAGGTGCTGGAAACTTTCTTGGGGAATGGCAGCCCATTCTTCATGGAGTGCTGCACTGAGGAGAGGTATTGATGTCAGTTGCTGAGGCCTGGCATGAAGTCAGCGTTCCAAAAATACCCCAATGTTCTATAGGATTTAGGTCAGGACTCTGTGCGGGCCAGTCCATAACAGGAATGTTATTGTCGTGTAACCACTCTGCCACAGGCTGTGCATTATGAATAGGTGCAGTCAGAATCCCCGAATTGCTCTTCAACATTGGGAAGCAAGAAGCTGCTTAAAACATCAATGTGGGCCTGTGCTGTGATAGTGTCACACAAAACAAGGCGTGCAAGCCCCCTCCACGAAAACATGACCATACCATAACACCACCACCACCTCCGAATTTTACTGTTGGCACTACACATGACGGCAGATGACGTTCACCGGGCATTCGCCATACCCACACCCTGCCATCGGATCGTCACATTGTGTACCATGATTCGTCACTCCACACAACTTTTTTCCACTGTTCAATCGTCATATGTTTACGCTCCGTGCACCAAGCGAGGCATCGTTTCGCATTAACCGGCGTGGTGTGTGACTTATGAGCAGCCGCTCGACCATGAAATCCAAGTTTTCTCACCTCCCATCTAACTGTCATAGTACTTGCAGTGGATTATGACGCAGTTTGTAATTCCTGTGTGATGGTCTGGATAGATGTCTGCTTATTTCACAGTACGACCCTCTTCAACTGTCGGCGGTCTCTGTCAGTCAACAGATGAGATTGGCCTGTACAGCTTTGTGCTTTATGTGTACCTTCACGTTTCCTTTGACTATCACATCGGAAGCAGTGGACCTAGGGATGTTTAGGAGTGTGGAAATCTCACATATGGATGTATGACACAAATGACACCCAATCACCTGACCACATTCGAAGTCCATGATTTCCGAGGATGACTGATGCTGCTGATATGGAGTACCTGGCAGTAGGTGGCAGCACAATGCACCTAATATGAAAATCATACATTTGTGGGGATGTCCCAATACTTTTGAGCACATAGTGTAATTTCGGATACAAGATTTTGTTCGTATTTATTTTCTTGTATCCTGTTCCTCTCGTCTTACAGAAGTAACAACCGTTGATGTGATTCTTCTGTTTGTGCCATACCATGAGAGTAGCAGAGTTCAAAGACTTTATTTTACCTTCACTCCACTTCCTTAATTGCCCCATGCATGTATGACATGCTGTGTGTGGAGCAGATTACTTCTTCTGATCCTTGAGTGTAATGTCAAAATAAGCAAAATATGATTTCTGTGTTATTACTGCTATTTGTCAGCGTCTTATCTATCACATGATTCCACATATGTAGCAGAATGTATCTGCGTTATTCACGTGCTCCTTTCCTGACATTTTGAACAGTGATTTGAAGAAATAACACCGCTCACTGCTTCTTCTAGCTCTAGTGCTCACTCACCTGTTTATTTCTGTGGTGACAGTGTAACGTCAGCTTTGGAATTCATTCTCTCCCTCTACTTCACCACTCTGCAAAAAAGCAATGTTGCCACATTTATATAAATTACATTACATGACATGGATTTTACAGTGTATAGTAAATAATAACCGGCAAAGAGTTGGGGGGAAGGGCAGCTGTGCAGAGAAAACTGAATCCGATGGAGAAACATTGATGTCATTTTTTGATACAGGGACGCCAGATTAATAAAGAATATCACTTATTTTCCAACCTGTAAATTTAACTGAGAGTTTTCATTAAATGCTTTTGATTGGAGCTTGTCATATGACTTGACGTGGTAAACAGAGAATAATGGAAAATGAAACGCCCGCAGCTCGTGGTCATGCGGTAGCGTTCTCGCTTCCCACGCCCGGTTTCCCGGGTTCGATTCCCGGCGGGGTCAGGGATTTTCTCTGCCTCGTGATGGCTGGGTGTTGTGTGATGTCCTTAGGTTAGTTAGGTTTAAGTAGTTGTTCTAGGGGACTGATGACCATAAATGTTAAGTCCCATAGTGCTCAGAGCCATTTTTTAAAATGAAACTACCGGCTTCCAGGATAACGTAAGACCTCTAACTGCTCCACAGATCAGTCCATCACCACAGACTAGTTTCAATATCCACATTTATAGGGTTTGCCAACCCGGAACCAGATTGTCACCTTCTAACCTAATATAGACCATAGGATGCAGTACTGACCTGTCAGTGCAGACTAAAATATTATTCATACATCATAAAAATGGATGTGTATGTGTGTGTGTGTGTGTGTGTGTGTGTGTGTGTGTGTGTGTGTGTGTTCCACTTCTCCTAAACCAGTGGAGTAATTTGAACCAAACTTGGTACAGATATCCTTTACAGTCAAGCAACAATTGCTGCAGAAGTAAGAACGTTCTGTCTACCGTTGTTCAGGAGATATATGATGACATAAACAGTAACATGTGTGAAAAGTGCCTGATCAGATGTATTTGCAATAAATTTCACAGGCATTATCCATATAGGTCGCCAAATACACCTACAAAAGTATATCGTGGTACCACACAGAGTTCAGGAGATACTAATGTCATAAACTCTGAGGTGCATGCAAAATTTATACATTGTGCATTAAGTTGTTATATATTTATTCTTTAGTACTAAAACAGTTGTACAGTCAAGTCTAATTAAAGACATCTGTGACCCATTGCAGTGCTTTCAACTGTGAAGCACAAACGACTACAGGTGAAAACAGTAGCTGTCTGTAGAGATAATGGGAGGCACTGACATAGATATTTATAAAATTGCATTGTGGACACACAAAGCAGCTGTGTCCAGCATTCAGAAACTGTTTGGGATCATGTTTCGTAATTTGGATATTGTACAAGGTCTGTTCAAAAAATGGTGTGTTGAAACGAAATGCAGTTGACATCCCGGCATGAGCTAGTGTTTAATGTGTAACTGCCGCAAGTTTCATTGTTGTGTGTCTGTTAGCTATTGTCCAGTGCTGTATTGAGTAGAACGTTATGTTGCGCAGTTTGTGGATTTTGAGGTGACAAAGTTAGAGGAGCAACACGTCTGCACTAAATTTTGCGTGAAACTCAAGAAAGCCTTTACTTAGACGTACAAAATGATGGAGGAGTGCTTAAACCGTACTCAGTGTTACAAATGGTTCACACGGTTTAAAAATGGCCAGAAGGAAGTTAGAGATGACCCTTGTTGAAGACACTCTTAGACGTCTACCAACAATGCTTGTGTCACGAACATCAATGAAATTGTGTGTGTGCCTATCAAAGACGGACTGACTGAGAGATTGCAGAACATTGTAACATTTCAGTTGGATAGTGGCATGAAATCCTGACACAGCATTGTGGAATGCACCATGCTGCCGCTGACTTCGTTTCACGGCTCATGAATCAAGACCAGGAAGAGTTTCGCCTCACAGTTTGTGAAGAGCTTTTGGATCAAGTAAATGAGAATGAGATGTTGCTTAAATAACTGGTGATGAGATTTGGGTCTACAGGTACAATGTTGAGACCAAGGTTCAGTCTTCACAATGGGTTGGGAAAGGTTCTCCAAGACTGGAAAAAGGTCATCAGGTCAGGACAACTGTCAAAGCCATGCTGATAGTTTTCTTTGACTCTGGAGGATTAGTTCATCAAGAATTTGTACCACAGAGTCAAACTGTTACCAGTGGTACTGATAAGAAAACAGCCTGAAATGTGATGATACAATTCATGGCTCCTGCATGAAGATAACACATCTGCACATTGATCCCTGTTGGTGAATGACTATTGCACAAAAAATGAAATCACTGTGCTGCTTCATCCTCCGTACTATCCAGACCTGCTCCGTGCAAACATTTTTTCTTTTTTTTTCCAAAGTTGAAAACCCTGTTGAAGAGATGAAGATTTGCAATGATGGATGAGATAAAAGAAAATTCGCAGTCTAGCAAGAAGTTCCAGAAGGGGAAGCAAAGTTGGGAGTGGTGTATCAGCTATGGAAGAGAGTATTTCGAAGGAGACCATGCACAACAAGTAAATGGTAAGCATAGAAAAATTTTGTGGACAAAGTTCTGGAATTTTTTGAACAGACCCCGTACGTTACGTGTGTTTCTTTGTATGACTGTTCCATATTTGAAAGATGTTTCCTCAAATATATCGAAATGAAATCTTTATGATACTTAATTGCAAAAACAGCTTTTTTTGTTTTTGTTTTCATTTCTAATACAAAACTGGCAAAAAGAATACCTGGGGAATGCCAGGTTTCTCAGCTAGAAAATCAAAAGCAGAAACTGTAGAAAAATCCATCCACACACTGTGAGAATTTCATTCTATTTTGTTGCCACAACTGAGATTCATATTCCAGACAAAATGATTAATAACATTTCAACATCACAGGTGCTGTACATGAGTCTGTAAGTTAGTGGCATGAAGATGAAGCTGTTCAGTGGCTACCTCATACTGTACTTCTGTTGGCATCCTCCATCTTGACTCTGAGACACATTGGCAACATCTGCTTTATATTACGAACAAGCACAGTTTGTGGACAGTCCTTTTCAAAGTTTAGCAAACTCTTTTGTTATCCTGAGGGTGCTGGAAAAGATGAGAGGACTAGCATCGAGGAATTTCTTATGAGTTGATACCCAGAAGTGCCGCTCTTTCCGTTGGACGTATGTACACAGCAGAGCAGACATGGTAGTGTGATGGTCCTTTCTCTACAATGTCTTTCTGTGCTAATTTATTTAATTTATTTGGCATTGGAATAAGTTGCTGTCAACAGCTGTAGATATACACTACATGCTCAAAATATCCGGATACCCCCAGAAACCTACTTTTTCATATTAGATGCATTGTGCTGCCACCTTCTGCCAGATACTCCATATTATCAGTGACATCAGTAGTCGTTAGATATTGTGAGAGAGCAGAATGGGGTGCTCCGCGGAACTCACAGAGGAACATGCTCAGGTGATTGGGTGTCACTTGTGTCGTATGTCTAAGTGAGATTTCCACACTCCTAAACATCCCTAGGTCCACTGTATTTGATGTGATAGTGAAGTGGAAATGCGAAGGAACACCTACAGCACAAAAGCTTACAGACCGACCTTGTCTATTGACTGACAGAGACCGCTGACGGTTGAAGAGGATCGTAATGTGTAATAGGCAGACATCTATCCAGACCATCACACAGGAATTACAAACTGCATCAGGATCCACTGCAAGTACTATGGCAGTTAGGCAGGAGGGGAGAAAACTTAGATTTCATCGTCGAGTGGCTGTTCATAAGCCACACATCATGCCGGTAAATGTCAAACGGCACCTCACTTGGTTTAAGAAGTGTAAACATCGGACGATTGAACAGTGGAAAAATGTTGTGTGGAGTGGCGAATCACAGTACACGATGTGGCGATCCAATGGCAGGGTGTGGGTATGGCGAATGCCCAGTGAACGTCATCTGCCAGCGTGTGTAGTGCCAACAGTAAATTTTGAAGGTGGTGGCGTTACAGTGTGGTCACGTTTTTCATGGAGGTGGCTTGCACCCCTTGTTGTTTTTGTATGGTACTATCACAGCACAGGCATAAATTGATGTTTCAAGCAGCTTCTTGCTTCCCACTGTTGAAGAGCAATTCAGGGATGACAATTGCATCTTTCAACACAATCAAGCACCTGTTCATAATGCAAGGCATGTGGCGTAGGGGTTTCACGACAATAACATCCCTGTAATGGACTGGCCTGCACAGAGTCCTGACCTGAATCGTATAGAACATGTTTGGGATTTTTTGGAACACCGACTTCGTGCCAGGCCTCACCAACCGACATTGATACCTCTCCTCAGTGCAGCACTCCATGAAGAATGGGCTGCCATTCCTCAAGAAACCTTCCAGCACCTGATTGAACGTATGCCTGCAAGAGTGGGAGCTGTCATCAAGGCTAAGGGTGGGCCAACACGATATTGAATTACACTGTTACTGATGGAGGGCACCATGAACTTGTTAGTCATTTTTAGCCAGGTGTCCGGATACTTTTGATCACATAGTGTAGCAGTTCCTCATTAATTAGCCGTCGGTTCAGGTGCATCTGAAGTGTTTCCATTATTTGAGTGTGTGGATTGTTTCTCCCTCTGTAGTCCGCATCAACAAAATATTTATGCATTCAGAGGAGAAAGTCGATGATTGAAATATTTTGAGACGATCTCAACGCAACGAAAAACGCATTTGTCTTAATGATATCCACCCCAAATACTGTACCACGTCCCTGACTCTCTCTCTCTCTCTCTCTCTCTCTCTCTCTCTCTCTCTCTCTCTCTCTCTCCTATTTCTCGACAATAGACAATGTGCTGCTCTTCTTTGAACTTTCTTGATGTACTTTGTTAATCGTATCTGCTATGAATCCCACACTGTGCAGTGGTACTGCAAAAGAAATGAAGATGCACAAGAATAGTGTAGTCAGTGTCTTTAGTAGATCTGTTTCATCTCTTAAGTATTCTTCCAATAAAACTCATTCCTTAGTTCATCTTCCCCATAACATTTTCTTTGTGTTGTTTCCAATTTAAGTTGTTCGTAAGTGTCATTCCTAGGTGTTTAGTTGAATTTATGGGCTTTAGATCTGATTGATTTATTGTGTAACCAAAGTCTAACAGATTTCTTTTAGCAGTTGTGTGGATGACCTTGTTTTTTCCATTATTTATGGTCAGTTGCCAATTTTTGCATAACAAGGGTACCTGAAATCGTTAATTGTTACAAGAAACATTCTAGAAGTTGATTAACAAATAATTTAATGAAAATGATGTTCCTGAGGGACGATTCCATCTGTTTCTGTTAAAAAAAAATTAAAACTGCTCCTGTATGATTTATCAAATTATAAGTTTCTCCCATACGCTTACTGAATTCTAAACAATAAAATATTTGTTTATCTTTGTTATCAATGAGCACAAAACAAGGTCTTAGCATGCAGACTTTTAAGAACTTTTAAGGTTTTTGAAAACGGGAAACAGGTAGTTTTTAAATGTGGATAAACTTTATGTGCCATACTTATAGTTGATAGATGTGTTTAAGATATAAGCCATTAAGTAGCAGTGTGTGCTAAAAAAGTTTGTATCCAGCTCACAATTAAAGGCTCTGAAGTGGAACCGCCCTAAAATACAGAGTGATTAATTAAACTTCCACTAATTGGACCAGTGTAGTCAGAAAACTATTTACCGTATTGGTACCCAACTTTGTAGGAATGATGATCAGTGTGTGCACTGTAGGATTTGCATTGTTATAGTTGGAGCCATGAATGATGGCGGTCGAGCTTAGGATTGCTCTGCGCTCCTACGTCATGCATACTCCAACAGCCAATGAGCATTCAGTAGTGTTCTGAATGCTCTGCTCTGAATGCCATAGCTAATGTAAGCGTTAAACATGAGTGATTGTAGCGAGTTGTTTAGTAAATTTATTTCATTTGTTGGGAGTTGTCATTGCTGACGGTGGTGGTATGATAAATTCTGCATAAGCAAGTGAGAGACATAATTTGCAGGAATTCAAGTGGAAAGCATGCGTGTACTGCAACTGGTGCTTGGAATTGTCAACAATGCCATTCCTGTCCATGCCTTGACATGCACAAACTGCCATCATCCGTGGATCGGATTATAGTAGCATGTCATGACTTGCTGTTATGTGCCGGCAACATTTCTCTTCTCCTGTTCTGTTCCTCTTCCGAGATCCTTAGTATCCTCTTCTCTTGTCTACTCCACTGGTGACACACTATCCTTTTCCTGTATCCTTCTCAGTCGCCAATCTGTGGTATATTGGTCGGTGTGTACTTGCTCCTCCAATTTTCCTTTCCTTCCATGTTGATCCACATTTGAGACCCATACTTTTGTATTTCAGTAACCCACTTGGTTCGTGTATTCCGTCTTGTCATTCCTATTGTGTCTCATGCGTATTTATACCTTGTGACAGTCCTGCTCTCATTGTTCGCTAATATTTGTATAACATTTGGGTATAATTGCAGTTTACTCCAAACTAACAGCTTTGTTTCAATATATTCAAAATTATTCAAAAGCAGGAAGTGAAACTTGCCTTTTCGGATCAATGCCTTTAATGATTGTTGATTGTAAACATTTCTTTAGTAGGCTGGATTGTTATTAATTTGCACACAACCTGTAGAAGTGTGGATTTTTGAATAAGTATCAACAACCAAATACTGTAATTCTTCCATTTATTCACATTTTTCTTGCTGACATAACATTGAAAGCAAATTTTTGCCTTCTGCTTGTTCAGCCACAATCTCATGGACTCTAACTCTGTGCACTACTTCCCAAGATACAGCTGTGCTGCAACTACCTCTCCCGCCAAAATTCAGGACACAAATTGAATCGAAGACATAATGTTTCATGCAAAAGATGTGTGATGAAAATGATTTGAAGTAAAATAACACTTCTTGTTTTTAAGTTTTTTGTGTACTTCTTATAATAATTTGAGATTATGAAATAATTTTGTGAAATAAATTAATTGGTCTGAAGTATTCATATTGTTTATAGACAGTTGAAAAGGTAATTTGAAAACATTACTAATAACTGATTTTAGATATGACAGGACAACATATACAATCATTGTTTAAGCTTAACCTGCTCCAAAAGTAAATATGTGTGAGTCGTCTTAATGATATAAACAAAACTGACAAATTGAACTTGTTTATTGCACAGTGACATACAATGAAGATATTGATACCCCCTTGAAAGTAACTGCCATACTGCAGTTGCATTACATCCTTCACAAGTGCACATGTAGATAAGTGGTGATGATTCTGTAACCTTGTCACTCATTGCAGACGATGCTTTATTGGTGTTGCAGACGCTGCACGATGTGGTGCTGGGTGTCTTGCAGCAGCTCAACTCGCAGTTGGCTCTCCAGGGTGGCGGCGGCAGAGTCTGAGGTCTCCAATATCGCTGCCAGTCGAACCGTGTCACGTGCCTGTCCGGTCCAGAGGCGGCCTGGGAGGAGAGGAGCGGCATGCCCGTAACACTTCCTCGCTGTGGTGTCCGTAGGGTGTCCGCTTCCCTCCGGCTCGTCTGGTGGTCTCACGTGGAGTAGCAGTCGTGGTGTGGAGTGCTCTTGTCACGTTCCACACCTTGCCGTGGCCGGAATCTCTTGTGACATCAGTCTCTGCGACTGGGGAACAAAGTACTGGAAGGGGAGAGGGAGGCTAGCAGTATCGTAGCAACTAGCATCGCCAGAGAGCTGGCACAGAGTCTACCGATACAGTGGTGTCTCGTTTACGGTGCAGCACTGCTCCAGAGGAAGTAATTTTTATGCGGTTACTTTGCTCATTCTGCGATCATTAGTATCGAGTCTTGAGGCATACACAGGTCCTCAATCTTTGTACTCTCCATTTCTTGCAGTATATCAGGTGAGATGTAGTACTTGTACATTCTGCTACAGTTACCAGTCTTAACAAAAGGTAAACACGTGGACACTAAAATTACTCTGTTTTGTGCTGACTTACAGACTCCCTCCCTCTCATGTCTCTCTCCCATACCTGTTCCTCTCCCCTCCCTCCCTCCCTCCCTCTCTCCCCCTCCCACCCCTCCCCTCCGAGGACATTGCCATTTTCTTCTCCCAGCTTTGTCCTGTGAGCTTATACTACATCTGTAATGACCACATAGTAAATGAGATGTGAAAATCTAACTTCCTCCTTTTTTTGCAGTATGAACTGAATGAACGAAATTTTCACTCTGCAGTAGAGTGTGTGCTGATATGAAACTTCCTGGCAGGTTAAAACCGTGTGCCAGACCGAGACTCGAACTCGGGACCTTTGCCTTTCGCACGCAAGTGCTCTACCGATTGAGCTGCCCGAGCACGACTCACGACCCACCGTCACTGCTTTAATTCTGCCAAGATCTCATCTCCTACCTTCCAAACTTCACAGAAGCTCTTCTGCTTGCAGGAGCTCAGTTGGTAGAGCACTTACCTGCGAAAGGCAAAGGTCCCGAGTTCGTCTCAGTCCGGGACGCAGTTTTAATCTGCCAGGAAGTTTCATATCTGTAGTGAATGAGTTAGTGAAGTTGTAAGAAACCATATTCACATTTGGAATGAGAGTGGTTCAGATCCCCATCTGTCCATCTGTATTTAAAGTGTTTCCCATGATTTTTTCAATTGCTTAATTCAGTTGCTTAGATGTGTCCTTCCCCATCACTTGTCACCCCGAGCTTGCATTCTGTCCGGGATTTCAAATCGTAAACTTCCTTCTGTTGAAATATTTTGACACGGAAGAAGCTATATGCAGAATCCAGGATACAAAAGGTAGCACTAACAGACAATTCTGGTTATATATTCTTTTCTGACAAATATATATTAGTCTCACAGCCCTTACAGTCCTTACACATAACTGGCAGTTTGTGACAACGAATCACACCAGGATAATTCAGTGTTTGCCACTGAAAACTGTGAACTGTTGACTTTTTTTTCTCCATGTCAGGAAGCAGTGCTGTAAGTCACACACAGCCATATGTTTATGAAGCAAATGACGAGTGAAAGTTATTTGTAAACAGTCTGACTGTAATGTTGTGTATACAAATTTTGAACTGTATTTGATCAGTTTTCCTGAGATTACGTAATGATCAAAGTCATTTGGCCTCTGCAGTGATTTTTGCATCCCTGTGCTCTTTTCCCCTCTCATGTGATGCCACGACACTCATCTTAGACAGATTTGTACATTGTTTAAAGATATGTAGGGACTAGTTATGTCAGATGTACAATAAAAGAAATTACCGCTTTTACAGACTGATAATGTTACCCTTTCAGTATGTGTGAATTGCAACTGGACTTTGTACCTATGAGAATGCACCAGCATTTAAAGATTGGGAACCTGTGTCTTTGGTCAGTGGCAGTGTAAACAGGCCAGCAGCGAGTTGAGAAACAGTTTCTTGATGTTAAGATGTTTCAGGGTAATGTGTCCATTTTTGCATTTAATGGTAACATTGACCTCTGCATATATGTTCAGTTGTGGTTGTAGCTCATTGCAGATTTTGAGCTGTTCTGTGTGTTCATTAAGTTTGTTTACCAGTACTAAATACTGTGATTGGCTGGCACACTAAAAGTTTTTGTATTAACCAGTGAGTCCACATACAAGATCTTATATTTTAATACAGATTGTAGTTACAAAGTTGTTGGCTGTGTCCTTGTTGAAAATATGAAGTTCCTTTTAACTTGGGATTAAGCAAGCCATTTTCAAAGGAGGTAGTGCAAAGTGTAAATTAAAAAATAATAATAATAATGATGATGCACGATCTTTATTTTTTGTGTGTGACATTGTTAAATTGTATGATTGATGCAATGAAGGGTTTTGTTATTGTGTACCAATCTAAATTTTAAAAGAAACTGTTTTTTTAATGCAGTGGTTATATTTTCTCAAATATTTTTTTCAGTGGATAAATATATTATTAGTTTAAAAAAACAACAGTTTTATTAAATAAAACATGTTTAGCTGATTTTAGTGATCTGAAGTTGTTAGTTATGTTCCTTAGGTTTGCTTCATTGTTATTTGCTCTAAAATTAGAAACAGAGTTTTGTGTGTGTGTGTGTGTGTGTGTGTGTGTGTGTGTGTGTGTGTGTGTGAGAGAGAGAGAGAGAGAGAGAGAGAGAGAGAGAGAGAGAGAGAGAAAAAAGGGATGCCATGCTTGTATTGATGATGAGAATGTTTTTCAGTATTTTCCCAGAATGTTAAAAATGACTTTGTGCACATTCGAGTAAATTAAATAGTTGATTAGCTTTGGAGGTAAAGGAAGTGATGATGCAGTACATTTGAAAGCAGTTCTATGTTTACATTTGTTCAGAGATTTTTTTTTTTCCCCCCCCAGAGGGACAGGTTTGCATTCTGTTATATTTCAGTGGAGTGGTTTTGTAAACTGTTTTAAATATAGAATGACACACACTAATTGTAATATATCTCCTAATAAAAACTGCGCATTGTGTTATGAAGGTGGCCTTAGTTTTCATCCTGAGGAGTAATCTGTTACAAGTACATTTCATATTTGTAGTACGAAGTATATTTCAAAACCATTGTAATGTTTGTGATTACTTGTGAACAGGCATTATATCTTGAGGTAATTCAGAATTTCTGCAGGAAATCAGTATACAGTATGGCACATATTGAAAGAAAGATCTCCAAAACGGACAGCTGTAATAATCGAAAGATGAAAAAAATCCATCCCCGTCAGCAATAGATGGATGTGAAAATAATGCACATTTATGCCCTAGATACCTGCATTTGACAATAGTTAAGAGTAGATTAAATAAGATGCAAGTATTCAGGGAATCCCAAAGACTGGGAGAGTTTTCCAACATGACAATGCACCTTCACACACTGGTGCCCATACTGAGGCTGAGTGTCAACATTCCCATTGGGAATGTTATGACCACTCAGCCTATAGTCTCGACCTCACAACCAGTGAGCATTTTAGGTTGTCCATAACTTCCTGACCAAGATACCAGGGGCCTCTGTACAGTGGAGGAAGCATTCTCCACCCACCAAAGCCCGATACATAAAGAGGTCAGCACAAAACATCTGACAAATTGGATGTGCATAGGCCTTCTGGCCATATGAACATCTAATTTTTCGTGTTGGGTGGTTGGTTGGGTATGACCGCTCAACAGTCAATACCACCAACACTTTAACCAACAAACTGTGCCGTGGGTAGCGATTTCATAACAACAACGCGACAAAACTTAGTCTTCTGCCAGTGCGCACAGGATTAAATGCATTTTAAATGTGGCTAACATGACAGGATGCAAGGTGTATGAAAGTTTGAGAACAAGTTTTTCGGGAGAAGTTTCAAGATTGCAGGTTGTAGTTAGACACGTGCGAAGAGTATAACAATAGGGATGCAATAAATGAAGCCACAGGCTGTATATATAGTCCGATACATATGGAAATGACTGGATTTTAGATTCCATTTCCAGTGAGTATTGGAAATAAAAAATTTCAAAATATGGACAATCAAGTGACTTTTATTCGTAATATGTAAGTGCTTAATTTTTAGATCTGCTAAAAAATCAAGCTGGTTTCCAAGTTTTCTTCTGTTGTTGTTGTTGTGGTCTTCAGTCCTGAGACTGGTTTGATGCAGCTCTCCATGCTACTCTATCCTGTGCAAGCTTTTTCATCTCCCAGTACCTACTGCAACCTACATCCTTCTGAATCTGCTTAGTGTATTCATCTCGTGGTCTCCCTCTACGATTTTTACCCTCCATGCTGCCCTCCAATACTAAATTGGTGATCCCTTGATGCCTCAGAACATGCCCTACCAACCGATCCCTTCTTCTGGTCAAATTGTGCCACAAACTTCTCTTCTCCCCAATCCTATTCAATACTTCCTCATTAGTTACATGATCTACCCATCTAATCTTCAGCATTCTTCTGTAGCACCACATTTCGAAAGCTTCTATTCTCTTCTTGTCTAAACTATTTATCGTCCATGTTTCACTTCCATACATGGCTACACTCCATACGAATACTTTCAGAAATGACTTCCTGACACTTAAATCAATACTGGATGTTAACAAATTTCTCTTCTTCAGAAACGCTTTCCTTGCCATTGCCAGTCTACATTTTATATCCTCTCTACTTCGACCATCATCAGTTATTTTGCTCCCCAAATAGCAAAACTCCTTTACTACTTTAAGTGCCTCATTTCCTAATCTAATTCCCTCAGCATCACCCGACTTAATTAGGCTACATTCCATTATCCTTGTTTTGCTTTTGTTGATGTTCATCTTATATCCTCCTTTCAAGACACTGTCCATTCCATTCAACTGCTCTTCCAAGTCCTTTGCTGTCTCTGACAGAATTACAATGTCATCGGCGAACCTCAAAGTTTTTATTTCTTCTCCATGAATTTTAATACCTACTCCGAATTTTCTTTTGTTTCCTTTACTGCTTGCTCAATATACAGATTGAACAACATCGGGGAGAGGCTACAACCCTGTCTTACTCCCTTCCCAACCACTGCTTCCCTTTCATGTCCCTCGACTCTTATAACTGCCATCTGGTTTCTGTACAAATTGTAAATAGCCTTTCGCTCCCTGTGTTTTACCCCTGCCACTTTTAGAATTTGAAAGAGAGTATTCCAGTCAACATTGTCAAAAGCTTTCTCTAAGTCTACAAATGCTAGAAACGTAGGTTTGCCTTTCCTTAATCTTTCTTCTAAGATAAGTTGTAAGGTCAGTATTGCCTCACGTGTTCCAGTGTTTCTACGGAATCCAAACTGATCTTCCCCGAGGTTGGCTTCTACTAGTTTTTCCATTCGTCTGTAAAGAATTCGTGTTAGTATTTTGCAGCTGTGACTTATTAAGCTGATAGTTCGGTAATTTTCACATCTGTCAACACCTGCTTTCTTTGGGATTGGAATTATTATATTCTTCTTGAAGTCTGAGGGTATTTCGCCTGTTTCATACATCTTGCTCACCAGATGGTAGAGTTTTGTCAGGACTGGCTCTCCCACGGCCGTCAGTAGTTCCAATGGAATATTGTCTACTCCGGGGGCCTTGTTTCGACTCAGGTCTTTCAGTGCTCTGTCAAACTCTTCACACAGTATCGTATCTCCCATTTCATCTTCATCTATATCCTCTTCCATTTCCATAATATTGTCCTCAAGTACATCGCCCTTGTATAGACTCTCTATATACTCCTTCCACCTTTCTGCTTTCCCTTCTTTGCTTAGCACTGGGTTTCCATCTGAGCTCTTGATATTCATACAAGTCGTTCTCTTATCTCCAAAGGTCTCTTTAATTTTCCTGTAGGCGGTATCTATCTTACCCCTAGTGAGATAGGCCTCTACATCCTTACATTTGTCCTCTAGCCATCCCTGCTTAGCCATTTTGCACTTCCTGTCGATCTCATTTTTGAGACGTTTGTATTCCTTTTTGCCTGTTTCACTTACTGCATTTTTATATTTTCTCCTTTCATCAATTAAATTCAATATTTCTTCTGTTACCCAAGGATTTCTACTAGCCCTCGTCTTTTTACCTACTTGATCCTCTGCTGCCTTCACTACTTCATCCCTCAAAGCTACCCATTCTTCTTCTACTGTATTTATTTCCCCCATTCCTGTCAATTGCTCCCTTATGCTCTCCCTGAATCTCTGTACAACCTCTGGTTCTTTTAGTTTATCCAGGTCCCATCTCCTTAAATTCCCACCTTTTTGCAGTTTCTTCAGTTTTAATCTACAGGTCATAACCAATAGATTGTGGTCAGAGTCCACATCTGCTCCTGGAAATGTCTTACAATTTAAAACCTGGTTCCTAAATCTCTGTCTTACCATTATATAATCTATCTGATACCTTTTAGTATCTCCAGGGTTCTTCCATGTATACAACCTTCTTTCATGATTCTTAAACCAAGTGTTAGTTATGATTATGTTGTGCTCTGTGCAAAATTCTACCAGGCGGCTTCCTCTTTCATTTCTGTCCCCCAATCCGTATTCACCTACTATGTTTCCTTCTCTCCCTTTTCCTACACTCGAATTCCAGTCACCCATGACTATTAAATTTTCGTCTCCCTTCACAATCTGAATAATTTCTTTTATTTCATCATACATTTCTTCAATTTCTTCGTCATCTGCAGAGCTAGTTGGCATATAAACTTGTACTACTGTAGTAGGTGTGGGCTTCGTATCTATCTTGGCCACAATAATGCGTTCACTATGCTGTTTGTAGTAGCTTACCCGCATTCCAATTTTCCTATTCATTATTAAACCTACTCCTGCATTCCCCCTATTTGATTTTGTGTTTATAACCCTGTAGTCACCTGACCAGAAGTCTTGTTCCTCCTGCCACCGAACTTCACTAATTCCCACTATATCTAACTTCAACCTATCCATTTCCCTTTTTAAATTTTCTAACCTACCTGCCCGATTAAGGGATCTGACATTCCACGCTCCGATCCGTAGAACACCAGTTTTCTTTCTCCTGATAACGACATCCTCTACAAGCTGGTTTCCAAGTTTTCTTCTATGAAGAGCAAATACAGTTCTAACCGTTGTGAAATGCTTCATTTCTTATGTAGCTGTTGCTGTATTTATTAGAAGTGTGCCACCACCATTTGTAGTCTTTCTTCTTCTAATTTGAAATCAGTTTATTAAATTTATAGGGGACATATTTTATGTTACATAGAAAAAAAATTGAGGCCCTAAGAACCACAAGGGCCAAATGCACAGACCAAGTTTTGAGGAACACAGATGTTTGTGAAAATCAAATTTGTAGACAAGTCACCAGTCTCATAAGTCTGAATTGCCTATGAATAGACATTGTACCCACTTCAAGTTATAAAATAGTAATTGATATTTAGGATTATATTATACACAAAATTTCTGGAAATAGGCTAGTGACAATAGTATCTTTTGACAATTGTAAAGTTTGTAATTAATGTGAAACTAGGAGGAGAACACAAAGAACAGGTACTAAATTCACCACATATCCACTTCTAACTTATCCCAACACTTCATGGTCCTTGTTATAATTATCATTAAACACATTTGTGACTTGATGTTCACTTAAAACTGCTGATATACCTCTGATTATGAAGTGCTGCCGCCGCTACAACAACAACAACTACTACTATATATGTGATGTAGTAAATAAATCGTGCTGGCAACACTAGATAACAATTGAGCAGTGCAGTGCAACAATATTATGCTTTGTACTTTGGGCCCGTATGGAAGTAAATATCCAAGAAATCGGTGAGGCAGCTTTTCGTGAGTGCTCATATAAACAGTGTGGGCCTACAGATGTTGACAAAACTGTTTTACCATAAAATAAACAGATTTCAGGAGCAAGTGTATATAATACAATCTCAAAATCGATGACTGTGTGCCTTAGGCCCTTATTGTTCTCAGCGTCTCAGTAAATTGTACGTGAACATCAGTTGTTTTGTTTTGATTTTGAACATCATTTGTTTTGTTTTGATTTAGCACGATGTATTTCCTCAGAAACCTATAAATCAAATTGCAGGTTTCAGGAATCATTTTAGCTAGTAATTTTAGGGATACAGCTGTGCTGATTTTGAGTCGTCGTAATTTCTGCCGTTGTCTAGAAACTGTAATGTAGTTAATGGCCTCCTCGAAATTCACACCTTATCTCATGAGCGAATTACTTTTAATCTAATATGATTTTATGACATTCAGTGGCTCCAAAAAGCGTATTACATCCATTCTTAAATGATTCCGAAAATTATTGACTCCCAGCTCTTTAACAACAGTGTGTGGGGTCAATTTCATCCTTTGCATTATCCATTTGCTTGCCTACAGCTTTCATTTGGGTCTTTTTGGCCTTGTAAGCTCTAAAGCAGCCAAGGGAAATCCCAGTTTTTGTGTCTGTGTGCCTTTGCACTGAAAATCAATTCCAACAAACGAAAACTCACACCTGTTGTGAGTTGGGCAGTCTTGCAACTGTTGCAAAATGTTGACAACAGTTTTAAACTCTGTAAACACACAATAAGCAGCTTTTTTTAATTCTATTGTATTTTATTTTATTTTTTTGTTGCAGAAGAGAAAATTGATTGTGACTGTGCAGATGCATTAGTGCTGTGTATTGTAAGTCTTGGAGTGATTGTTCGTCAAGAGGGGGGGGGAGTGGCCCAGAAAGTTTGTGTTGCAAAGAGAAGCATGGAGCTTATAATCTTGTAGCATGTGACATCAGTGAATGTAGGATGAGCAACTCACAACTAGCAATATGACCCGGGTGGCACTGTCAATTGGGATGCGAGTAGGATGCCACAAAATAGGTCAGATGGTCTATTAATCTGAAGTGACCTCTCCACTCAGAGTATAAATATCTGTGAAGTGAGCGTTTGGATGCGTAGAATGAGAATTTCGTCTATAATATCTTCTGCAGCTCTAGTCAGGTGATTTTGGAATGGTGCATTTTAGTCTGTGTACACTTGCGTATTTTGAGTGTTATTGCTTCGCTACTACAGATAAATCACCTTCAGAAGTACCGTGAAACTCTGGATATGAGTTGTACAGAAATCTTAGCCATTTGATATCAGGAGCTGAAGTTGTCTTAAAAATGAGAAAAGCAATGGTATTGTGCTTTTCTGCCACAGCATCATAGCTCAGATTCCACATTATATTCAATAAACAATTTTTCTTTGGTGGCATAAGAAGTGACAGCAAACATTATTTATTTTTTACATTTTCTATTGCACTTAGCCATATTGTTGGGTCTCAGTTACAGTGACACTATAGATGACGCCAATGTGTTATGAAAAAACAACGCATTTGGAACCACGAAATTGTTACAGTAAATATGGTATGCAATTTGCACCACCTAGTTGTCCATTGTTGTTTTCAATTTTTCTATATTTTAATCTGCTTTTTATAGATAAGTAAAATATCTGTAACCTGGTTTTGATATCTCATCAGAAAAGAAAACCATACACTATACACGAAAAATGAAATAATATATCTTCCACGGATGTTGGATAGGATGTAGGAGCCATGTAGCATATTCTGCTAGATCACTGGACTTAAACCCCCAGGATACTTACCTGTGGGGGCATCTGAAATGCGTTTTGAATGCTGAACCAGTTCCTGATGCGCAGACCTTTCAATAGTGTTCACGACGTCTGTGTGTTTGGAGAGAGGCAATCCACAATACAACGTATGAATGTGTGCATTGCATTGCGTGGAAGCCACTTTGAACATGTATTGTGATGTGAATGCGAGGCAACTCAGTACTGTGTACGGGGATGATTTGTTGTCACTCAACACACACAGTATCGGACACATGCTCACAGTCGGTTGTATTAATGTTCACACTGTATGTATTCTCGGCCATACCATCGATGATACAAATAGCGCATAAATAAGACTCTTTGGCAGCAATATGAGTTTAGTCCTCCAAACACATGTATAATAAGGGGAGTTGCACGTCTGGAATACAGGCAGCCGTGCTTGAATGAGTGCACTTAAGAATGAAATTTGAATCCTTTACACCTTTAGACCATAATCACAATGATTACTACATTGGTCAATGATATAAGCTGGCATTTTTGTCCAATGCACTTCAACCAGAAGCTAATACACTATGTGATCAAAAGTATCCAGACACACCCACAAACATATGATTTTCATACTAGGTGCATTATGCTGCCACCTGCTGCCAGGTAGTCCATATCAACGACCTCACTAGTCATTAGACATTGTGAGAGAGCAGAATGGGGCACTCTGCAGAACTCGTGGACTTTGAATCTGGTCAGGTGATTGGGTGTCACTTGTGTCATACGGTTGTACGCGAGATTTCCACACTCCTAAACATCCCTAGGTCCACTGTTTCCGATGTGATAGTGAAGTGGAAACGTGAAGGGACATGTATAGCACAAAAGCGTACAGGCCAACCTCATCTGTTGACTAACAGAGACCGCCGACAGTTGGAGAGGGTCGTAATGTGTAATAGGCAGACATCTATCCAGACCGTCACACAGGAATAACAAACTGCATCGGGATCCACTTAAAGTACTCTGACAGTTAGGCGGGAGGTGAGGAAACTTGGATTTCATGGTCGAGCGGCTGCCTATAAGCCGGTAAATGCCAAACGACACCTCGCTTAGTGTAAGGAGCATAAACATTGGATGGTTGAACAGTGGAGAAACGTTGTGTGGACTGACGAATCACAGTACACAATGTGGTGATTTGATGGCAGGGTATGGGTATGGTGAATGCCCGGTGAACGTCATCTGGTAGTGCGTGTAGTGCCAATTGTAAAATTTGGAGGCAGTGTTGTTATGGTGTGGTCATGTTTTTTGTGGAGGGGACTTGCACCCCTTGTTGTTCTGCATGTCATTATCACAGCACAGGCCTACATTGAGGTTTTAAGCAGCTTCTTCTTGCTTCCCACTGTTGAAGAGCAATTTGGGGATGGCAATTTCATCTTTCAACACAATTGAGCACCTGTTCATAACACGCGGCCTGTGGCGTAGTGGTTACACGACAATAACGTCCCTGTAATGGACTCTCCTGCACAGAGTCCTGACCTGAATCCTATGGAATACCTTTGGGATCTTTTGGAACGCCATGCCAGGCCTCACTGAGTGACATTGATACCTGTCCTCAGTGCCGCACTCCCTGAAGAATGAGCAGCCATTCCCCAAGAAACCTTCCAGCACCTGACTGAACATACGCTTCTGTGACTGGAAGCTGTCATCAAGGCTGAGGGTGGGCCAATACTGTATTCAATTCCAGTGTTATTGATGGAGGGCGCCATGAACTTGTAAGTCATTTTCAGCCAGGTGTCCGGATACTTTTGATCACATAGTGTATTTCGGGTAGCTAACATGGTTGACATTGGCTTCAAGTTTGTGACATCATGACAGCTTTCCTTATTATACTTGCATGGCCCTGCCACAGGGAGGAATATCTTTGACATAATTGTCTCCCTCAGTTCATTGTGAACATTAGTATTGTGTGCACACCATTATTCTGTACATGCAATTGTTTGCAACATAAGTTGTGTTAACCTCTCTCATTAAATTTCAACTTCATTCCAGGAGCCACCCACTCGAGAATTCCTACAGTGGTGACCCCCCAATGGACAATAGATTCTATTTTCATGTAACAAGTGTAGTGTTATTTTCAACAATGGAGTCATGCCATGATCACTGTATTTTCGAACAATTAGAAGAGAATCTTGACTTTAAGGGTGATTTGCGTAATGTTGTCTTCCACCTTCAGCAGACTACAGCTGATGCAAAATGTGAAAGTGAATTCTGCTATGTCGTACTGTCTACAAAGAGTGATGAGTGTATGCACAAACAGTGTGTAATGTATTTTGACCTCCTTGGTGATGAGACATATCTTGCCTCACATGAGCAAGACAGTATTTAGACAATTAATTCGGTCTCCATGACAATACCTTGTGCTTTTACCGGTCTGTCCGCATAGGGAATGATCCAGACAAATGCATTCATAATCAAATGCAGGGCCCAGCCAGCTGGGCCATGTGAGAAGACTAAGTTTTCCACACATGCAGCACGTGGTCCGTGGGATCTTATCCACTGTCAATCTCAGATGGGAAATTCCAGCACGTCCCCAATGGGACTTTTGTGGAAAATTGTATATAAACTACCAATTTTCCAATTGTTCGAATGGGTCTCTCAGCAACATGGTTCACGACAATTGAATTTGTACTGTACAGTTATAGAATTGCCAATGTACTTCAGTCCATGGCCCTACTAAGCAAACACAAGACATTATGCTCACCAAATTGATGTCATACAAGCACTCCCAGCTGAAGGTAAATTCGACACTGCAACCCCACTGACTTGCAAAGACGCCGGAACAACAGCTACGACAAGTAATATATGACAAAAAACTGGGCAGTGGGGCAACATCTCACAAGGAGAGGTCCGCAGGGGTGGGAGTGACTTTTTGAAACCATATGTATAGTGGTGTAGGTTAAAATCCCAGTTATCACACACTGCAACCAGCCCTTATTTGTGAGTAAGTGATGAACAAAAATTTTGGAATTTTGCGTGACAATAGTGTTAAAATGCACCATTGTATAGACTGTGTGTGTTGTGTAATGGATAGCATATGGCCTTCATGTACAGAAGGTTGTGGGTTTGAATCTCATCAAGTTCTTCAATTTTTTTAGCTTTAAATCTTTATCGAAATGACCTAGATAATTATTTTTCTTCTATTATTGGTTTAAAAGTAATTTTTTTATTTATATATCTTTGTCAGGTAATGAAGTAGGTGAATATGGAATGGGGCTAAGAAATGAAAGAGGAAGCTGCCTGGTAGAATAACTTAATCATAGCTAACACTTGGTTCAAGAATCATGAAAGAAGGTTTTATACATGGAAGAACCCTGGAGATGCTTAAAGGTTTCAGATAGATTATATAATGGTAAGACAGAGATTTAAGAACCAGATTTTAAATTGTAAGACATTTCCAGAGGCAGATGTCACCTCTGACCACAATCTGTTGGTTATGAACTGTAGATTAAAACTGAAGAAACTGCAAAAAGGTGGGAATTTAAGGAGATGAGACCTGGATAAACTGAAAGAACCAGAGGTTGTACAGAGTTTCAGGGAGAGCATAAGGGAACAATTGACAGGAATGGGGGAAAGAAATACAGTAGGAGAAGAATGGGTAGCTCTGAGGGATAAAGTAGTGAAGGCAGCAGAGGATCAAGCAGGTAAAAAGACGAGGGCTTAGAAATCCTTGGGTAACAGAAGAGATACTGAATTTAATTGATGAAAGGAGAAAATATAAAAATGCAGTAAATGAAGCAGGCAAAAAGGAATACAAACGTCTCAAAAATGAGATCGACTGGAAGTGCTACAGGCTAAGCAGGGATGGCTAGAGGACAAATGTAAGGATGTAGAGGCTTACCTCATGAGGGGTAAGATAGATACTGCCTACAGGAAAATTAAAGAGACCTTTGGAGAAAAGAGAATCACTTGCATGAATATCAAGAGCTCAGATGGAAACCCAGTTCTAAGCAAAGAAGGGAAAGCAGAAAGGTGGAAGGAGTATATAGAGGGTCTATACAGGGGCGATGTTCTTGAGGACAATATTATGGAAATGGAAGAGGATGTAGATGAAGATGAAATGGGAGATATGATACTGCGTGAAGAGTTTGACAGAGCACTGAAAGACCTGAGTCGAAACAAGGCCCCGGGAGTAGACAACATTCCATTAGAACTACTGACAGCATTGGGAGAGCAAGTCCTGACAAAACTCTACCATCTGCTGAGCAACATGTATGAGACAGGCGAAATACCCTCAGACTTCAAGAAGCATATAATAATTCCAATTCCAAAGAAAGCAGGTGTTGATTATTTAGATGTGAAAATTGCCGAACTATCAGTTTAATAAGTCACAGCTGCAAAATACTAACGCGAAATCTTTACAGACGAATGGAAAAACTGGTAGAAGCCTACCTCGGGGAAGATCAGTTGGGATTCCGTAGAAATGTTGGAACACGTGAGGCAATACTGACCCTACGACTTATCTTAGAAGCTAGGTTAAGGAAAGGCAAACCTACGTTTCTAGCATTTGTAGACTTAGAGAAAGCTTTTGACAATGTTGACTGGAATAGTCTCTTTCAAATTCTGTTGGTGGCAGGGGTAAAATACAGGGAGCGAAAGGCTATTTACAATTTGTACAGAAACCAGATGGCAGTTATACCAGTCGAGGGGTATGAAAGGGAAGCAGTGGTTGGGAAGGGAGTGAGACAGGGTTGTAGCCTATCCCCGATGCTATTCAATCTGTAAATTGAGCAAGCAGTAAAGGAAACGAAAGAAAAGTTCGGAGTAGGTATTAAAATCCATGGAGAAGAAATAAAAACTTTGAGGTTCGCCGATGACATTGTAATTCTGTCAGGGGCAGCAAAGGACTTGGAAGAGCAGTTGAACGGAATGGACAGTGTCTTGAAAGGAGGATATAAGATGAACATCAACAAAAGCAAAATGAGGATAATGGAACGTAGTCGAATTAAGTCAGGTGATGCTGAGGGAATTCGATTAGGAAATGAGACACTTAAAGTAGTAAAGGAGTTTTGCTATTTGGGGAGCAAAATAACTGATGATGGTCGAAGTAGAGAGGATGTAAAACGTAGACTGGCAATGGCAAGGAAAGCGTTTCTGAAGAAGAGAAATTTGTTAACATCGAGTATTGATTTAAGGGTCAGAAAGGCGTTTCTGAAAGTATTTGTATGGAGTGTAGCCATGTATGGAAGTGAAACGTGGACGATAAATAGTTTAGACAAGAAGAGAATAGAAGCTTTCGGAATGTGGTGCTACAGAAGAATGTTGAAGATTAGATGGGTAGCTCACATAACTAATGAGGAGGTATAGAATAGAATTGGGGAGAAGAGGAGTTTGTGGCACAACTTGACTAGAAGAAGGGATTGGTTGTTAGGACATTTGTTGAGGCATCAAGGGATGACCAATTTATTACTGGAGGGCAGCGTGGAGGGTAAAAATCGTATAGGGAGACCAAGAGATGAATACACTAAGCAGATTCAGAAGGATGTAGGCTGCAGCAGGTACTGGGCGATGACGAAACTTGCACAGGATAGAGTAGCATGGAGAGCTCCATCAAACCAGTCTCAGGACTGAAGACCACAACAACAACAACAACATCTTTGTCAGATCATTTTAATCAGCATATGAACTTTTTCATTTGTTCCCATTTTCATTCATATCATTCTTTTTCCACTCAGAATTTTTCTGAAAGTGAACTTAATTTTATTTATGCATTATAATAGCTAAATATTTCAAAATGCTGATCTATCAATTAAAAAAACAAAAGACGAAATAATTTAGTTACATTGATTATGCAGTGATGCCAAAATGTATTGCAGGTTGAGCATATTTTTAATGGTAATTGTCATACAAACATTTAAAACATAGCCTAAGTTCCTGTGCACTATGTACAAAATAACACCGAAGAAGATTTGAATGAAGGAAAGTTTATAAGTAAAACGACATCCAAGTGAAATGAGGAATATAGTTAATAAATGCTGTAACATGGATGATAAAACAAAAGAAATTAAATCGAAAGTAATGCACAAAATTAATTGAAATCACATGAACAAAGATTTCAAGTGGGAAAAAGTGACAGGAAGAAAAATGAGACCAAATGAAGAAATTGATATGATGCTTAAAATAATGTGAGAAGGGAACATAAATAAAAAGTGCATTTAAACAAGTTTGAAGAAAAATGATGATGAAAGTAATTTTGATAAACTTTTTAAAAAAAGAATTAAAGCACCACATGAGGTTTTTTAAGAATCTTCTTTAACACAGTAAAGTGGAAGGTTTATGTCTGATAGATTCGAACCCACAGCTTCTGCATGTGAAGTACATCACCTATTATAGCACACATCCAGTCTATATGATACTACTTTTTTAATGCTATTGAATGTCACACAAAATACAGAAGTTTTTTCCGTCAATGACTCACAAATGAGGGTCCCCCAGACTGAATGGCTGCTGAGTTTGATACCTTCAAGGTTAAGCTACATCAGCATGCAGAGGGCTTAAAAAATCTGATCCCACCACTCGGGACCTCTCCTTGTCAGTGAAGGAGACATCTTCGTGAATCAGTCAACCCTGATTATCATACCACACGGCACACTTTTAATGCTCTAGTTAATTAAATTACCATCTCTGATACAGTAAGCGACGACTTTGTGTGAATGTAACATGAGGAAAAACATATTATTTCTGGATGATAGGCTCTTCACAATCACAAAGCGATGACTATATTCAGATATGATGTACAATGTATGCCACCAGCACATTGCTGGCATACCACATAACCTGCAGCCACGAGGAAATACGGAACCCCAAGTGTTTACGTACATTCACGTTAATGGTGGCTCTGAGCACTATGGGACTCAACTGCTGAGGTCATTAGTCCCCTAGAACTTAGAACTAGTTAAACCTAACTAACCTAAGGACATCACAAACATCCATGCCCGAGGCAGGATTCGAACCTGCGACCGTAGCGGTCTTGCGGTTCCAGACTGCAGCGCCTTTAACCGCACGGCCACTTCGGCCGGCCGTTAATGGTGTCATGAGTAACTGCCATGGGAATGGTGACATTCGGCCAACCGCAACTGCCACACTCATGGTTGACAATAGCATTCCCAGCAGCAAAGAGGGGCACACAGCTGTGTTGGTTTCACTCAAATTTTAGCGACCAGTATAAATTATGCGTCCTGGGCTGCCACTTGCCAAGGTTAGTCTCTGTATCTACAGAGGGCAAGATGTGTAGTACCGACAGTGATGGTAGGCGACACTTCTCATTAATGTATCCTGTTTGGTTATTATTTAAATATTCACATATTTTACACTGTCTTTTGCAACATATGATATAGCTTTCTTAATTGTACGCTAACTTTTTCCATCCGACCTCTGATATCGAGTACGACGTCCAGTTCTGAGGAACGCCCAAAACAGAATTACTTGTCCGTCTCTCCAGAACGCCCGAAGCAGAATGACTTGCACAGCCGAAATACTTCATATTCCAGGCATGCCAAAGGGACCCCAAGGTGTCAGATGCACTTCGATTGCAATATCGTTCCTCTTATGTTTCTCAAAACTAGTGAAATATAATAAACAAAAACAATAGACTTGTAGGGTAACCATGAGAGATTGTCATACTAAGAACTGGGGTAAATATAATGAACAGTATATAAATAATTAATAAGAGAAGTTAGGTGTTTTGACGCCTAGCACCCGAATGTGCCAACCAATCAGAAGCAAGTTCAGATAATTTGGCGGATTCTCCCACGGGAGTGGTACATACTGTACCATTTGTTGCTTGTATCTCACTCCACTTTTGTGCCATATGCTACTTCACATGTACGAAGCTGCGTCAAGGTGGCGAGCTCCTAACAAGATAAAATACTGGTGGCCACAGCCAGGAATATCACACGAGGCGCACACAACTGTTCTACATAGTGCAACCACACACACACACACACACACACACACACACACACACACACACACACACATGTCAGTAGACTGCATGTGTTAAGAGCAAGCAGCAAATCAATACTTCCTTGTACGAACTGGCTCTGATGTTAACATATTATTTCTGGTGAGCAGCCACAGATGAGATGCAACATACAATTTCCGTCATCCAACTGCATGCCTGAAATGCTACATTACACTGGTTCACAGGAGAGCTTCTGTAAAGTTTGGAAGGTAGGAGACGAGGTACTGGCAGAAGTAAAGCTGTGAGGATGGGGCGTGGGTCGTGCTTGGGTAGCTCAGATGGTAGAGCACTTGCCCGCAAAAGGGAAAGGTCCCAAGTTTGAGTCTCGGTCTGGCACACAGTTTAATCAGCCAGGAAGTTTGATACATTACACTGCTTGGAACTGAAACACACACTATGGACCTGAGTTTGCACGTGAAATTTGCATAGCAATTGGTGGTCTGGGACATTTACGACATAATCCTGGGTGCAGGTTTTCTCCACTGATTTCACACCTCTCCCTTGACCTAACACTTGGGATCCTCAAGCGAACCAGCAGTGGAGAGTCTGTACGTGCTATCACTGACTGTCTTCCAGCACACTCACATGCAGCTGCAAAGGGCTATTCTGACGTAACTCTCTTCAAACTCTACATGCGACATCCATCTACAGCTGCTTACCATCTATCAGGTGTTGGAGTCCGAACTACAGCAACTTAACAGCTGTCAGGTGTTGGAATCTAAACTATGAGCGGTGATGTCGTACGAAGAAGAAAGAAAGGAGAGGCTCAGGCTACTCAATCAGAATTGAAAGTTCAGGTAGGCAACAGCACCTGCTGAGATGTTTTCAGACTACATGTGCAGGCAGTCGACACATGCTACACTGCACGACTCACCAAAGGTACAGGTAAGTATGATGAACGCTTGTAGCAGCGTGCATGCACCAATAAGTGTGCTTGCTGTATTCCCCACACAATGTGTGTCAGTATAAACATGGAGGCATCCCTACATCAATATATGAAACTGTAGTGCAAGGCCTCAGGTACTCCAATTTCCTAGCCTTGTGAACATTGAAGGTCACCAGAGATAACCGATGACATGAGCAATATCGAAGGTTTTGCAAATGCATATTTTTGTGGTGTTTCTGAAACTATTCTAATTGCTGTGTTTATAGCGTCATAGATTGATTTTTCCTTCATGAAACCCAGAAAGCCAAATCGATGCAGGCCAAAGCCCCAAAGGATTCTGTCTGACTACAAGCGACCGCACAGCAGCCTCTTCTAGACCTTAGCTAATGCATCTACAACACAAATCGGTTTGCAAGATTATAGCTCTGAGGAGTCCCTGTACGCGAATTTTCTTATTGTTACTGTATTGACTGTCTTCCGAAACTGTCGGTACTCGGCCTCATTCTTCCTTGAATGAGGAAACCCCTCTGGTAGCCATTCTCTTCAGATCTTAACGAAATGCCATTTCGTTCATCACAGTCGATGTTTTCTGAAAGCCTGAAACTGTGCCATTCATTTTCTGCTTAACACGGCGCGTTTCGAGAATTTATTCTCATTATCCAGAGTAAATATTTATTTAGATATTTTATGTCGTGTTTGTGTTACTGCCTGCAGTCGGCAATTTTCTGAAACATCGAATGACTTACCCATGTAACCTGCACTTGTTTGTAACAACAAATTATCGGAATGCATCGTATTGACCATGAAAAATACGTAATTGGTGCAGTGTTTCATTATTTAAATCATGAATGCTATTCCCGCTAAAGATCGTCTCAACGACAGACGAAAGTTGCTCCAGCTTGCAATATAGCACTCAAATCGCACAATACAGCATGTCATGTATTATTCCAAAAACATTATAAGCAATATGTAAATTACTTACGGAGGAATTCATGAAGATTACGTTATTTAGCGTGCAAATAAGTACACCTGTTTCGGTTATGTACCCTTTATCGTCAGAAGCATCAAGGACTTAGGGTGCGAACAAAATTAAAATATCTCAGAAAATGCCACAAGAATCTGGAGAGAATATTTTGTCTTTCCTTCGCTTTACTATTCAATATCGAAAGAAAACCAGTGTGGATCTAAGCCAAATAGAGAATATGGACGAAACTCCTCTGACATTTGATGTGCCGAGTAAAATAACTTTTCCCATTAAGGGTGCTAAAACTAACTACAAAAACAAGTGGACTTGAAAAAATGCACTACACTGTTGTCCTCTCGTCTTGTGTTGACGGTACTATAAACTTAATCCAACGATTATTTTCAAAGGAAAAACAGTGCCAAAACCTTCTGTAATGCCGCCATGTGGTGGTGTTCGCGTACATGAGGAAGATTGGATGGACGAGTGTGGTATGAAGTTTTGGATTAACAGAGTGTGGGAGAGAAAGAAAGGTGCTTTATTGAATAAGCGTTCCCTCCTTGTGATAGATCATCACTTCAGTAGTCATTTGAAAAATCCTGTGAAAGAGAAATTGAGTCAGGGAAATACAGAACTTGCCGTTATTCTGGGAGGACTCACATCATAATTGCAACCTCTTGCTGTGTCGATAAATTAACCACTTAAAGTGTATATGAGGGAGGAATTGAACAAATGGATGATGGATGAAACCCAACATGAATTCACGTTGAAGGGAGCTTTAAAACGGTCTACAATCAAACAAATGTGTCATTGAAGAAGTGCGGCATAAATAACGCTCTTAATGGCAGTGAAGACCATTTTATACACTGGAGAGCCAAAGAAACTGGTACACCTGCCTAATATCGTGTACGGCCCCCGCGGGCACGCAGAAGTATAGCAACACGACGTGGCATGGACTCAGCTAATGTCTGAAGTAGTGTTGGAGGGAACTGACACCATGAATTCTGCAGGGCTGTCCATAAATACGTGAGTGTAAGGGGTGGAGATGTCTTTCGAACAGTATGTTGCAAGGAATCCCAGATATGCTCAATAATGTTCATGTCTCAGGAGTTTGGTGGCCAGCTGAAGTGTTTAAACTCAGACGAGTGTTCCTCGAGCCACTCCGTAGCAATTCCGGACGTGTGGGGTGTCGCATTGTCCTGCTGGAATTGTCCAAGTCTGTCGGAATGCAAAATGGACATGAATGGATGCAGGTGACCAGTCAAGATGCTTACGTACGTGTCGCCAGTCAGAGTCGTATCTAGGCGTTGAAGGGGGATCCCACATCACGCCAACTGCATGCGCCCCACACCATTACAGAGACTCCACCAGCTTGAACAGTCCTCTGCTGACAGGCAGGGTCCATGGATTCATGAGGTTGTCTCCACACCTGTACACGTCCATCCGCTCAATACAATTTGAAACGAGGCTCGTCCGACCAGGCAACATGTTTCCAGTCGTCAACAGTCCAATGTCAGTGCTGACAGGACTGAGCGAGGCATAAAGCTCTGTGTCGTGCAGTCGTCAAGGGTACACAAGTGGGCCTCCGGCTCCGAAAGCCCGTACCAATCACGTTTCGTTGAATGGTTCACACTCTGACACTTGTTGATGGTCCAGCACTGAAATCTGCAGCAAACTGCGGAAGGGTTGCACTTCTGTCACGTCGAACAATTCTAAGTCATCGTTCGTTACGTTCTTGCAGTATCTTTTTCCGGCAGCAGCGATGTCGGAGATCTGATGTTTTACTGGATACACTCGTCAATTGGTCGTAAGGGAAAATCCCAACTGCTTCGCTACCTCGGTGATGCCCCATCGCTCGTGTGCCGACTATATTGCCACGTTCAAACTCACTTAAGCCTTGATAACCTGCCATCGTAGCAGCAGTAACAACTGCGCCAGACACTTGTCTTATGTACGCGTTTTCTTTGACATTTGCATTATATAAATTATCATCAACTAGGTAGTAACAAAATATATGGAATCATTTTAACAATTGTTAAGCATGCAATTCGCTGTAACCTCAGAGATATCTTTATATATTATGTTCTTTATACATTTAAAAAAAAGCATTAGCAACTGTATACCAATAAGATTGTATCAATGAAAAGTTTTTGTTGTTAGATTCAGAAGCATCCGGCCCACCTTACATTTCAAGACGGTGGGTTACTCTGTACTGTTAATGAAATGAAATAAATAAATAAGACGCGTTGCCAAACACAGCGCCATATTCTGCCTGTTTTCATATCTCTCTGTATCTGAGTATGCATGCCTATACCAGTTTCTTTAGCGCTTCAGCGTATATGACAACGATGACGACGGGTAGGAAGAAGTTTAGTTTTCTAGACTAAGAATTCTTTCCAGGCTTTGCATACTAATAACAAAAATAGTAAATGAAATGAACGTTTTGGCATTTATTTGCCGGTCAGGTTTCGGCTGCCGTATTGCAATTTTTTAGTTGGCGCTACTTCGGCGACTTGCGTGTCAATGATGATGAAAATAATAATGAAGGACACACAACATTCCCTTCCAGGAATCGAACGCGGGCCCCCTAACGTCGTGAGCAGTAAACGCTACCGCTGCACTACGGAAACGCAGTACACACCACATTAGATGTAAAAACGGTATTTAAACACAATTGCTTAAATATAAGGTGCGTCTTATAATCCATAGCGTGTTATATTCCATAAAATACGGTAGTCTGTGGTCATATCACTCGCTATCTACGTTGGAACGGTTTTGTTTCACTTGCATGGACAGACAGACACGGTTTCCCGTGGTGGGCGGGCGAGTAGCGTCATGCTGCTGCCAGGTTCGGAGCTAGGGTTACAGCCGGCAAGAGGAGGTGGCGCGGTGGTTCGCGCATGTGCAATATAGCCGGGATCTGCGATAGCAGTTACAGCTCCGCGCCACCTCCTCACATCGGCTGCTGCCCTGGCCCCGGCCCTGGCGGCAGCGGGAGCGTGCGGGACGCTCGCTCGCTAATTATTATTAAAAAATTATTATTAAATTCACATCTTTCCAGAAAAACGGAATGCAGGCAGTCAAAATAATTTGACATGTGTCCTTCTTCACATTCCCATTGAATAGTGGTTCCCAAACCTGGGGGTTAATTATCCCCTGAGGCGTAAAATGAAATTTTCTATTTCAGTCACAAAAGTAAAATATTTTCAAAAGATCATTACTATTATCACAATATTGTAAGACTCTAATATTGATTATCTAAATTATCAATAATTACTTTTCTCAATTAGTAACGTTAATGCAATGGAGGTTACAGGTTCTTCATGTAGTCCACTCATCACACGCATATATTGTGCTCCTCCCCGTATATTGCTGATGATAAAGTTGAGACATATATGTAACAAATGCTAAATATCTCAAGAAAATGTATTTTCCAAGTTGTAAATAGAACTTGCAGTAAGTAGTCCAGAAATTGCTTCATTACTCGCTTCAAAACAGATAAATGAATGAACAGACTGCATGACACTGCATTGACTACATAAGGTTACTATAGTGTTGTACACTGTATTATGTGGGTCATTCAATAATTAAAGAGACAAATTGGTCTGGAGAAAAAAGCATTTATTTTTACAACACAATACTTCTTCTACTTTTCAACATAATCCCTTTGAACATTTATGCACTTATTCCAATGATCTACAAGCTTTTTTATTCCAGCTGCAAAGAACTCTTTATCTTGATGTTTGAACCAATGTCTCACAAACTGTTTCACGTCCTTGTTGTCCTGGAACCTCTTTCCATGTAATGCCTCCTTCAATGCACCAAACAAATGGAAATTACTAGGTGCTAAATACATAACAAATGCTAAATATCTCAAGAAAATGTATTCTCCAAGTTGTAAATAGTACCTGCAGTAAGTAATCCAGAAATTGCTCCATTATTCGCTTCAAAACAGATAAACGAATTAATTGATCGCATGACACTGCATTGACTACATAAGGTTTACTATGGTGATGTACACTGTATCATCAGGATCTTGTAATTCAATAATTAAAGAGACAAACTGGTCTGGAGAAAAAAGCATTTATTTTTACAAAACAATACTTTTTCTACTTTTCAACATAATCGCCTTGAACACATACGCACTTGTTCCAGTGAGCTACAAGCTTTTTTATTCCAGCTGCAAAGAACTCTTTTATCTCGATGTTTGAACCAATTTCTCACAAACTATTTCACGTCCTCGTTTTCCTGGAATCTCTTCCCACGTAATGCCTCCTTCAGTGCACCAAACAAATGGACTGTAAGGGAGACAAGGCAGTACTTCCCAGCCCATTTTGTCAGTGGTTTCACGGGTTAGTTCAGCAATACGAGGATGCGAGTTGTCTTGCTGGCGAATCTGAGTAGTACAGGGTGTTCACTGCACGCTGCTTTTCGAGATAATCACCCCAAAACACCGTCAACAAGACTTTTCCTGCTGATGCTTGGGTTTTGAAGTTTTTCTTGACAGGTAAGTTGGTGTGCTTCCACTCCATGCTTGGTCTTTTCGATTCTGGCTCATAATAGTGAACCCAAGTTTCATCACAATTTAAAATTTTGTCGAGGGAGTGCTCACTTTCTCTTTCATAATGTTCCTTTAGCTCTGTGCATACTCTCAACCTTGTTTCCTTGTGTAGCCGTGTCAACTCCATTGGGACCCATCTTGCATATGTTTTGTGATACTTCAGCTTTTTACAGTTAATGTTATGAACTGTACCAGTACTAACTTGAACCTTATCAACTATTATTTCCACAGTCACACGGCGGTCGGGACGAATAAGGTCATAAATTCGACTTTCAAGAGAGGGAGTTGAAACTGCAACTGCTAGGCGAGAACTGTGTTCGCCAGTCACTGAGTCACGAACATTTTTGAACTGCTCTACCCACTTTTAAAAATTTGCACGATTGATACACTCTTCACCGTTTAGACATTCTACAGTACATATTCGCTGGTTTCTCGTCTTCAAGTAAAAAACGAATAACAGAACGTTGTTCAACTAATGTGAAGGACTCGCCATTTGGAATGTATTTTTGAGGTTATAAACAAAAAAATGTTGATACATCAGCTGATCAGGGCCATCCCAGTGATGCCAACTTAAAGCCATAAAAGTACCACACTTGCCCTACTAACAGTTTTTCCCCAGACCAAGTTGTCTCTTTAATTATTGAATGACTTTCGTATATTCTCCGAGTGAATTAATTGACAGCACGACACAGCATTAACTCCACAAGGTCTGCTACAGTGCTGTACATTGTATTATTATTATTATTAGTGAATTAGTGGCTGTGGCCATACACAAAGCATTAAAACCATGAAGTCTTCCAGTTTATCGCAGTTCAGATGTAAGGAGTACAGCAATCAAGTGATTTACAAACCGTACAGGGCACACATTTTAACTTGGCTGATTTTAAATGGGGTTGCAGTGTGCAGACCAAGCAAGTACTGGAATGGAGAGGAGTAACTCAGAAGAAGTACTTTTTGTAACACGTATCTGCCCCCCCCCCCCCCCCCATTGAATAGTTATCTTTCTTCTCTGAAAAGGAGCCGCCCTCCCCCTCCCCGCCACACAAACACACACACACACACACACACACACACACACACACACACACACAAACTAAATATCATTCATCTTTCATCATTTTGAAAATAAAAGTGTTCCAAGAAAAGTCTTTGATTCTGCAGTTCAGTTAGGTGCTGAAGTTGGTGATAACGTGGGGGGGGGGGGCAATAGATGGCAGGGGATGGGGGAGGGCGGGGTACTATACTCTATTCATCATAAGAATAAACCTGATGTAAGCACTGTGTCATGTATTCTTCAGCGTTTGCTAGAATCTCATTGGATTTCGTTTCATGTGGAGCGGAAGCCACACAATGACCAGTACAGTCAAGTAAGATCATGTTGTTGCTGTGGTCTTCAGTCCTGAGACTGGTTTGATGCAGCTCTCCATGCTACTCTATCCTGTGCAAGCTTCTTCATCTCCCAGTACCTACTGCAACCTACATCCTTCTGAATCTGTTTAGTGTATTCATCTCTTGGTCTCCCACTTCGATTTTTACCCTCCACGCTGCCCTCCAATGCTAAATTTGTGATCCATTGATGCCTCAGAACATGTCCTTCCAACCGGTCCCTTCTTCTTGTCAAGCTGTGCCACAAACTCCTCTTCTTCCCAATTCTATTCAATACCTCCTCATTAGTTATGTGATCTATCCATCTAATATTAAGCATTCTTCTGTAGCTCCACATTTCGAAAGCATCTATTCTCTTCTAGTCCAAACTATCGTCCATGTTTCACTTCCATACATGGCTACACTCCATACAAATATCTTCAGAAACAACTTTCTGGCACTTAAATCTATACTCGATGTTAACAAATTTCTCTTCAGAAACGCTTTCCTTGCCATTGCCAGTCTACATTTTATACCCTCTATACTTCATCGAACATCAGTTATTTTCCTCCCCAAATAGCAAAACTCCTTTACTACTTTAAGTGTCTCACTTCCTAATCTAACTCCCTCAGCATCACCCGATTTAATTCGACTACATTCCGTTATTATCGTTTTGCTTTTGTTCATATTCGTCTTATATCCTTCTTTCAAGACACTGTCCATTCCGTTCAACTGCTCTTCCAGGTCCTTTGCTGCCTCTGACAGAGTTACAATGTCATCGGCGAACCTGAAAGTTTTTATTTCTTCTCCATGGATTTTAATGCCTACTCAGAATTTTTCTTTTGTTTCCCTTACTGCTTGCTCAATATACAGATTGAATTACATCGGGGATAGGCTGCAGCCCTGTGTCACTCCCTTCCCAACCACTGCTTCCCTTTCATGCCCCTCGACTCTTATAACTGCCATCTGGTTTCTGTACAAATTGTAAATAGCCTTTCGCCCCCTATATTTTATCCCTGCCACCTTCAGAATTAGAAAGAGAGTATTCCAGTCAACATTATTAAAGGCTTTCTCTAAGTCTACAAATGCTAGAAACGTAGGTTTACCTTTCCTTAATCTATTTTCTAAGATAAGTCGTAGGGTCAGTATTGCCCCACGTGCTCCAATATTTCTACAGAATCCAAACTGACCTTCCCCGAGTTCGGCTTTTACACTTCTCCATTCGTCTGTAAAGAATTCGTGTTAGTATTTTGAAGCTGTGACTTATTAAAATGATAGTTCGGTAATTTAAACATTTGTAAACACCTGCTTTCTTTGGGTTTGGATTTATTATATTCTTCTTGAAGTCTGAGGGTATTTCGGCTGTCTCATACATCTTGCACACCAGATGGTAGTTTTGTCAGGGCAGGCTCTCCCAAGGCTATCAGTAGTTCTAATGGAATGTTGTCTACTCTCGGGGCCTCGTTTCGACTTAGGTCTTTCAGTGCTCTGTCAAACTCTTCACGCAGTATCATACCTCCCATATCATCTTCGTCTACATCCTCTTCCATTTCCATAATATTGTCCTCAAGAACATCGCCCTTGTATAGACTCTCTATATACTCCTTCCACCTTTCTGCTTTCCTTTCTTTGCTTAGAAGTGGTTTCCCATTTGAGCTCTTGTTATTCATGCAAGTGGTTCTCTTTCCTCCAAAGGTCTCTTTAATTTTCCTGTAGGCAGTACCTATCATAACCCTAGTGATATACGCCTCTACATCCTTACATTTGTCTAGCCATCCCTGCTTAGCCATTTAGCACTTCTTGTCGATCTCATTTTTGAGTCGTTTGTATTCCTTTTTGCCTGATTCATTTACTGCATTTTTGTATTTTCTCCTTTCATCAATTAAATTAAATATCTCTTCTGTTACCCACGGATTTCTACTAGCCCTCGTCTTTTTACCTACTTGATCCTCTGCTGCCTTCACTATTTCATCTCTCAAAGCTACCCATTCTTCATGTGCTGTATTTCTTGCCCCCATTCTTGTCAATCGTTCCCTAATGCTCTCCCGGAAACTCTCTACAACCTCTGGTTCTGTCAGTTTATCCAGGCCCCATCTCCTTAAAGTCCCACCTTTTTGCAGTTTCTTCAGTGTTAACCTTCAGTTCATAACCAATAGATTGTGGTCAGAGGCGACATCTGCCCCTGGAAATGTCTTACAATTTAAAATCTGGTTCCTAAATCTCTATCTTACCATTATATAATCTATCTGAAACCTTCTAGCATCTCCAGGGTTCTTCCATGTATACAACCTTCTTTCATGATTCTTGAACCAAGTGTTAGCTATGGTTAAGTTATGCTCTGTGCAAAATTCTACCAGATGGCTTCCTCTTTCATTCCTTACCCCCATTCTATATTCACCTACTACGTTTCCTTCTCTTCCTTTTCCTACTATCGAATTCCAGCCACCCAGGACTATTAAATTTTCGTCTCCCTTCACTATCTGAATAATTTCTCTTATCTCATCATACATTTCCTCAATCTCTTCATCATCTGCAGAGCTAGTTGGCATATAAACTTGTACTAATGTGGTAGGCGTGGACTTCGTATCTATCTTGGCCACCATAATGCGTTCACGATGCTGTTTGTAGTAGCTTACCCGCATTCCTATTTTTTTATTCATTATTAAACCTACTCCTGCATTACCCATATTTGAGTTTGTATTTATAACCCTGTATTCGCCTGACGTCTTGTTCCCCCTGCCACAGAACTTCACTAATTACCACTATATCTAACTTTAACCTATCCATTTCCCTTTTTAAATTTTATAACCTACCTGCCCGATTAAGGCTCCGATCCGTGGAACGCCATTTTCTTTCTCCTGATAGCGACGTCCTCATGAGTAGTCCCCGCCCGGACATTTGACTGGGGGTTCTATTTCACGCCGGCGTCGGTGGTCTAGCTGTTCTAGGCGCTCAGTCCGGAACCGCGGGACTGCTACGGTCGCAGGTTCGAATCCTGCCTCGGGCATGGATGTGTGTGATGTCCTTAGGTTAGTTAGGTTTAAGTAGTTCTAAGTTCTAGGGGACTGATGATCACAGATGTTAAGTCCCATAGTGCTCAGAGCCATTTTCTATTTCACCTCGGGAAAATTTTACGTAAGAGGACACATCATCTTTTAACCATACAGTGTAGTTGCGTACCCTCGGGAAACATCGCGGCTGTAGTTTCCCCTTGCTTTCAGCCGTTTGCAGTACCAGCACAGCAAGGCCGTTTTGGTTAATGTTACAAGGCCAGATCAGTCAATCGTCCAGACTGTTGCCCCTGCAGCTACTGAAAAGGCTGCTGCCCCTCTTCAGGGACCACACGTTTGTCTGGCCTCTCAACAGATCCTCTCCGTTGTGGTTGCACCTACGATACGGCTATCTGTATCGCTGAGGCACACAAGCCTCCCCACCAACAGCAAGGTCCATGGTTCATGGGAGGGGGGGGGGGGGAAGCAGGTCATAAGGATACGTTTTATGCCCTGTTACACGCACAGACACTGAGCGATAACTCGGGACAACAGCTTTACCGGCGCATTAAACTTGGACAGCACTGGACAGCCAGCGATCCAACTAGCCTGCTATGATGTGAACAGTTGCAGTTCAGACGTAAAAAGAGACGAGCAAAGACGCTATATAGCTTCGAATGTCATTTAATTTTTAAAGAGGCTAAATTAATATTCGCAGAAATTCCAACACTACCGTGTGCTTCTTATGTGACCAGATGGAAAGCATAAAATACACTCGTTCTCACCTGACATGGTATTCTAATTACAAGCAGGAGTGATGAAAATTTCTAACTTAAACACAAGGTAGTTTTTCTGAGCGAGCTATGAGTGATGCAAAAGCATACTGCAGGGATTTCACCGTACTGTTGAATACTGAAGCCACTAAAGGTATTAATTACAGTCAGTCGTCTGGTAATCTCTTAGCTCCGAATCCGAGAAACACATTTCAGTTCTGGAAGTGTCACCTGCTACGTTGGTATCGAGCCTATGAACAACAGAATCCACGAAGCCAACCAGGCGCTGCATTTTCTCCTCTCCTTCTACTACGTGCCGTTGTATGTCTCGCCAGCCTTCGGCAGTGGGAGTGAAAAAGCAGCGTCCGTTAGTCCCAGTACGTCTGATAGCTTAACAATTTTGTTATTTCTCGGTCCAAATCCCGTAACTTGGCTCCGGATCAGTTCTGTTGTGTTCATATTGTAAAGGTACAATGGCAAACATAAAAATGCAGCGTTTGTATGGTGTGCTCGATGCTGTGAAAATGATTGTTTTTCATGTTTCTACGATACCTATCTACGTCTGTGGTATAAAACGACGGACATAATCCAAATACGGAGGTTTTGCTTTTCCATTTTTGCCTTAAAAATTAAATTGTTATGTTTTCTTAGTTTAAGCAACTTTTATGAACAGTCTTCCATGTTGTTGTTGTGGTCTTCAGTCCTGAGACTGGTTTGATGCAACTCTCCATGCTACTCTGTCCTGTGCAAGCTTCTTCATCTCCCAGTACCTACTGCAGCCTACACCCTTATGAATCTGCTTAGTGGTCTCCCTCTACGATTTTTACCCACCACTCTGCCATCCAATGCTAAATTGGTGATCCCCTGATGCCTCAGAAGATGTCCTACCAACCGGTCCATTCTTCTAGTCAAGTTGTGCCACAAACTCCTCTTCTCCCCTATTGTATTCAATACCTCCTCATTAGTTATGTGATCTACCCATCTAATCTTCAGCATTCTTCTGTAGCACCACATTTCGAAAGCTTCTATTCTCTTACTGTCCAAACTACACTCCTGGAAATTGAAATAAGAACACCGTGAATTCATTGTCCCAGGAAGGGGAAACTTTATTGACACATTCTTGGGGTCAGATACATCACATGATCACACTGACAGAACCACAGGCACATAGACACAGGCAACAGAGCATGCACAATGTCGGCACTAGTACAGTGTATATCCACCTTTGGCAGCAATGCAGGCTGCTATTCTCCCCTGGAGACGATCGTAGAGATGCTGGATGTAGTCCTGTGGAACGGCTTGCCATGCCATTTCCACCTGGCGCCTCAGTTGGACCAGCGTTCGTGCTGGACGTGCAGATCGCGTGAGACGACGCTTCATCCAGTCTCTAACATGCTCAATGGGGGACAGATCCGGAGATATTGCTGGCCAGGGTAGTTGACTTACACCTTCTAGAGCACGTTGGGTGGCACGGGATACATGCGGACGTGCATTGTCCTGTTGGAACAGCAAGTTTCCTTGCCGGTCTAGGAATGGTAGAACGATGGGTTCGATGACGGTTTGGATGTACCGTGCACTATTCAGTGTCCCCTCGACCATCACCAGTGGTGTACGGCCAGTGTAGGAGATCGCTCCCCACACCATGATGCCGGGTGTTGGCCCTGTGTGCCTCGGTCGTATGCAGTCCTGATTGTGGCGCTCACCTGCACGGCGCCAAACACGCATACGACCATCATTGGCACCAAGGCAGAAGCGACTCTCATCGCTGAAGACGACACGTCTCCATTCGTCCCTCCATTCACGCCTGTCGCGACACCACTGGAGGCGGGCTGCACGATGTTGGGGCGTGAGCGGAAGACGGCCTAACGGTGTGCGGGACCGTAGCCCAGCTTCATGGAGACGGTTGCGAATGGTCCTCGCCGATAGCCCAGGAGCAACAGTGTCCCTAATTTGCTGGGAAGTGGCGGTGCGGTCCCCTACGGCACTGCGTAGGATCCTACGGTCTTGGCGTGCAACCGTGCGTCGCTGCGGTCCGGTCCCAGGTCGACGGGCACGTGCACCTTCCGCCGACCACTGGCGACAACATCGATGTACTGTGGAGACCTCACGCCCCACGTGTTGAGCAATTCGGCGGTACGTCCACCCGACCTCCCGCATGCCCACTATACGCCCTCGCTCAAAGTCCGTCAACTGCACATACGGTTCACGTCCACGCTGTCGCGGCATGCTACCAGTGTTAAAGACTGCGATGGAGCTCCGTATGCCACGGCAAACTGGCTGACACTGACGGCGGCGGTGCACAAATGCTGCGCAGCTAGCGCCATTCGACGGCCAACACCGCGGTTCCTGGTGTGTCCGCTGTGCCGTGCGTGTGATCATTGCTTGTACAGCCCTCTCGCAGTGTCCGGAGCAAGTATGGTGGGTCTGACACACCGGTGTCAATGTGTTCTTTTTTCCATTTCCAGGAGTGTATTTATCATCCATGTTTCACTTTCATACATGGCTACACTCCATACAAATACTTTCAGAAACGACTTCCTGATACTTAAATCAATACTTCATGTTAACAAATTTCTCTTCTTCAGAAATGCTTTCCTTGCCATTGCCTGTTTACATTTTCTATCTAATTCCCTCAGCATCACCCGAATTAATCCGACTACATTCCATTATCCTCATTTTGCTTTTGTTGATGTTCATCTTATACCCTCCTTTCAAGACACTGTCCATTCCGTTCAACTGCTCTTCCAAGTCCTTTGCTGTCTCTGATAGAGTTACAATGTCATCGGCGAACCTCAAAGTTCTTATTTCTTCTCCATGGTTTTTAATACCTACTCCGAATTTTTCTTTTGTTTCCTTTACTGCTTGCTAAATATACAGATTGAATAACATCGGGCAGAGGCTACAACGCTGACTCACTCCTTTCCCAACCACTGCTTCCCTTTCATGCCCCTCGACTCTTATAACTGCCATCTGGTTTCTGTACAAATTGTAAATAGCCCTGTATTTTACCCCTGCCACCTTCAGAATTAGAAAGAGAGTATTCCAATCAACATTGTCAAAAGCTTTCTCTAAGTCTACAAATGCTAGAAACGTAGGTTTGCCTTTCCTTAATCTTTCTTCTAAGGTAAGTGGTAGGGCCAGTATTGCCTCATGTGTTCCAACATCTCTGCGGAATCCAAACTGATCTTCGCCGAGGTCGGCTTCTACCAGGAAATCGATATATAAGAATTTGTATTTGAAATGAAAACAGGAATTTCGCGTGCAATATGTATTTAGAAACAAGAAGACGTTCATTAGTCGTAAAAAGTAATGATGAATTTTATAATTACGAGATGTAGGTATTTCGAATTGAACGAGAGAAAAATGACACTCTTTCCATTACGCTATCAACTGCGCTACATTTACGAAGTATGTAATACACTTGCTGGGAAAACTTCAAAACCGATTATCTCCGTAAACTTACGAAAAACATTAAGATCAGCCAATTTCTCGGCACTTTTGAAGCGTATTCCACACGCGTGTTTCACTAGAGAACAGAAAGCAGCCTCAGCCATTTTCATACTGCACATTAACAGCGCGACAATCAGAGTATAGCGCAGCAGAGGCTGTGACTGTACACGATTTTTGAAATAAAAACTACGTAGCAAAAGCGTGATTAACAAAAACGTTGATGGCTGTTAGTACATTTGAATATCTTAATGTTTCATTCAACTTAACTGCGTAACAATGTATCTCATATATAAGTAGGACCTACTTCCAAGAGCGTAACACCACCAGATGTACGTGTGCTATGGCTTCTGACTAATCATCGCGTTTGTGTTTGTTTACATCAGGTTTATTCTTATGATGAACGGAGTACAGATGAAGGGCTTATTTCAATAGTGGTACAAGTCCATTACCTCCACTTTTCTGTCTATAATGCTTCTGACATTAATTGTCCAAACAAACAGAAACAAAGGTTCATCTCTAACAAGAAACCATATACTTGAATATTGCTGGTATGTCAATTCCAGATTTTTCAGAGCTCATTTAACTTTAGGACTCCGTATCTCAGAACGAACAAAAATCGACTTGTACCACTATTGAAATAAGTCCTTCAGATAATGTCTAATTACACTCAGGAGTAATGGTCTAAGAAAGGTTGGATCACTGCCCTAGAAGATCTTTGCCGGCCGGTGTGGCCGTGCGGTTCTAGGCGCTACAGTCTGGAACCGCGCGACCGCTACGGTTGCTGGTTCGAATCCTGTCACGGGCATGGATGTGTGTGATGTCCTTAGGTTAGTTAGGTTTAAGTAGTTCTAAGTTCTAGGGGACTGATGACCTCGGAAGTTAAGTCCCATAGTGCTCAGAGCCATTTGAACCATTTTAGAAGATCTTTCTCATTTACTCAGCTTTGTAGGCCCAAAGTAGCTTTACTAGTAACATGTTGTTAATTGCACCTGGAACAGTTAGTTTTAAATGATGGAAAGAAAAATTTGTCTTTCAGTTCTGCCATCCCCCCCCCCCCCCCCCCCACCCAAACTAGAATTACTGGTACAAATTAATTCTTTAAATTCTGTCTCTGCCGATTTTCAGGACGTACACTTCGTCCTTTGTAACACTGAGCAAACAGGGTGGAAAGTATAAAAAATGTTGACTGATCAAAATAACTGGTACTTAGCTGGTAAAATTTTCCTTCGTTGTTTCTCGTGGTTCACGTCTAGGGGTCTTCTTTCTCGCTTTCCTGTAAAATATTGTCAAAATATTTGGATTTGCAGGAGTTCAAGGGTTTGATCTTGTTGTATCAATTCTAGTCAAAACAATGAACATGTTTTCAGTTTTTGCTTTACTGATGTGTTCTTGAAATCATTTCACAAATATTAAGTTACGCCTTTTCTTTGCAGTTCACAATTATGAAAAAATACTTTTGAGTATTGTTATTTACACGTACTGGAAAGGACACATCCAACTTTGGCAATATGTGGCCATACGCAACTTATTCGGGCAACTACTCCACAGCAACTAACTAACTTTGTATGTAAACTGAGGTCCGAGAGGGGAAGAAATAAAAGGAAAGGGAGGGGATCACTGTTGTAACCTGCATCGGGACATTCCGCTGAATCAGCGGCGACGGGTGAAAAATGTGTACCGGACAGGGATTCGAACCCAGGATCTCCTACTTACTAGGCAGGCGCGTTAAGTACTGCACCATCCGGGACACAGCCTTATGGCAGCTGCCCGAACTAGCTCGGCACGCCGATCCACATTCCCATTGACCGCCACCTACCCGCAGTCTCTGTCCAATACGTCAGTGTTCGCTCTCTGAGATTACCGCAGAAGGGTGGACGTATTTGTGCAGCCACTCTGAAGCAGGTAACCGAGCGAGGTGGCGCAGTGGTTAGCACACTGGACTCGCATTCGGGAGGACGACGGTTCAATCCCGTCTCCAGCCATCCTGATTTAGGTTTTCCGTGATTTCCCTAAATCGTTTCAGGCAAATGCCGGGATGGTTCCTTTGAAAGGGCACGGCCGATTTCCTTCCCAATCCTTCCCTAACCCGAGCATGCGCTCCGTCTCTAATGACCTCATTGTCGACGGGACGTTAAACACTAACCACCACCATCACCTGAAGTAGGTGGATCCATTGCCCAGATAGGCCTATAAAATTATATGAATGTGTGGCGTCTGTTCCTTTGGACGAGTCCGAAAGAGCAGAAACTACGCATTCATATAACTAGCTTTACCCACTGATAGTCCGCAGATCGTTAAATACAAAGATAACGACAAATATGTGGAAGATTATTAAATATCTCCATGCTAACAAACACTATGTGATCAAAAGTATATGGACACCCCCAAATACATACGTTTTTCATATTAGGTGCATTGTGCTGCCACCTACTGCCAGGTACCCCATACCAGTGACCTCAGTAGTCATTAGACATCGTGAGAGAGCAGAATGAAGCGCTCTGCGGAACTCACGGACTTCGAAGGTGGTCAGGTGATTGGGTGTCAGTGGTGTCATACGTCTGTACGTGAGATTTCCGCACTGCTAAACATCCGTAGTTTCCGATGTGACAGTGAATTGGAAACCTGAAGGGACGTACACCAGAAAATCGTACAGGCCGACCTCGTCTGTCGACTGACAGAGACCGCCGACAGTTGAGGAGGGTCGTAATGTGTGATAGGCAGACATCTATAAAGACCATCACACAGGAGGAATTCCAAACTGCATTAGGACCCACTGCAAGTATGTACTATGACAGTTGGGTGGGAGGTGAGAAAACTTGAATTTCATGGTCGAGCGGCTGCTCATAAGCCACACATCATGCTGGTAAATGCCAAACGACGCCTCGCTTAGTGTAAGGAGCGTAAAAATTGGACGATTTAACCGTGGAAAAACGTTGTGTGGATGACGAATAACGGTACACACTGTGGCGATCAGACGGCAGGGTGTGGGTATGGCGAATGCCTGATGAACGTCATCTGCCAGCATGCGTAGTACTAACAGTAAAATTCGGAGTCGGTGGCGTTATGCTGTGGTCATGTTTTTCATGGAGGAGGCTTGCACCCCTTGTTGTTTTGTGTGGCACTATCACAGCGCAGGCCTACATTGATGTTTTAAGCACCTTCGTGCCTCCCACTGTTGAAGAGCAGTTCGGGGATGGCGTTTGCATACTTCAACAAGATCGAGCACCTGTTCATAAAGCACGACCTGTGGCGGAGTGGTTACTCGCCAATGACATCCCTGTAATGGACTGGCCTGCACAGAGTCCTGACTGACCTGAATCCTGTAGAACACCTTTGGGGTGTTTTGGAACGCCGACTGCTTGCCAGTCCTCACCGACGGGCATCGATACCTCTGCTCAGTGCAGCACTCCGTGAAGACTGGGCTGCCATTCCCCAAGAAACCTTCCAGCACCAGACTGAACGTACGCCTGCGAGAATAGAAGCTGTCCTCAAGGCTAAGGTTGGGCCAACACCATACGGAATTCCAGCACTACGGACAGAGGGCGCCACGAACTTGTAAGTGATTTTCAGCCAGGTGTCCGGATACTTTTGATCGCATAGTGTACGTCTCTGACGTTTACATTCATCAAGATACAATTCTCTTTAAAAGAAATATTTACAAAATTTATGACAATTAGAAGGGGTATCGCAAAATGCGTGATAAAACATTTTGTATTGGAAATTAAACTTAGTACATAGAACATGCTTATTTTAACTTTCGCGTGCCCCATTGAGATGTCTTCGTGTTCACCTGGGGGTGGGATTAACCTCTGGGGTACGTGTACCCCAGTTTGTATTTACGTATTTTTGGTTTCACTCAAGCCGGCCGTGGTGGCCGTGCGGTTCTAGGTGCTTCAGTCCGGAACCGCGTGAGTGCTACGTTCGCAGGTTCGAATCCTGCCTCGGGCATGGATGTGTGTGATGTCCTTAGGTTAGTTGGGTTTAAGTAATTCTAAGTTTTAGGGACTGATGACCTCAGATGTTAAGTCCCATAGTGCTCAGAGCCATTTGCACCAATTTTGATTTCACTCTGAAAAACACCTGCTCAGTCAAGGAAACCATTAAACAATTAATTCAGTCGAATGAACGAATAAACACATGCTTCAACCGACAGAAAAACTAAAGACTGTTTTCACTTGAAAAGAATGAATAACTCGGTCAGCACGCAAAACACGACTGGATTGTGTCGACTGTTTCCATTCGGTTGCTTCCAGAGACTAGTTTCACGCAAAAAAGAACAATAATCCAACCGCTACGTAAAACTACAACCGACTGATTTTATTGTTCCCATTTTGGTTGCTCCCATACGCTGGTTTCACTCAAAAGAATGAAGGAATAATTCAACCGATACGTAAAACTACAACTGAATGACTCCATTGTCTTCCAACAAAAGACTCAATCGATTGTTTTAATTCCGTTGGCTACTACTGTGTTATCTTAGATTCCGACAGAATTTATTCGTAATCGCTCTTTTGTGTGGTGGATTTTGGTGGCGAGTGCGTCTCGGACACTTTTCGAGCAACTGTTGCAGTTTGACTTCGTAAAAACTGCGGTTGCCCGTTTCTCTTTCGCCTTCTGTGTAACGACTTTCTCCTCAGTGTTTGTTTCCTCACAGACGGCTGCAGCGTAGGCCTATATTTTGGGTGAGGTCTTGGTGTCTCTTTTTAGCTCCGCAATCAGTTGTCCGTTCTCTGCTTGAAGCTCAGTTACTTGGTTTTACAGCTGCTCGATTCAAGAGTCCTTTGCTGGGGCTCTACAACATTCAAGTTCAAGAAGTTCAAGTCTTACAAGAAGACCAGACTCAATCGAATTTCTGTAATTTGTTATATTTGTGCTACGTGAAATTCAGCACTCGAGCATTAATCAGCCAAAGCATATCGATACAACTCTCAAAAATTCTCGACAACATCGACTTTTGAAGTTTTCCGAGATTGTTCAGAACTCCAAAGTAAGGTCAATTATTTGACAGGCATCGTAACTCGGCGCTAAAATTTTCACTTGCAATGTGGCCGACCTCAGTTCAGTTCTCAGGCACCGCAAAGTTTTATACAACAGTAGATATTCTGCGAGGTTTTCCGTTATGCGTATAATACCCAAAGGTGAAAAAAAAGCAGCAGTGCTGAAGTCTGTCAATAGCTGTTTCGCTGGTTCGAATAACATTTTGATTTTTTTCGTGTTTTTCCCTTCGGTTCCCATCCTGCATCAAATAAATCTAAAATTCATTAGATGTATACTGATTAACACCACTTGTATGAATATCAAGAGCTCAGATGGAAACCCAATTCTAAGCAAAGAAGGGAAAGCAGAAAGGTGGAAGGAGTATATAGAGGGTCTATACAAGGGCAATGTACTTGAGGACAATATTATGGAAATGGAAGAGGATGTAGATGAAGATGAAATGGGAGATACGATACTGCGTGAAGAGTTTGATAGAGCACTGAAAGACCTGAGTCGAAACAAGGCCTCCGGAGTAGACAACATTCCATTAGAACTACTGACGGCCTTGGGAGAGCAAGTCCTGACAAAACTCTACCATCTGGTGAGCAACATGTATGAGACAGGCGAAATACCCTCAGACTTCAAGAAGAATATAATAATTCCAATCCCAAAGAAAGCAGGTGCTGGCAGATGTGAAAATTAGCGAACAATCAGTTTAATAAGTCACGGATGCAAAATACTAACGCGAATTCTTTACAGACGAATGGAAAAACTGGTAGAAGCCGACTTCGGGGAAGATCAGTTTGGATTCCGTAGAAATATTGGAACACGTGAGGCAATACTGACCCTACGACTTATCTTAGAAGCTAGATTAAGGAAAGGCAAACCTACGTTTCTAGCATTTGTAGACTTAGAGAAAGCTTTTGACAATGTTGACTGGAATACTCTCTTCCAAATTCTAAAGGTGGCAGGGGTAAAATACAGGGAACGAAAGGCTATTTACAATTTGTACAGAAACCAGATGGAAGTTATAAGAGTCGAGGGACATGGAAGGGAAGCAGTGGTTGGGAAGGGAGTGAGACAGGGTTCCAGCCTCTCCCCGATGTTATTCAATCTGTATATTGAACAAGCAGTAAAGGAAACAAACGAAAAAATTGGAGTAGGTATTAATATCCATGGAGAAGAAATAAAAACTTTGAGGTTCGCCGATGACATTGTAACTCTGTCAGAGACAGCAAATGGACAGTGTCTTGAAAGGAGGATATAAGATGAACATCAACAAAAGCAAAACAAGGATAATGGAATGTAGTCGAATAAAGTCGGGTGATGCTGAGGGAATTAGATTAGGAAATGAGAAACTTAAAGTAGTAAAGGAGTTTTGCTATTTGGGGAGCAAAATAACTGATGATGGTCGAAGTAGAGAGGATATAGAATGTAGACTGGCAATGGCAAGGAAAGCGTTTCTGAAGAAGAGAAATTTGTTAACATCGAGTATAGATTGAAGTGTCAGGAAGTCGTTTCTGACAAGAATTTGTATAGAGTGTAGCCATGTATGGAAGTGAAACATGGACGATAAACAGTTTGGACAAGAAGAGAATAGAAGCTTTCGAAATGTTGTGCTACAGAAGAATGCTGAAGATTAGATGGGTAGATCACGTAACTAATGAGGAGGTATTGAATAGGATTGGGGAGAAGTTTGTGGCACAACTTGACTAGAAGAAGGGACCGGTTGGTAGGACATGTCCTGTGGTATCAAGGGATCACAAATTAAGCATTGGAGGGCAGCGTGGAGGGTAAAAATCGTAGAGGGAGATCAAGAGATGAATACACTAAGCAGCTTGAAAAGGATGTAGGTTGCAGTGTTTACTCGGACATGAATAAGCTTGCACAGGATAGGGTAGCATGGAGAGCTGCATCAAACCAGTCTCAGGACTGAAGACCACAACAACAACACTATAGGCAAAAACAAGTTAATAAATGGTTGCATAACTTTGCACTAAGGTGCGAAGCCTTAGTTCCGTTGTAAGTAGTACAACGTCTCAATAGCAAGCCAACGCCCTCTGAAGTTGAAGCGATGTTTCCAGGCCGTCTGCTCTTGATCTAATGGGCTGAATCCGGAGCGACGCTCGTAGAGCTCCACCGTGCCGGCTAGAGGGCGCTGTCGTCCGTCGGTGTCTCGTAGTGCCAACCAATGAACTTGCACCTACGCCGTGGCATCGTTGCTATCGATACCACATACGCGATAGTAGGATATATCGCATGACTTTTGTCACTTATCTATAGAAGAATAGTAGTGACATTCCATGTTATCTTATTAATAGTTGAAAAATGACAGCTCGTTTCTATGTAAATGTAAACATAAAACTTTATGTATAACATCGAGGCTCTTGAAGTGACTTACCTGACATGAAAATAATTTGATATACCAAGAAGCTATTGTTTGTGAACCATCTACTGCTAACAGAAATGTTCTTTTATCGAAAAACTGACTGATATGTTGTAGAATCATTGAACATGCACTACTGGCCATTAAAATTGGTACACCACGAAGATGAGGTGCTACAAAGGTGAAATTTAACCGACAGGAAGAAGATACTGTAATATACAAATGATTAGCTTCTCAGAGCATTCACACAAGGCTGGCGCAGGTGGCGACACCTACAATGTGCTCATATGAGGAACGTTTCCAACCGATTTCTCATACACAAACAGCAGTTGACCGGCGTTGCCTGGTGAAACGTTGTTGTGATGCGTCGTGTAAGGAGTAGAAATGCGTACCATCACGTTTCAGACTTTGGTAAAGGTCGGATTGTAGCCTATCGCGATTCTGGTTTATCGTTTCGCGACATTGCTGCTCACGTTGGTCGAGATCCAACGTCTGTTAGCAGAATATGGAATCGATGGGTTCAGGAGTGTAATACGGAACGCCGTGCTGGATCCCAACAGCCTCATATCACTAGCAGTCGAGACGACAGGCATCTTATCCACACGGCTGTAACGGATCGTGCAGCCACGTCTCGATCCCTGAGTCAACAGATGGGGACGTTTGCAAGACAACAACCATCTGCACGAACAGTTCGACGACGTTTGCAGCAGCTCGGAGACTGTGGCTGCGGTTACCCTTGACGCTGCATCACAGACAGGAGCGCCTGCGACGGTGTACTTAACGACGAACTTGGGTGCACGAGTGGCAAAACGTCATTTTTTCCGCTGAATCCAGGTTCTGTTTACAGTATTATGATGGTGGCATCCGTGTTTGGCGACATCGCGGTGAACGCACATTGGAAGCGTGTATTCGTCATCGCCATACTGGCGTATCACCCGGCGTGGTGGTATTGGGTGCCATTGGTTACACGTCTCGGTCACCTCTTGGTCGCATTGACGGCACTTTGAACAGTGGACGTTACATTTCAGATGTGTTACGACCCGTGGCTCTACCCTTCATTCGATCCCTGCAAAACCCTACATTTCAGCAGGTCCTGTACGGGCCTTTATGGATACAGGAAATGTTCGACTGCTGCCCTGACCAGCACATTCTCCAGATGTCTCACCAATTGAAAACGTCTGGCCAATGGTAGCCGAGCAACTGGCTCGTCACAATACGCCAGTCATTACTCTTGATGAACTGTGGTATAGTGTTGAAGCTGCATGGGCAGCTGTACCTGTACACGCCATCCAAGCTCTGTTTGAGTCAATGCCCAGGCGTATCAAGGCCGTAATTACGGCCAGAGGTGGTTGTTGTGGGTACTGATTTCTCAGGATCTATGCACCCAAATTGCGAGTAAATGTAATCGCATGTCAGTTCTAGTATAATATATTTGTCCAATGAATACCCGTTTATCATCTGCATTTCTTCTTGGTATAGGAATTTTAATGGCCAGCAGTGTATTTTGTGTTCAGACATAATGACATTTCTAGACTCTGAGAAGCTCATCTGCAGAAACCAGCACGGTTTTAGGAAACAGCGGTCATGCGAGACACAGCTGGCCCTCTTTGTGCATGATGTACAACAAGCTCTAGATACCGGTTCCCAGGTTGATGCCATATTTCTCGACTTTCGAAAGGCGTTCGACTCAGTTGCGAACTGGCGCTTGCTCCAAAAAGTGGTCGCTTACGGCCTATCCGATGACATATGCGGTTGGATAGAAAGTTTTCTAACAGACTGGGAGCAGCATGTCGTCCTGAACGGGGTGACTTCAACAGAAACAAGCGTAATTTCAGGTGTGCCCCAGGGCAGCGTAATAGGTCCTCTGTTTTTTATGATTTACAAATGGTTCAAATGGCTCTGAGCACTATGCGACTTAACTTCTGAGGTCATCAGTCGCCTAGAACTTAGAACTAATTAAACCGAAATAAACTAAGGACATCACACACATCCATGCCCGAGGCAGGATTCGAACCTGCGACCGTAGCGGTCGCTCGGCTCCAGACTGTAGCGCCTAGAACCACTACGATTTACATAAACGATCTGGTTGATGATATTGACAGTGGCCTTAGACTGTTTGCCGATGATGCTGTAGTCTACAGGAAAATGGTATCACACGAAAGTTGTGAACAAATCAGTGAGGAACTGCAGAAAATAAATGAGTGATGTAATGACTGGCAGTTATCTCTCAATATTAGTAAGTGTAACATACTGTGTATAACAAGGCGAAAATCCCTATTAATTGCACGAGTAGAAAATAAATGCCAAGTCTTTGGAAGCGGTAACGTCCCTCACGTATCTGGGTGTGATTATTCGAAATGATCTCAAATGGAATGATCAGATTACACAAGTAACGGGTAAGGCGAACTCTAAGATTGCGGTTTATTGGTAGAATCCTGAAGCGATGCAGTCTTTCAACAAAGGAAATAGCTTACAATACGTTAGTTCGTCCAGTCTTATTGTTCGTCTCTATGGGACCCTTACCAGTTGGTCTGATTCAGAAGATTGAGAAGGCCCAAAGAGGAGCGGAAAGATTCGTGACTGGTACATGTAGCCATCGCGAGAGCGTTACAAAACTGATAGAAAGCTTGAAGTGGGACACACTTGCAGATAGACGGCGCGCTAAACAGAAGGGGCTGCTCACTAAATTCCGAAATCCGATCTTCACCGAGGATGTAGAGCATATATTATTACCACCAACTTTCAGACCGCACAATGATTACCATTCAAGGATAAGGGAAATTAGAGCTCGTACTGAGGCGTTCAGACAGTCGTTTTTCCCTCTCGCGATCCGCGGGTGGAACAGAGGGGTGGGGGAAATATGACTTTGGCGCGAATTGTGCCCTCCGCCACACACCGCTTGGTGGCTAGCGGAGTATATATGTAGATGTAGATGTAGGTATGAGATTATTTAGTTTAAATACCTCCACATAGGCATTGGGATTACGCCTCACGCTTGCTTTGTTGGGATTGGTGCTCCAGTTAATCAGATTTATGGAAAGTGCGAATTTGAATTTAAAATATAAGATTTAGGTTAATTTCATAATTATCATTGTACTTCAGAATTAACGAAACGCTTACGCAGCTCGACTGATTCCCCCCCGTCGGAGGTTCGAGTTCTCCCTCGGGCATGGGTGTGTGCGTCGTCCTTAGCGTAAGTTAGTTTAAGTTAGATTACGTAGTTAGTAAGCTTAGGGACCGATGACCTCAGCAGTTTGGTCCCATAAGACCTTACCACAAATTTCCGCCTGCCTAGGTGGCCATGCGGTTCTAGGCGCTTCAGTCCGGGACCGCGGGACTGCTACGGTCGCAGGTTCGAATCCTGCCTCGGGCATGGATGTGTGTGATGTCCTTAGGCTAGTTAGGTTTAAGTAGTTCTAAGTTCTCGGGGACTGGTGACCTCAGATGTTAAGTCCCAAGTGGTCAGAGCCATTTGAACCATTTTTCTGTCGTCAACCATGCTTCTACAACTGGTAGATCCAGTATGTATATTCCAGTACAGATGAGACATTTTACTTGAAAGTCGCGTGCCCAGTGTCGGTGGATAAATACGCGATTGCAGTGCATTGTGATTCAGAATAATACAGACACTGCAATATCATAATTGTCCACCGACAATGGGCAAGCCACTTTCAAGTAAAATGTCTCACCTGTACCGGAATATACGTACTGGATATACGAGTTGTACATGCATGGTTGACGACATTTGGAAGTTTGTATGTGGTCTGCCATGCACGAGTAGCCAAACAGTAAGGCACACCCGATTGGAGCTGACAAAAAACTTCATTGGACTGGTTTCCTCATCAACCCTCCAGCCCGCATCTCCAATTTCCAACTTCCATCTGTTGGGCCCAGTGAATGATACACTCCACGGAAAGCATTATGTGGATCATAAAATCACTAATTTGAAATTATATCACACAGCTAAAATATTCCCTTTGCCACTGTTATCTGACTTAAAAGTTAAAACATTCTGGAAAATCGTGGAATTCGCAGAACTGACACCTGGCCAGCATCGGTGTCGATAACAAGAAAAAAAAATCATCGAGATTCTCGATTCCAGGGGGTAGATGAACTGTTTACAGGGTGTTTCACAAGTCGTGTTATACATTTCATACATTTCTAGAGAATGTAGAGGGTACTTAGTAGATCAAGTTTTACTCGAGAGTCATTGTGCAGAAACGTCATCCATCAATGCTACAGAGTGTCAAAGTTACTAGCGCAGGTACCGGTAAATGTACGTATATGTACAAGGTAACTCCGTGATGACGTTAAAAACACTTTCTAGGATGATACAAAAGTGCAATTTGAGGAAAGGGTCCCTGAACCCGAACGAGCGAGTTGAAAGTTGTAAGCGAAAACCGTTCTGATACCTCTGGCTATGGGATACATGCACTGTGAAACTTCTTTATTTAAATGAGTGTGGCTTTACTTAAATTGCTGAATGGCTGAGACCCATAATATCCTAGCGCAACGCAATCTGACTACTCAAAAAAACTGACTTCAAATAATTAATTCCAAAGAATGGCCCTGACTAAAAAGAAATCCTAACAATAACTTATACGAGGTGTGGCTAGAAAATAACCGGACTAGTACTGGTGAAACAATAAAACGAATGCAATAAGGCTGAAAGTCGCGTGGCCTGTCACGTGACTCTCGCTCCGCCTACTGCTCCAGTTTCATCTCCCTCCTGCACTCAGTCTGCCTGTGGCGTCTGTTTTAAGTAGTTGACGTTTTGTCTGTGTGTCGGAAAATGTTGAGTGTACAGAAAGAACAGCGTGTTAACATCAAATTTTGTTTCAAACTAGGGAAATCTGCAAGTGAAACGTTTGTAATTTTACAACAAGTGTACGGCGATGATTGTTTATCGCGAACACAAGTGTTTGAGCGGTTTAAACGATTTAAAGATGGCCGCGAAGACACCAGTGATGACACTCGCACTGGCAGACCATTGTCAGCAAAAACTGATGCAAACATTGAAAAACTCGGTAAACTTGTTCGACAAGATCGCCGTTTAACAATCAGAGCAGTGTCTGAGTTAACAGGAGTTGACAAGGAAAGTGTTAGGCAGATTCTTCATGAAAGTTTCAACATGAACAAAGTGTGTTCAAAAATGGTTCCAAAGTGTCTCACAATTGAACAGAAGGAACGCCGAAGAATGATTTGTTCTGACATCCTGGAAAACATTGAAAGTGATCCCACCTTCTTACAAAATGTTATTACTTGCGATGAATCGTGGTTTTTTACTTCTCCACGACAAAAAAAAGCACGAATGTCAAAATCGAAATTCAAGGCAATGATGATTGTTTTTTTTTTGACATCAAAGGGATTGTGCACATTGATTGGGTACCAGAGGGACAAACAGTGAATCAGCATTACTACATTAGCGTCCTGGCTACCCTACGTGAGCGAGTACGGAGAAATCAGAACGATTTGTGGAGAAAAAAGTCATGGATCCTTCACCAAGACAATGCCCCAGCTCACAGTGCGTTGTCAGTGAAGACGTTTTTGGCAAAACACAACATTCCCATCTTAGATCATCCACCCTACTCACCTGATTTGGCCCCCTGTGACTTTTTTCTTTTCCCTAAAGTCAAGTCAGCTTTGAAAGGAACTAGATTTGAGACTGTTGAAGCAGTAAAAGAAAAAGCGACGGAAGTAATGTATGGACTTACCGTAAATGATCTGCAGCATTGCTATGAACAGTGGAAAATTCGTATGGAGCGGTGTAGAGACCGAGGAGGAGAGTACATTGAAGGAGATAACATGAAATTGTAAATAATTGTAAATAAATGTTTTTTCCAGCATCAATCCGGTTTTTTTCTAGCCGCACCTCGTACATCCCATTAAGCAATTACCTCACAAAAATCTTCATTACGCGAACTACTGCAATACAGCGAGCGTCAATACTGCCAGCTAAATAAAAAGATTCTAACTACTAAAGCCACTAACTACTAATAGGCATGCGGTTAGCAAAAGGAAAGATTTTGTTGCGAACCAAATAATGTATTTTTTGTACCTTAATAATGTGACATCCAGTTCAGACACGAATATAAATCGTCATTGACATCTAGTACAAAGGCATACAGGGTGAGTCACCTAACATTACCGCTGGATATATTTCGTAAACCACATCAAATACTGACGAATCGATTCCACAGACCGAACGTGAGGAGAGGGGTTAATACAAACCATAAAGAAATGCACGGAAGTATGTTTTTTAACACAAACCTACGTTTTTTTAAAATGGAACCCCGTTAGTTTTGTTAGCACATCTAAACATATAAACAAATACGTAATCAGTGCCGTTTGCTGCATTGTAAAACGTTAATTACATCCGGAGATATTGTAACCTAAAGTTGACGCTTGAGTACCACTCCTCCGCTGTTCGATAGTGTGTATCGGAGAGCACCGAATTACGTAGGGATCCAAAGGGAACGGTGATGGACCTTAGGTACAGAAGAGACTGGAACAGCACATTACGTCCACATGCTAACACCTTTTCAATGGTCTCTTTCACTGACGCACATGTACATTATCATGAGGGGTGAGGTACACGTACACACGTGGTTTCCGTTTTCAATTACGGAGTGGAATAGTGTGTGGCTCGACATGTCAGGCCAATAGATGTTCAATGTGGTGGCCATCATTTGCTGCACACAATTGCAATCTCAGGCGTAATGAATGTCGTACACGCCGCAGTACATCTGGTGTAATGTCGCCGCAGGCTGCCACAATACGTTGTTTCATATCCTCTGGGGTTGTAGGCACATCACGGTACACATTCTCCTTTAACGTACCGCACAGAAAGAAGTCCAGAGGTGTAAGATCAGGAGAACGGGCTGGCCAATTTATGCGTCCTCCACGTCCTATGAAACGCCCGTCGAATATCCTGTCACGGGTCAGCCTAGTGTTAATTGTGGAATGTGCAGGTGCACCATCATGCTGATACCACATACGTCGACGCGTTTCCAGTGGGACATTTTCGAGCAACGTTGGCAGATCATTCTGTAGAAACGCGATGTATGTTGCAGCTGTTTGGTCCCCTGCAATGAAGTGAGGACCAATGAGGTGGTCGCCAATGATTCCGCACCATACATTTACAGTCCACGGTCGCTGTCGTTTTACGTGTCTGAGCCAGCGAGGATTGTCCACGGACCAGTAATGCATGTTCCGTAGATTCACTGCCCCGTGGTTTGTGAAACCCGCTTCATCGGTAAACAGGTAGAACTGCAACGCATTCTCTGTTAATGCCCATTGACAGAATTGCACTCGATGATTAAAGTCATCACCATGTAATTGCTGATGTAGCGGCACACGAAACGGGTGAAAGCGGTGACGATGCAGTATGCGCATGACACTGCTCGCCGACCGTGGCCCGTGTTTGTTACAACACGCAACTGAACGTCGGAGGTTTCAAGCGTCAACTTTAGGTTACAATATCTCCGGATGTAATTAACATTTTACAATGCAACAAACGGCACTCGTTACGTATTTGTCTATATGTTCAGATGTGCTAACAAAACTAACGTGGTTCCATTTTTAAAAAAACGCAGGTTTGTGTTAAAAAACATACTTCCGTGCATTTCTGTATGGTCTGTATTAAACAATTACACTAGCCCCTCTCCTCACGTTCGGTCTGTGGAATCGCTTCGTCAGTATTTGATGTGGTTTACGAAATATACCCAGCGGTAACGTTAGGTGACTCACCCTGTATGACCATGAATATCATTCAATCTCCAAGTCGAATACGTACAGATCGTTAGCCTACGCTAACGCTTCAGACCTCTGCCCTCCACCTATGCTAACTTCCCACGTCTAACATCCATCACTGCTGGCTGTTCACCTCCAACTGCCCAACAGTACTTCCCTCAATGCTGGCGACTAACTTCCAACTGCCCAACACTACTGGCGAATAACTTCCAACAACGGGTCCAACCAGCCACAGAGTCTCTTACAAAAAAAGCACAGTCAGAGATCCAATGCAAAGCGCTACACAGCGCTGCCAACACAGAAACAGCCCAGTTACAACTGGTTCTGTTGTTGATAAGATTGTAGGGCAGGCAATCTACGGAGATGGTAGTATGGACCAGGACAAGAAAAAATATCTAGGACACACAGGCTTTAGGATGCATACCTAAAGAGCTGTGAGCATCTTCGCTAATGTGAACTGCAAAGTCCTCTATTGAACAAGTGTTTGTGGCTGCTCAGGTATGCATTTGAGAACGCATATTTACTAGATATTTTTTCTTGTCTTGGTCCATACTACCACCTCTGAAAGTTGCTTACCCTACAATATTAGCAACATGGAGAGAAGTCTTCCGAAGAAAGAGTGATTTCAGGTGTGCCGCAGGGGAGTGTCCTAGGACCGTTGCTATTCACGATATATATAAATGACCTTGTGGATAACATCGGAAGTTCACTGAGGTTTTTTGCAGATGATGCTGTAGTATATCAAAAGGTAGTAACAATGGAAAATTGTACTGAAATGCAGGAGGATGTGCAACGAATTGACGCATGGTACAGGGAATGACAATTGAATCTCAATGTAGAGAAGTGTATTGTGCTGCGAATACATAGAAAGAAAGATCCTTTATCATTTAGCTACTATATAGCAGGTCGGCAACTGGAAGCAATTAATTCCATAAATTATCTGGGAGTAGGCATTAGGAGTGACTTAAAATGGAATGACCATATAAAATTAATCGTTGGTAAAGCAGGTGCCAGACTGAGATTCATTGGAAGAATCCTAAGGAAATGCAGTCCGAAAACAAAGGAAGTAGGTTACAGTACACTTGTTCGTCCACTGCTTGAATACTGCTCACCGGTGTGGGATCCATACCAGATAGGGTTGATAGAAGAGATAGAGAAGATCCAACGGAGAGTAGCTCACTTCCTTAGAGGATCATATAGTAATCGCGAAAGCGTTACGGAGATGATAGATAAACTCCAGTGGAAGACTCTGCAAGAGAGACGCTCAGTAGCTCGGTACGAGCTTTTGTTGAAGTTTCGAGAACATACCTTCATCGAGGAGTCAAGCAGTATATTGCTCCCATCCAAGTGCTATCCCAGATCGACAGTGCTTAATTTCGGTGACCTGGCGGGAACTGGTGTTACCACTGCGACAAGGCCTTTGGTACCATCCCCCTAGTATAGCATAAATGTGGTTCACCCGAAGAGCCCACACATTTCCATTGATCGACAGTCGAATCTCGATGATACCGCGCCAGCTGCAATCGTAATTGACGATGTCTTTGGGTCAACATGTGAACACACATAGGTTCTCTGCTCTGGAGCTTCATGTTCAACAATACACGCCGAGCAGTGTGCTCCAAAACACTTGTGTGCGCACCTGCATTGTGCTCTTTCATCAGAGATGCCACATATCACCATCTAACCTACCTAACAGAGCAGACAAGCCTCTGAACGCCACATTGTGTGAAGATTCGTTGACGTCCAATCATTTAATGCATAGTGGTATTTTCATTTTCCTTCTACCTTTCTCTGTAGACGCTTACGACAGTAGCACGTGAACATTCGACCAGTTGCGACGCTTTCGAGATACTGTGCACAGGCTCTGGGTAGTAATAATCTGTCCTTCTCTGAAGTCAGTTACTTCATTGGATTTTCCCATTTGCATCCCATATATTGGCTAGGGTGTTCCCCCATCCGTGTCTGTGCACCAATAACGCCACCAGGCGGCATCCATTGTCGCGCTGGGCAGTGGTCATAACGTTTTGGCTCATCACTGCAACTTAAAATTTTTTTTCAATTTACCATTAATCTGCTGTTCCTGGGCCACACAGTAGACCAACCTGTGTTCCTCGGAGATCTGATTTTCTAAAGCGTGGGCTGTCCAGCTGCAATCCGACTCTGCTCTGGAACGAGTGCGGCTCTCAACGATTTAGGTGTTTCTCGTCCCTTTCTGTGGTGGATGAACAAGCCGTGGAGCCAACAACGTTATGCAGGACACCATTGACACCGACGTTAAAAATGAGGCACACCCGAATATTAGCAATTTTCACGACATTTGCACCCTTTCGAATGTTTTGGAGCATAGGTCCAAATTAATTCAGTGCTTCGTTGTTGTTCTGCATACAAGTTCCAAGGCGTCTCTCAATCAAACTGTCGTCATCGGCTATACTAGGTGTTCTGAAAAAGAAACCGAACGAAAAATGTGCTGGGGCTAGGTCCAGAGAATGCGGTGGATGGAGCTCAACGGGAATGTGGTGTTTTGCCAGGTAGCTGCAGACAGAGAGTGACACATGAGCTGGCTCTCTGTCATGATGCAACATCCAACTCTGGTTTTCCCACAGTTCAGGCCTCCTCCTGTGCACAGTGTCCCTCATGTGCACTAGGATTCTCTGGTAGACTTCCTTGTTTACAATCTGACCACGTGGCACAAGTTCATGATGGATAATGCCTTTACTCGTGCATACTTTTTTTGGGATGAGGTGACCCTTTGTCCATCCACTCCGACGACTGGATCTTCTTTTCAGTATCATAACCCGTACACCTACATCTCATCGCCTGTTATGATGTTCTTAAGAAAGTTTTCATTGTCGTTAACAGCGGCAAGTACACTACTGGGCATTAAAATTGCTACACCACGAAGATGACGTGCTACAGACGCATAATTTAACCGACAGGAAGAAGATGCTAAATATGCAAATGATTAGGTTTTCAGAGCATTCACACAACGTTGGCGCCGGTGGCGACACCTAAAATGTACTGACATGAGGAAAGTTTACAACCGATTTCTCATAACAGCAATTGACCGGCGTTGCCTGGTGAAACGTTGCTGTGACGCCTACTGTAAGGAGGAGAAATGTGCACCATCACGTTTCCGACTTTGATAAATGTCGCATTGTAGCCTATTGCGATTGCGGTTTATCCTATCGCGACATTGCTGCTCGCTTTGGTCGAGATCCAATGACTATTAGCAGAATATGGAATCGGTGGGTTCAGGAGGGTAATACGGAACGCCTTACTGGATCCCAACGGCCTCGTAACACTAGCAGCCGAGATGACAGGTATCTTATCCGCATGGCTGTAACGGATCGTGCAGCCACGTCTCGATCCCCAAGTCAACAGATGGGGACGTTTGCAAGACAACAACCATCTGCACGAACAGTTGCACGACGTTTGCAGCAGCATGGACTATCAGCTCGGAGACCGTGGCTGTGGTTACACTTGACGCAACAACACAGACAGGAGCGCCTGCGATGGTGTACTCAACGACGAATCTGGGTGCACGAATGGCAAAACGTTATTTTTTCGGTCGAATCCAGGTTCTGTTTACAGCATCGTGATGGTCGCATCCGTGTTTGGTGACATCGCGGTGAACGCACATTGGAAGCGTGTATTCGTCATCGACATACTGGTGTATCACCCGGCGTGATGGTATGGAGTGCCATTGGGTATACGTCTCGGTCACCTCTTGTTCGCATTGACGGCACTTTGAACGGTGGACGTTACATTTCAGATGTGTTACGACCCGTGGCTCTACCCTTCATTCCATCCCTGCGAAACCCTACAGTTCAGCAGGATAATGCATGTTGCAGGTCCTGTACGGGCCTTTGTGGATACAGAAAATGTTCGACTGCTGCCATGGCCAACGCATTCTCCAGATCTCTCACCAGTTGAAAACGTCTGGTCAATGGTGGCGGAGCAACTGGCTGGTCACAATACGCCAGTCACTACTCTTGATGAACTGTGGTATCGTGTTGAAGCTGCATGGGCAGCTGTACCTTTACACGCCATCGAAGCTCTGTTTGACTCAATGCCCAGGCGTACTGATTTCTCAGGATCTATGCACCCAAACTGAGGGAAAATGTAATTACATGTCAATTCTAGTACAATATATTTGTTCAATGAATACCCGTTTATCATCTGCATTTCTTCTTGGTGTAGCAATTTTTAATGGCCAGTTGTGTAATTCCTGGCACGTTTCAGCAAGGGTGATTTTCTGAACTTCAGTCTACAAAGTGAGGTACGACTTTTGCACTGACGCATCTCAAGTTTTTCACTCAGAATTTGATGGCACAATCTTACGCTGATACCCACCTCCACAGTAACTTTCCGAACAGTTAAATGAATATTTCCGCGAGTTACACCACGAACGCTATCCACATGGCCTTCATCAGCTGATGTGGAAGGACGTCCAGACTTGGAATCGTCACAGATAGACATTCTGCCTTATTGGAAACGTTTGAGCCACTCATAACACTGCGTGCGACTCATACAGTCTCCCGCATATGCTTGGCTAAGCGTTTGAGACATCTTTGTGGAAGTTTTGCCAAGTTTGTAGCAGAATTTCACACACACACTCGCACGCACGCGCACACACACACACACACACACACACACACACACACACACACACACACTCACTGCTCTTCAAGCTCCTTCATTGCACTAATCCGACGAGCAGACTGTACACATGCTTACTTCAGCAGCTGTGGTTCGCTCACTGATTGTCCGAGCGACACGAGGCAAATGGCAGTCTGTTATCTAAACCTGCCGCTAGGTGCACTGAATAGCCACAGTCCGCTCTGTCAGCTGGTTGGCGCGCTGTTTCAAAAGTTCGGTTCCGTTTTGAACACACCTTGTAGGTTCAGCAACTTCACTCATCAAAAGTATTCAGATCCGAGTTCGTCCCAGCTTCCTTCCATTTACACCAACATTCACAACAGTAAACACGCTGTTGATTACCATTTGCCAAACTCTCATGATAACGTGTCGCCATAACCACTTTTTTCATCTCACTTAATGTCCTGATGGGCAAGTATAGCAAGTAAACTACGTGATCAAAACCATCCGAACATCTGGCTGAATATGAGTGTTGGCCCATCCTTCGCCTTGATGACTGCTTCCACTCTCGCACCCATACGTTCAATCAGGTGCTGGAAGGTTTCTTGGGGAATGGCAGCCCATTCTTCACGGAGTGCTGCACTGAGGAGAGGTATCGATGTCGGTCGGTGAGGCCTGGCACGAAGTCGGCGTTCCAAAACATCCCAAATGTGTTCTATAAGATTCGGGTCAGGACTCTGTGCAGGCCAGTCCATTACAGGGATGTTATCGTCGTGTAACCTTTGTTCATTTCACTGAATTGTTCCTAGGTGGCCTCCATAGAAAAACACGCAAGTCTGTATGGATATCAAATAACAGTTTCAAGACACAAAGGAGATAAAGACATTAGCTGCCAATAGGCACTGATTTATGTCAACGGGGCAAGGTGAAAATTTGTGCCAAACCAGGATTCGAACCTGCGTCTACCGTTTACTAAGCAGATGTGCTGACCACGACGCTATCCGGATGCGCTGGTCACCACATCTGCATGGACTACCCTACCACGCCTCCCGCCAGACTCAAATTCTCAACTTATACCACACAGTACTGATGTAGGGGTCCTGATCATTAGATTCATTACTCGTGGCATCTCGCCATTTCCTTTAACAGTTTGAGCTTGATGTGCATCTAATGTAAAGACTACAAATTTATTTTCTAGTGACATAAGTTCCATTGCTTTATCTATACTAGAACCTTATCTTGACACATATGTGTAAATTTCAGTTTACAAACTTTGTAGATCTGCAATTTTCCCCAGAGTTGACATATACCTCTAAAGATTGGTAGTTTTTCATCACTGAATGTAGCATCTTTAACCTGAAAATGTTTATCTTTTGTGTTGTATACATAGAACGACCCATTATTGTTGGTATCAACACACTCCTCACATTACCGAGCAAATATTCCTCCCCCAACCCCTCTGATATAAAATAATTCTCAAGAAGGTAATCAGGTGTTTGTAAACCATTGTTCCCATTAAAGCTGCAGCTTCAGAGGCAACTGCCGATGTTTCAGGTATCCTATTTTAGATGCTGTTAATGTATAATCATAAGTATTCCGGACTGCTGTATATATATATATATATATATATATATATCTAAAAACAAAGATGATGTGACTTACCATGCGAAAGCGCTGGCAGGTCGATAGACACACAAACAAACACAATCATACACACATAGATATATTTTTCCTGTGTGGAATGTTTCCCTCTATTATATATATATATATATATATATATATATATATATATATATATATATGTGTGTGTGTGTGTGTGTGTGTGTGTGTGTGTGTGTGTGAAAAAAGAAGTGGATGCTCCCAAAAGAAATATCCTCGTCTTCTGATATGTACATTGTAACTAGGATTTCACATATTATTCTATAGCAGACTATAACTTTGAAGAGCGGCTTATAAACTATGCTTTTTCTTTGTTTTTATATGTATGGGGGTTCAAAATTCTTCTTTTTGCATGAGCTGGAAATTTATTGTGACGCAATAATTTGTATATGTCTGGGAAGTCTGTGTGTATCTTAATTGTAACTTGTGTCATGATTATGTATTTCACAATCTACCTGGAATTTATCGTAATGGTCTTTTACTAGCAAACCTGACATTGCTTCACAGCTGCTAAGTATGTTTGGGAATTGAATAAATGAGCTAATCTCGTTCCACTCCCTCTCTTTGTTCATCTCCTCCTCCTTCAGCTCTCTCTGTCAGTAACCTTCTCCCCCTGTTTCTCTTTTCTTCTCCCTGTCTCTCTGTCCCTTTCATCCTTCCCTTCTCTATGTCCATTTCCTCACTCCATATCTGTCCAACTCCTTTTCCACTCTATCTCTGACCTTGAGCCTTATTTATTCTTATTGCAAACGAAACCTTGATTGCAAGCTGTTGTATCTTTGGTTTATAAGGGATATAAGACAACCATCTCCTACTACTGGATTTATTATTATACACTATGTTACCAAAAGTATCCGGACACCTGGTTGAAAACGATTTACAAGTTCGTGGCGCCCTCCATTGGTAATGCTGGAACTCAGTATGGTTTTGGCCCACTCCTAGCCTTGATGACAGCTTCCACTCGAGCAGGCATACGTTCTGTCCGGTGTTTGAAGGTTTCTTGGGGAATGGCAGCCCATTCTTCATGGAGTGCTGCACTGAGGAGAGGTATCGATGTGGGTCGATGTGGCTCGGCACGAAGTCGGCGTTCCAAAACATCCCAAAGGTGTTCTATAGGATTCAGGACTCTGTGCAGGCCATCCCCGAATTGCTCTTCAACTGTGGGAAGCAAGAAGGTGCTTAAAAATTAAGTGTAGGCCAGTGCTGTGACAGTGCCACGCACTGGGGTGCAAGCCTCCTCCATGAAAAACACCACCGCCTCCGAATTTTACTGTTGGCACTACGCACGCTGGCATATGACGTTCACTTATTTGCCATACCCACACCCTGCCATCGGATCGCCACATTGTGTCCCGTGATTCGTCGCTCCACACAACGTTTTTCCTCTGTTCAATCGTCCAATCCAGAACCTGGATTCATCCGAAAAAAATGACGTTTTGCAATCGTGCACCCAGGTTCGTCGTTGAGTACACCCTCGCAGGCGCTCCTGTCTGTGATGCAGCGTCAAGGGTAACCGCAGCCGTGGTCTCCGAGCTGATAGTCCCTGCTGCTGCAAACGACGTCGAACTTTTCGTGCAGATGGTTGTTGTCTTGCAAACGTCCCCGCCTGTTGACTCGGGGATCGAGACGTGGCTGCACGATCCATTATAGCCATACAGATAAGATGCCTGTCATCTCGACTGCTAGTGATACGGGGCCATTGGGATCCAGCACGGCGTTCCGTATAACCCTCCTGAACCCACCGATTCCATATTTTGCTAACAGTCATTGGATCTCGACCAACCCGAGCAGCAATGTCGCGATACGAAAACCGCAATCGCGATAGGCTACAATCCGACCCTTATCAAAGTTGGAAACGTGATGGTACGCATTTCTCATCCTTACACGAGGCATCACAACAACGTTTCACCAGGCAACGCCGGTCAACTGCTGTTTGTGTATGAGAAGTCGGTTGGAAACTTTCCTCATGTCAGCACGTTGTAGGTATCGCCACCCACACAGTACCAACCTTGTGTGAATGGCTCTGAGCACTATGGGACTTAACATCTGTGGTCATCAGTCCCGTAGAACTTAGAACTACTTAAACCTAATTAACCTAAGGGCATCACACACATCCATGCCCAAAGCAGGATTCGAACCTGCGACCGTAGCGGTCACGCGGTTCCAGACTGAAGCACCTAGAACCGCACGGCCACACCGACCGGCTTGTGTGAATGCTCTGAAAAGCTAATCATTTGCATATCCCAGCATCTTCTTCCTGTCGGTTAAATTTCGCATCTGTAGTACGTCATCTTCGTGGTGTAGCAATTTTAGTGGCCAGTAGTGTATATAGGCTGCACACTCACACACACACACACACACACACACACACACACACACCCACACACACACACACACACACACACACACACACACACACACTATATATGAGATCGTTTACTAGAGTATCATGTAAAAATCTGAAGTAAACTGGTCAAGAAGTTTTCGACAGTTTTGATAACAACCTTAAACAACGATTTGTCTTTACATGGTATTATAGACATCACTACTAGTGTTGCTATTACACGATCTTCATGGTATAAAAAAGATGAGTTATTATATACATTTCATAGCATCTATGCATATGCTAATCTACATAATGCCTGTGTAATCTACACTGATAAACATTTGCAGAACAAAAAACTGCTATGAGTGCACAAAAGTTGGTGTGACTCATCAGAAATCCTGGATACAAATCAGTGGGTTACATCACCTTTTCGTTCTCTTCCCTCCCTGTTGCCGAAGATGCAGATGAGACCAGGGAGTTCTATTTCGTTATTGAGACCAGGAAGGCTCTTTCTGTAATCAGCTTTGTTGTTATCCGAAATCTGCCATTACAAGCAGCGTAATTAATAAATAAGCAATTTGGCATACTTACCAATACGATGCTACAGAAGTACATACTTGGAACATTACTATGCTCCATGGATGGTAACAAGCCAAAAGGCAACTTAAAAATCAGTTTTGTACCTTCTGCACCTTATTAGTGCAGAAAGATTTTCTATGTACCCCAAAGTCCACCCACACAGTACCAATGCATTGATACTGAATCTACATTGTTCCCAGCCCCAAAGAGCAGACTGCGCGGTACATGATTAGATATCGTCATATGGAACCAAATCGAGCATAAAAAGATGAAAGAAATAAGCAAATAGAAAGACAAATACTTTAATAATTAGTGTCATTTATTTATTTTGAAGGAATACATACAGTTATTTAACTTTAATTATCCAAATACAGTGAGCTTCAGAGGCTTTGCTCCACCAAAAAGTGATACATTTGATGTTTACCTTGCGAAAAGAAGGTTTGTACTATCTGTGAAATGACACTCGTATCCTGATGCTTGACACTTGTAGTGATAAGAGATAATCGCTGCTTCCGGAATCTGGTGCTGTGAAGTAGGAAGCCAGCTGTGTATGCAGTTAGTCACCCCACACGCAGGTGTTGATACGGAGAGGGTCCTTCATATAGCCCTCCCAGCACTCGCATGTCTCTGGGGCCACGCAGTCCCCGTTGACACACCCATATCTGCATACGGGCTCACATCTGACGGGAGCCTTTGCCTTCATCTCATCTCGCGTTCTCGCGTCCCTGCAGAGAAAGGAATGAGACTAAAAGATGGGTACACATCAAGCACTAAAAGTAGCAGACGAGTTTTGTTCATCTGGGTAACCAAATAACTGACAGTGGCCAGAGCAGGAAGGACATAAAATGCGCAGAGGAGTTCCTGGTATAGAGAAAGTTGTGAACGTCAAATATAAATTTAAAGGTTGCAAGATCCTTTCCTGAAACTGTTTGATTGAAGTATAGCCTTGTACTAGTGACAGGAATGATCAAATGAAAACAATCGGTTCACTTGGTTACTGGAAAATCATCGATTCATTCTGTTGTAGTTTAATGGATCAGTTGAATTATCCATTTAGTCTTTTGAATGATACCAGCAAATGGCAACAACAGAATGAAAACAAAAGGTTGAGTGTAGTTTCATGTAACAGTTAAATTATGCATTCATTTATTCCTTTGTGTGAAGTCAGTCTATGGAAACAACCAAATGATAACAGTCGATTCTGTCAGATGGTGGAAAACAATCAGCTCATTTGGATTGGTTTTATGTTTTGATTGAATTTGATTGAATGTTTTGGTGATGGGCTGTAACGAATCCAGATCGTCTCCAGACATCGTGTGAGTTACTGCACAGAAAAACTGGTTTGGTAGTTTTATAAAATTTTTGGAGGTAAGTTTTCAAAAATGTGCAATAATTATTGACACTAAGTAATTTATTAAATAAAAGAAACGTAGATCTTTGTGTATTGCTTGGTGTTTGCCTATGACTACAGTCGATTCTGTCGTTATATTGTGAATTCAAAGATGGCATGTCGGCTATATGGAACATGTGATATTTCGTAAAAGTCGCTTTGACTGTGCAAGTGCTGAGAACAAAGATTAGATTCTCGGCTTATTCAGACGGATGATGCAAAATGAATCACCTGTTCTACATAAACAAACAACTTTTCAAAACTTTCTTTTAAGGTTAATAACATTACCATATTCGTTTTCGAAAAAAATTGTTTCTTTCTTGTATGGAGAAGTAATTCTTTTGAGACTTAATATATTTTATGTACATAAAATTTGTTTATTCACAATTTTACTTGATTCTCCACATTTTTACAACCCTATTCCATATTTCCCAACTGCTCCATATTAACCCACAAGTGTAACTTTTCTTAACAACTTTTTGGTAGTAGGTAAATTTAAAGTCTATTAAAAGAAATTAAAAAAAATCAAAAACGTATCGCCAAATAGTTAAAGTATATTGTAAAGAGTGTTTGAGAGCTAAGAATGAGTGGAATTTGGAGATACAACTAGAAAAGTAAACAGTATCCTGTAATATCCAAATTTCATCTAGAGAAACAGATTGATCAACAAATGAACAACTGCATTTGAATGGCAGCCATTACCTGCTCTTCCAACTTTTTGACGACAAAAATAGTGTCATTCTTCCCATTAAAGTTAATATGTCTGATATAAAAATCTATTCTTACATTTGTATCTTATTACCAAATAAACTTCAGTTTCTCTCTTATGTACAATTGCATTTCAGTTTCTTTTTCTTATACAGGATCTCAAAAATGAGATCGACAGGAAGTGCAAAATGGCTAAGCAGGGATGGCTAGAGGACAAATGTAAGGATGTAGAGGCCTATCTCACTAGGGGTAAGATAGATACCGCCTACAGGAAAATTAAAGAGACTTTTGGAGATAAGAGAACGACTTGTATGAATATCAAGAGCTCAGATGGAAACCCAGTTCTAAGCAAAGAAGGGAAAGCAGAAAGGTGGAAGGAGTATATAGAGGGTCTATACAAGGGCGATGTACTTGAGGACAATATTATGGAAATGGAAGAGGATGTAGATGAAGATGAAATGGGAGATATGATACTGCGTGAAGAGTTTGATAGAGCACTGAAAGACCTGAGTCGAAACAAGGCCCCCGGAGTAGACGATATTCCATTGGAACTACTGACGGCCGTGGGAGAGCCAGTCCTGACAAAACTCTACCATCTAGTGAGCAAGATGTATGAAACAGGCGAAATACCCTCAGACTTCAAGAAGAATATAATAATTCCAATCCCAAAGAAAGCAGGTGTTGACAGATGTGAAAATTACCGAACTATCAGCTTAATAAGTCACAGCTGCAAAATACTAACACGAATTCTTTACAGACGAATGGAAAAACTAGTAGAAGCCAACCTCGAGGAAGATCAGTTTGGATTCCGTAGAAACACTGGAACACGTGAGGCAATACTGACCTTACGACTTATCTTAGAAGAAAGATTAAGGAAAGGCAAACCTACGTTTCTAGCATTTGTAGACTTAGAGAAAGCTTTTGACAACGTTGACTGGAATACTCTCTTTCAAATTCTAAAGGTGGCAGGGGTAAAATACAGGGAGCGAAAGGCTATTTACAATTTGTACAGAAAGCAGATGGCAGTTATAAGAGTCGAGGGACATGAAAGGGAAGCAGTGGTTGAGAAGGGAGTGAGACAGGGTTGTAGCCTCTCCCCGATGTTGTTCAATCTGTATATTGAGCAAGCAGTAAAGGAAACAAAAGAAAAATTCGGAGTAGGTATTAAAATTCATGGAGAAGAAATAAAAACTTTGAGGTTCGCCGATGACATTGTAATTCTGTCAGAGACAGCAAAGGACTTGGAAGAGCAGTTGAATGGAATGGACAGTGTCTTGAAAGGAGGATATAAGATGAACATCAACAAAAGCAAAACAAGGATAATGGAATGTAGTCTAATTAAGTCGGGTGATGCTGAGGGAATTAGATTAGGAAATGAGGCACTTAAAGTAGTAAAGGAGTTTTGCTATTTGGGGAGCAAAATAACTGATGATGGTCGAGGTAGAGAGGACATAAAGTGTAGGCTGGCAATGGCAAGGAAAGCGTTTCTGAAGAAGAGAAATTTGTTAACATTGAGTATTGATTTAAGTGTCAGGAAGTCATTTCTGAAAGTATTCGTATGGAGTGTAGCCATGTATGGAAGTGAAACATGGACGATAAATAGTTTGGACAAGAAGAGAATAGAAGCTTTCGAAATGTGGTGCTACAGAAGAATGCTGAAGATTAGATGGGTAGATCTCATAACTAATGAGGAAGTATTGAATAGGATTGGGGAGAAGAGAAGTTTGTGGCACAACTTGACCAGAAGAAGGGATCGGTTGGTAGGACATGTTCTGAGGCATCAAGGGATCACCAATTTAGTATTGGAGGGCAGCGTGGAGGGTAAAAATCGTAGAGGGAGACCAAGAGATGAATACACTAAGCAGATTCAGAAGGATGTAGGTTGCAGTAGGTACTGGGAGATGAAAAAGCTTGCACAGGATAGAGTAGCATGGAGAGCTGCATCAAACCAGTCTCAGGACTGAAGACCACAACAACAACAACAACAATACAGGATGTCCCAGAAATGATGCAACAAACGTAGAGGGGTGTAGAGCATGTCTTGGGGAACAAATTGAGGATAAGAAAAGTGTCCAGAGACGTCATCTACTGATGCTACAGAGGATCGACTGCCACCCCTTCAGCAGCCAATGTGACTTATTACATTGAAGGACCGTAGGCGGAACATCTCGCAATGTTGGCTGCTATCAACTGATCGTGACTGACTGCTACAATCGCCAGTGGAGAAGATGGAGCTGTCTGGTGCATAGATATGCCTCGTCTCCGATGATTGTGATACTATGGTGCCTTGGTGGATGACAGTTTCGGACAAGGGCTTCCATCCACAGTATACCGAAGAGCATGGAATCTTTAGCGGACTCCAGAAGACAACAAAAAGTGTGGATGGAAATCTGTGCCTGAAAACGTCGTCCACCAAGGTAACAGCACATATTTGGAGAAACAGCTTTTCTACACAGCAGCTAGCTCCATCTTCTCCATTGAAAATCATGGCAATCAATCGCTATCACCGAATAACGAACAACATTTCGAGACGTTCAGCCTATAGTCCATCAGGCTGGAGACACATTTGCTGTCGAAGGGGTTGCCTAGCGGTAGGCGCCAGCGCCTATAACTTCGATGCTATGCAGCAGCAGAGGATGACGTTTCCAGACGCAGGTTCCTATCCTAGATTTGTTCCGTAAGACACCCTCTGCAAGCCCTCGAAGTTCACAGCAACATTTCTGGGATACCATGTATACAGTTTAATTAAAACATATCTAATATCTACTAGTAGTACAAATTTATAGACACTAAACAAAAGTAAGATACTTGAAAAAGTTCTTATTTCTTTTCTAGTATCTTTTGATGGATCACAGGATTTAAAAATGATGGAACAGCTCTGAAGCTTCATAATTTTGACAACCACTGACTTATCAACGGTAGTGGTCAGTTTGTACTCACTTGTAACCAGTGCCGCAGTTACACCTGTTGTGACGAAAGCATCCCCCTTCTGGACAGCCTGGAGGGCACCATGGCTTGCAGTCGAGCAGGTTACTCGTCGGCCGTGGATGCCGCAGCTTCCTGCAGTATGGAGGTACATGTTGTGTCTGAGGACATGTTTGCAATTTGCTGCTCTTAGAGTACACTGTCTGACAAAGAAAAGGTGAGGCACCCAGGTGTGGAGAAAGAAACAACATGAAACTTCACACTCTGTGATGTTATTGCAATGTTTACAAAATCGAGTCAGATTTCCAAAGAGCATGGGGGGATGTCCATTAATTATGTGAACTCAAAGCTCAAAGTGGAGCGGGGGGGGGGGGGGGGGGGGAGTTGGGGGTCAGGTAAACTCTCACAATCCCATTTAAAAGGGGGACAATGAAAATCTCATATCAGCTTATTAATTCATAGAATATACGGAAAGCCGGTAGTGACAGGTGTGAATATTACCGAACTATTAGTTTAAGGGGAGGTTTACTATTTTTTGGTTCAACAAATCGATTTTTTTTAAAGTTGCATTTTTGGGTCCATAAAAGTGTTTAGAATCCACCCCTGAAACGGTTTTTCCGAATACGGAATGGAAATGTTTGTTATTCGCGGTTAAACAAAAAAATGCACCTGCCTGATATCGACCTTTTTCACGCAACAGTTTTTTTTTTTTTTTTTTTTTTTGAGGATTTCGACTTTGTAGCTGCGAAAAATTATTCTATGTGCTTGCACATGACTAAAACTGATAAAGTCAACAAGGAGCTTACGACGTGCTACGGCTTGGTAATCCGACGGCATTCCAATTCGGTGGAACAGATGAAGAAGGCAATTTGGGCAAAGTATTTCCACAAGTGTTCGACGGATGACCACCCACAACACCGACGGCTGGGGAAACTAGTAGATGCAAGTGGCGCATTGCAGAGGCTACCCGATATCTGGACGAATATCAACACGACCAGCCGCTCTCCAGAGAAGTTCGAAGCGTGATTCATCCGATCTACGAGGCCCTTTCGGAGGACGAGTTATTTTACCGGTGTTTGGGAAGAAACACACAAAGTTCAAATGAAGGTTTGAACGCGTGTGGAAGTTAGCCCCCAAGCATTAGCATTCTGGTGCGAAGACTGTGGAGATTGCGACTTTCCTGGCAGTGAGCAGCTTCAACGAAGGGTATTAAGCAATTGTGAAGACCATGACAACTATGGACGTCGCCCTGGGACTCTATTCGACGCAGTTCGCCAAGCATTCGGACGACCACCGGATTCGAGCGGCCGAAAACCGCTTGTCACCGGCTGTACGAGCGGCTCTGGAGCAGCGGAGGATGGCCTAGATCGAGCAGGACACGGAATAGTAGATTGAACGTAAGTTCCATAATATTGCATTTATATGTAGTCAAAACTTCAGTCGCGTTTTTCTCGAAATAACTTTATTTATCGCGCGGTATGATACTTCAAATCTACTGAACCGATTGGCATGATGCTTTGTTTCCGACGAAGCTAACTAAATTGTCTAGGAGTTGAACCACTTTTATTCCGATCCATCAACTATAAATATTTTCACTCGGTCGACGAAGTCGAAAAATCGATGAAAAAACATTTTTTTTCAAATGGACGCCATTTTGTTTCCTATGGTCCAAATAACTTAAGCGAGGTACAACTCCTAAAGAATGTTATATGCTTCGCTAACGTCAACTCAATTTTGATTTCAAACGAGCCGGCTGACCTATGACGTACGGCGCGTGGAGGTCTACATCGAAATTTTGTTTCGTTTGGACGGCACTTGCGCCTTTGCTCTTCGACATTTACGGTCGAAAAAATTCCAGTTTCTAGAAGAAATATCAATAAACATTTTGGCCAAATTTTACGTTGATATCTATAACACATGCCGAGAAAAAAATTCTCAAAGAACATGCTTTTTTCGGGCCAAAGAAAGTAAACGTCCCCTTAATAAGTCACTTAAGAAATACTAACACGAATTCCTTAGAGAAGAATGGAAAAACTGGTGGAGACCGACCTCAGGGAAGATCAGTTCGGATTCCGGAGAAATATGGGCACATGCGAGGCAAGACTGAGCCTCCGACACTTATTTTAGAACATAATTTAAGGAAACCAAACCTACGTTTTTAAAGTACTGGCCATTCAAATTGCTACACCACGAAGCTGACGTGCTACAGACGTGAAATTTAACCGAAAGGAAGAAGATGCTGTGATATGCAAATGATTAGCTTTTCAGAGCATTCACACAAGGTTGGCGCCGGTGGCGACACCTACAACGTGCTGACACGAGGAAAGTTTCCACAGATTTCTCATACACAAACAGCAGTTGACCATCGTTGCCTGGTGAAACGTTGTTGTGATGACTTGTGTAAAGAGGGGAAATGCGTACCATCTCGTTTCCGACTTTGATAAAGGTCGGATTGTAGGCAATCTGGATTGTGGTTTATCGTATCGCGATATTGCTGCTCGCGTTGGTCGAGATCCAATGACTGTTCGCAGAATATGGAATCGGTGGGTTCGGGAGGGTAATACGGAACGCCGTGCTGAATTCCAACGGCCTGGTATCGCTAGCAGTCGAGATGACAGGCATCTTACCCGCACGGATCGTGCAGCCACGTCTCGATCCCGGAGTCAACAGATGGGGACGTTTACAAGACAACAACCATCTGCACGAATAATTCGACGTCGTTTGCAGCAGCATGGATTATCAGCTCGGAGACCACGGCTGCGGTTACCCTTGACACTGCATCACAGACTGGAGCGCCTGCGATGGTGTACTCAACGACGAACCTGGGTGCACGAATGACAAAACGTTATTTTTTCAGATGAATCCAGATTCTGTTTACAGCATCACGATGGTCACATCCGTGTTTGGCGACATCGCAGTGAACGCTCATTGGAAGCGTGTATTCGTCATCACCATACTGGCGTGTCACCCGGCGTGATGGTATGGGGTGCTATTGGTTACACGTCTCGGTCACCTCTTGTTCGCATTGACGGCACTTTGAACAGTGGACGTTACATTTCAGATGTGTTACAACCCGTAGCTCTACCCTTCATTCGATCCCTGCGAAACCCTACATAGGATAATGCGCGACCGCATGTTGCTGGTCCTGTACGGGCCGTTCTGCATACACAAAATGTTCGACTGCTGCCCCGGCCAGCACATTCTCCAGATCTCTCACCAATTGAAAACGTCTGGTCAATGGTGGCCGAGCAACTGGCTCGTCACAATACGCCAGTCACTACTCTTGATGAACTGTGGTATCGGTTGAAGCTGCAGGGCAGCTGTACCTGTACACGCCATCCAAGCTCTGTTTCACTTAATGCCCATGCGTATCAAGGCCGTTATTACGGGCAGAGGTGGTTGTTCGGGGTACTGATTTCTCAGGATCTATGCACCCAAATTGCGTGAAAATGTAACGACATGTCAATTCTAGTATAATATATTTGTCCAATGAATACCCGTTTATCACCTGCATTTCTTCTTGGTGTAGCAATCTTAATGGCCAGTAGTGGACGAGTACATTCTCTCAATCATTCTCACGCACTCACATGGCAAAATATAATAAAATAATTTTGACCGATTTTTGTATTACGTCTTGCACAGTGACTGTTGTTTAAAAAACTAATTTTCTAATTAATTGATTTTTATGCACTGATGACTCTGGAATGGCTTCAAATGATAATGAAAGTCAATCTATTATTGTTACTAACTTGGTTTTAAAAAATAAGCGTAGGTTTTAGGAGTTTTAGGTAATTCTCTTTAGTTCCAGAACTATAATAAATAAAAATCTGCAATTTGGACAGCATCATTCCATTAATAGCAGAAGGCTGTGTACCAAATTGTAAGAAAATCGGATAATAACTAATATGGATTATTTAGATTCGTGGAGGGTATGAAACTTCGTATCGACTGAATGTTACGCTATGCAGTTCTCGCGGCAGGCAGCGTCAGCTGTGCTGTGAGCAAAGCGATATATATATATGTGTGTGTGTGTGTGTGTGTGTGTGTGTGTGTGTGTGTGATGGTCCATTGATAGTGACCGGGCCAAATATGGCACGAAGTAATAAGCATGAAAGGAAAAAAAGTACAAAGAACTTGTCTAGCTTGAAGGGGGAAACCAGATGGCGCTATGGTTGGCCTGCTTGATGGCGCTGCCGTAGGTCAAACGGATATCAACTGCGTTTTTTTTAAAAATAGGAACCCCCATTTTGTATTACATATTCGTGTAGTACTTAAAGAAATATGAATGTTTAATGGACTACATTTTTCGCTTTGTGATAGATGGCGCTGTAATAGTCACAAACTTATAAGTACTTGGTATCACGTAACATTCCGCCAGTGCGGACGGTATTTGCTTCTTGATATATTACCCGTGTTAAAATGGACCTTTTACCAATTGCGGAAAAGATCGATATCGTGTTGGTGTATGGCTATTGTGATCAAAATGCCCAACGGGCGTGTGCTATGTATGCTGCTCGGTATCCTGTACGACATCATCCAAGTGCCCGGACCGTTCGGCTGATAGTTACGTTATTTAAGGAAACGGGAAGTGTTCAGCCACGTTTGAAACGTTAACCACGACCTGCAACAAACGATGATGCCCAAGTAGGTGTTTTAGCTGCTGTCTCGACTAATCCGCACATCAGTAGCAGACAAATTGCGCGAGAATCGGGAATCTCAAAAAAGTTAGTGTTGAGAGGAATGTCGTTACGCGTATTGCCAAATGCATTGAGGTTGACGGACATCATTTTGAGCATTTATTGCATTAATGTGGTATTTACAGGTAATCACGCTGTAACAGCATGCGTTCTCAGAAATGATAAGTTCACAAAGGTACACGTATCACATTGGAAAAACGGAAATAAAATGTTCAAACGTACCTACGTTCTGTATTTTAATTTAAAAAAAAAACACCTGCCTGTTACCAACTGTTCGTCTAAAATTGTGAGCCATATGTTTGTGAGTAATACAGCGCCATCTATTGCAAAGCAAAAAAAGTGGTCCAACTAAAACATTCATATTTATTTACGTACTACACGAATATGTAATAAAAAATGAGTGTTCGTATTTAAAAAAAACGCAGTTGATATTCGTTTGACCTATGGCAGCGCCATCTAGCTGGCCAACCATAGCGCCATCTGGTTTCCCCTTTCAAACTAGACAAGTTTCGTTCTTTAGTTTTTTCTTTTGACGCTTATCTCGTGAGATATTTGGCCCGGTCACGATCAATGGACCACCCTGTATATATCTCCTGCAGCCACCGCACAAGACGGCCGCGTGCCTCACTTCAACAAACTCGCTGCATTACAAGCTTGTCAACTGAAGAGCCGAAACCGGTAGCCACACAATCAATGGCGTCGTAAGAACGAACGGCTGTAGCTGTTTCATTTTCTTACAGTTCATAAAAGCTGTGGAATTCAATCAGAGAAAAGAAATCTGTGAGGCCTGAGGCTGAAATGAATAAGGAATGAGTTAAAGAGAAAACCTGAAACAGAGCCCTACCACCGTCGTGACATACCCGTTTTCGTCGTAGCAGTCGACCGTACCGCTGACTGCAGGTCCTGGTACAATCTTGCTCGCGCTTTGAGCCGCGGCGCAGGCAGCTATGAAGACGACGACGTAGACTACCAGCGACGACATGACGGCAAGTTCCAGTTGTGCTCAGCCGACCAATGTCGAATCTATGAAACGAGAGTACAACATTAGGCTTCTTTTATACGGTGCGAAAGCGTTGACTAACACCGCTTCCTCGCGCTGTGCGGATACCGCAGATAAAAACGTTTGTGCCCACACAGCCCATCCTCCTGTCTGAGTTATCTACCGCAGCTCGCGGCCAGAACGCGGAAGTTCCGCACAGTCGCCGACCGAACGGAACAGGTAGTCGCTCACACGGAACAGTTGCCGCTACCGGTACTATGCGGCAATAGCTCCGTATCCATTCATTTTCCTTCTACGGTTGTCCTGCGGAAGTTGCGCCGTCCTCTACCTGTTGTTATTTTCCTTCTTCGCCAACCAGTAAACTCTCGATACTTTAAAGAACCGAACTCCCAGGTATAAAAAAAAGCTTCGAACTTCTACATCTACATGACTACTCTGCAATTCACATTTAAGTGCTTGGCAGAGGATTCATCGAACCACAATCGTACTATCTCCCTACCATTCCACTCCCGAACAGCGCGCGGGAAAAACGAACACCTAAACCTTTCTGTTCGAGCTCTGATTTCTCTTATTTTATCTTGATGATCATTCCTACCTATGTAGGTTGGGCTCAACAAAATATTTTCGCATTCGGAAGAGAAAGTTGGTGACTGAAATTTCGTAAATAGATCTCGCCGCGACGGAAAACGTCTTTGCTCTAATGACTTCCATCCCAACTCGCGTATCATGTCTGCCACACTGTCTCCCCTATTACGTGATAATACAAAACGAGCTGCCCTTTTTTGCACCCTTTCGATGTCCTCCGTCAATCCCACCTGGTAAGGATCCCACACCGCGCAGCAATATTCTAACAGAGGACGAACGAGTGTAGTGTAAGTTGTCTCTTTAGTGGACTTGTTGCATCTTCTAAGTGTCCTGCCAATGAAACGCAACCTTTGGCTCGCCTTCCCCACAATATTATCTATGTGGTCTTTCCAACTGAAGTTGTTCGTAATTTTAACACCCAGGTACTTAGTTGAATTGACAGCCTTGAGAATTGTACTATTTATCGAGTAATCGAATTCCAACGGATTTTTTTTGGAACTCATGTGGATCACCTCACACTTTTCGTTATTTAGCGTCAACTGCCACCTGCCACACCAAACAGCAATCTTTTCTAAATCGCTTTGCAACTGATACTGGTCTCCGGATGACATTACTAGACGGTAAATTACAGCATCATCTGCGAACAACCTAAGAGAACTGCTCAGATTGTCACGCAGGTCATTTATATAGACCAGGAACAGCAGAGGTCCCAGGACGCTTCTCTGGGGAACACCTGATATCACTTCAATTTTACTCGATGATTTGCCGTCTATTACTACGAACTGCGACCTTCCTGACAGGAAATCACAAATCCAGTCGCACAACTGAGACGATACCTCATAGGCCCGCAGCTTGATTAGAAGTCGCTTGTGAGGAACGGTGTCAAAAGCTTTCCGGAAATCCAGAAATACGGAATCAACCTGAGATCCCCTGTCGATAGCGGCCTTTACTTCGTGCGAATAAAGAGCTAGCTGCACAAGAACGATGTTTTCTGAAACCATGCTGATTACGTATCAATAGATCGTTCCATTCGAGGTGATTCATAATGTTTGAATAGAATATATGCTGCAAAACCCTACTGCAAACCGACGTCAATGATATAGGTCTGTAGTTCGATGGATTACTCCTACTACCCTTCTTAAACGCTGGTGCGACCTGCGCAATTTTCCAGTCTGTAGGTACAGATCTATCGGTGAGCGAGCGGTTGTATATGATTGCTAAGTAGGGAGCTATTGTACCAGCGTAATCTGAAAGGAACCTAATCGGTATACAATCTGGACCTGAAGACTTGCCCGTATCAAGCGATTTGAGTATCTACCTCTAAGAAACTCATGCTAGCAGCTGTTCGTGTTTCAGATTCTGGAATATTCAATTCGTCTTCCCTGGTGAAGGAATTTCGGAAACCTGCGTTCAATAACTCCGCTTTAGCGGCACAGTAGTCGGTAACAGTACCATCGGCACTGCGCAGCGAAGGTATTGACTGCGTTTTGCCGCTTGTGTACTTTACATACGAGCAGAATTTCTTCGGATTTTCTACCAAATTTCGAGACTGTTTCGTTGTGGAACCTATTAAAGGCATCTCGCACTGAAGTCCGTGCCAAATTTCGCGCGTCTGTAAATTTTAGCCAATCTTCGGGATTTCGCGTTCTTCTGAACTTCGCATGCTTTTTCCGTTGCCTCTGCAACAGCGTTCGGACCTGTTTTGTGTACCATGGGGGATCAGTTCCATCTCTTACCAATTTAGGAGGTATGAATCTCTGAATTGCTGTTGCTAATTACTTTACGAACGAGTTAATGTGTGGTGTCACCGCAAGCCACCATGCAGGTTGTAGGCTTCCAAACGGCCGCGGTCCGTCAGTACACATACGACCCGCGAGTTGCCACTGTCGACGCTGGCAGACCGAGCGCCGCCACTCGGCTGGTCTTCAGAGACAAGCTAGCGCACTGGCCAGTTCTACAGCCGACTTTAATAGGATTGGTTCACTCGTTATAGCTCCAGAGATCTCATTTGTAGAGACGCTAATTCGCATAGCCTTCAGCTAAGTCAGTAGCTACGACCTAGTCAGGTGGCACATTCAGTTTATGCACTGACAATTGGTCTGTATGTGTGAAGCAATCACAATTGTAAAGCAGTATTCGTAGTTCAGTCTGTGATTGCACTTGTAAATATTATTGTACAAAGTCAAGACCGACGTTCAACGCTGATGCTGAATTAAAGCTAATTATTTAATTGTATTCCTGTCTACAAACTTCTAATCACCTAAGATGTTACCGATACATCCCGTCAAGTACAGTTCATTGATCCTAATTCATTGTTCATTGGAACACGTATTGTGTTCGAGTATAATGACTTTTCTGGAGACTAGAAATCTACTCTGTAGGAATCAGCACGGGTTTCGAAAAAGACGGTCATGTGAAACCCAGCTCGCGCTATTCGTCCACGAGACTCAGAGGGCCACAGACACGGGTTCACAGGTAGATGCCGTGTTTCTTGACTTCCGCAAGGCATTCCCCACAGTCGTTTAATGAACAAAGTAAGAGCATATGGACTATCAGACCAATTGTGTGATTGGATTGAGGAGTTCCTAGACAACAGGACGCAGCATGTCATTCTCAATGGAGAGAAGTCTTCCGAAGTAAGTGTGATTTCAGGTGTGCCGCAGGGGAGTGTCATAGGACCGTTGCTATTCACAATATACATAAATGACCTTGTGGATGACATCGGAAGTTCACTGAGGCTTTTCGCGGATGATGCTGTGGTGTATCGAGAGGTTCTAACAATGGAAAATTGTACTGAAATGCAGGAGGATCTGCAGTGAATTGACGCATGGTGCAGGGAATGGCAATTGAATCTCAATGTAGACAAGTGTAATGTGCTGCGAATACACAGAAAGATAGATCCTTTATCATTTAGCTTCAAAATAGCAGGTCAGCAACTGGAAGCAGTTAATACCATAAATTATCTGGGAGTACGCATTAGGAGTGATTTAAAATGGAATGATCATATAATGTTGATCGTCGGTAAAGCAGATGCCAGACTGAGATTCATTGGAAGAATCCTAAGGAAATGCAATCCGAAAACAAAGGAAGTAGGTTACAGTACGCTTGTTCGCCCACTGCTTGAATACTGCTCAGCAGTGTGGGATCCGTACCAGATAGGGTTGATAGAAGATATAGAGAAGATCCAACGGAGAGCAGCGCGCTTCGTTACAGGATCGCGAAAGCGTTACGGAGATGATAGATAAACTCCAGTGGAAGACTCTGCAGGAGAGAAGCTCAGTAGCTCGGTACGGGCTTTTGTCAAAGTTTCGAGAACATACCTTCACCGAGGAGTCAAGCAGTACATTGCTCCCTCCTACGTATATCTCTCGAAGAGACCATGAGGATAAAATCAGAGAGATTAGAGCCCATACAGAGGCATACCGACAATCCTTCTTTCCACGAACAATACGAGAATGGAATAGAAGGGAGAACCGATAGAGGTACTCAAGGTACCCTCCGCCACACACCGTCAGGTGGCTTGCGGAGTATGGATGTAGATGTAGATGTAGATCCTCACGTCAGCCTACTTGATCAACGCGTGCAATAATGGCCACCCCTTGTGATCAGATTAAGAGTCAAATTGCGTGACAACTGGGTCACCCTTTTTCCATGAGGCCCATAGTTCCGCCTCATACGTAACGTGATGTATTGAATACTCGACGTTCAGCACGTAAGCGAGAAAAAAAAGTTTGGAAAAGCCTTGAAATTATGGCTCAGATTTGTTGGAAGTCGCTATCTGGTCTTATTATGAAGTGCTGGATGAGTACAATTTGGGTAATCTGATCTCCGTTTTAAGCAAAAACAAGTTTTCCACCCATCTCAATGATTATGACGTCATGCTTCCTCAACTATGCGTCTGAAGAACCAAAAAAACTGGCACACCTACCTAATTTCGTGTAGGGCCCCCGCGAGCACGCAAAAGTGCCGCAACACGACGTGTCATGGATTCGATTAATGTCTGAAGTAGTGCTGGAGGGAAGTGAGACCACGATTCCGTAAGAGTACGAAGGGATGGAGATCTCTTCTGAACAGCACGTTGCAAGGCATCCTAAATATGCTCAATAATGTTCACGTTTGGGGAGTTTGGTGCCCAGCGGAAGCGTTTAAACTCAGAAGTGTGTTCCTGGAGTCACTCTGTAGGAATTATGGACGCGTTGGGTGTCGCATTATCCTGCTGGAAATGCTCAAAAAATGGTTCAAATGGCTTTAAGCACTAAGGGACTTAACAGCTGAGGTCATCAGTCCCCTAGACTTAGAACTACTTAAACCTAACTAACCTAAGGACATCACACACATCCACGCCCGAAGCAGGACTGGAGCCTGCGTCCGTAGCAGGCGCGTGGTTCCGGACTGAAGCGCCTAGAACCGCTCCGTCAGACCGGCCGGCGGAAGTGTTTAAACTCAGAAAATGTTCCTGGAGCCAATCTGTTGGAATTTTGGACGTGTGGGGTGTCGCATTGTCCTGCTGGAAATGCCCAGTTCCGTGGGAATGCACGATGCAAACGAATGGATGCAGATGACCAGACAGGACGCTTACGAACGTGTCACCTGTCAGAGTCGTATCTAGACGCGTCAGGGGTCTATAACAGCACCCTAAAACTCACTTATATGTTGACAGCCGATCTAACAACTGTGCCAGACACTTGTTGTCTTATATAGGAGTTGCTGACCGTAGCGCCGTATTCTGCCTGTTTACATATCTCTGTATTTGAGTACGCATGCCTATACCAGTTTCTTTGGCGCTTCAGTGTGGGGGCTATGTATACAGGGTGTTCGGAAATTCCCCTCACAAAAAACTAGGACTTGTAAAGGGGACCGCAGCGACGTCGGAGATCTGATGTTTTACCGGATTCCTGATATCTATGGTACACTCGTGAAGTGGTCATACAAGAAAATCCCTACTTCATCGCTACATCGGAGATGCTATGTCCCATCGCTCGTGCACCGACTATAACACCACGTTCAAACTCACTTAATTCTTGTACACGTAGGCTTCCGCGACCGTTGTCACAGTCAACAAAATTCTTCTGGGTTTGAGGCCGCATTGTCATCTGTAAAATTCTGACGTATCGGCGACTGTTGCAAGGCGCCTTCCTCACAGTGAGTCAGCAACACACCCTGAGGAAGCCGTCTTGCAACAGTCGCCGAAACGTCGGAATTTTACAGATGACAATGCGGCCTCAAACCCAGAAGAATTTTGTTGACTGCCACTTAAATCTTGATAAGCTGCCATTGTAGCAGCAGTAACCGATATAACAACTGCGCCAGACACTCGTTGTCATATATAGGCGTTGCCGACCGCAGCAACGTATTCTGCCTACTTACATATCTCTGTATTTGAATACACATGCCTATACCAGTCTCTTTGCAGCTGCAGTGTGTACTCTATCGGGTTGGTGCGTAAGTTCGTAGCGTTTTTCCGCAAGCTCAACAGATACACATAACACAGACTTCAGTCTTTTTTTTTTTTTTTTTTTTTTGGTCATCTGTCTACTGACTGGTTTGATGCGGCCCGCCAGGAATTTATTTCCTGTGCTAACCTCTTCATCTCAGAGTAGCACTTGCAACCTACGTTCTCAATTATTTGCTTGACGTATTCCAATCTCTGTCTTCCTCTACAGTTTTTGCCCTCTACAGCTCCCTCTAGTACCATGGAAGTCATTCCGTCATGTCTTAGCAGATGTCCTATCATCCTGTCCCTTCTCCTTATCAGTGTTTTCCACATATTCCTTTCCTCTCCGATTCTGCGTAGAACCTCCTCATTCCTTACCTTATCAGTCCACCTAATTTTCAACATTCGTCTATAGCACCACATCTCAAATGCTTCGATTCTCTTCTGTTCCGGTTTTCCCACAGTCCATGTTTCACTACCATACAATGCTGTACTCCAGACGTACATCCTCAGAAATTTCTTCCTCAAATTAAGGCCGGTATTTGATATTAGTAGACTTCTCTTGGCCAGAAATGCCTTTTTTGCCATAGCGAGTCTGCTTTTGATGTCCTCCTAGCTCCGTCCGTCATTGGTTATTTTACTGCCTAGGTAGCAGAATTCCTTAACTTCATTGACTTCGTGACCATCAATCCTGATCTTAAGTTTCTCGCTGTTCTCATTTCTACTACTTCTCATTACCTTCGTCTTTCTCCGATTTACTCTCAAACCATACTGTGTACTCATTAGACTGTTCATTCCGTTCAGCAGATCATTTAATTCTTCTTCACTTTCACTCAGGATAGCAATGTCATCAGCGAATCGTATCATTGATATCCTTTCACCTTGTATTTTAATTCCACTCCTGAACCTTTCTTTTATTTCCATCATTGCTTCCTCGATGTACAGCTTGAAGAGTAGGGGCAAAAGGCTACAGCCTTGTCTTACACCCTTCTTAATACGAGCACTTCGTTCTTGATCGTCCACTCTTATTATTCCCTCTTGGTTATTGTACATATTGTATATGACCCGTCTCTCCATATAGCTTACCCCTACTTTTTTCAGACTTCAGTCACCAGTAATATATTCTGCTTCGCTATTTACAACAGGATGCCAGCCCTGGGGTAACTTTTCGATTCCGCGACTGCAGAAATCGCGTGGTTTTGAGGCGAAGAAATGTTGGAGACATCTACGGAGCGCCTTTTCATCCGGAAAGAAAGTTCCTTGAAGGGTTGTGCTGAACCACCGATCCTGTCGCAGTAACTCAGCAACGATATCTGCAGGAGGGGCAAGAAAAGCAATCTGCAAACCAACAGGCCTCACAGCAGCCTGACCGTGTACCCAATATCGACAGTCCGCCGCAGATCAAATTACACGCAATGGGTAAGGATTACGCCCTCGCTGTCACAGAACATGGACACCATCATTTTTTTCAGCACTGGCGGTTACCCGAAAGTTTTTTGGTGGCGGTGAATCTGTGTGCTTCCATTGAGCTGACTGGCGCTTTGTTTCTGGATTGAAAAATGGTATCCACGTCTCATCCATTGTCACAACCGACGAAAAGAAAGTCCCATTCATACTGTCGTTGTGCGGCAACATTGCTCGGCAACATGCCACATGGGCAGCCGTCAGCATTCGTGGCACCCACCTGGGTGACAGTTTTCGCATTTTCAGGTCGTCATGCAGGATTGTGTGCACAGAACCCACAGAAATGCCAACTCTGGAGGCGATCCCCCAAAACAATTCTCTCCACTTTCTCGATCGTGTCGTCAGACCGGCTTGTGCGAGCCCGAGGTTGTTTCAGTTTGTTGTCACACGATGTTCTGCCTTCATTAAACTGTCCCACCCATGAACGCACTTTCGACACATCCATAACTCCATCACCACATGTCTCCTTCAACTGTCGATGAATTTCAATTGGTTTCACACCACGCAGATTCAGAAAACGAATGATTGCACGCTGTTCAAGTAAGGAAAACGTCGCCATTTTAAGTATTTAAAACAGTTCTCATTCTCGCCGCTGGCGGTAAAATTGCTTCTGCCGTACGGTGCTGCCATCTCTGGGACGTATTGACAATGAACGCTGCCTCATTTTAAAACAATGCGCATGTTTCTATCTCTTTCCAGCCTGGAGAAAAAAAATCGGAGGCCTTAGAACTTGAATGCACCTCGTATGTCGTAACAACAGAGTCAACTGACTGTTTTAACTTCCAACTCCAAGGTTATTTAACAGTTGATAACCAACTGACATCCACTTACAAACTTTATCATTCCACATTCAACACTGAACTCCCCTTCATTTTATAAAAAAACATAAAACATATTTTAATAATGGTCAGCATGATGTTTCAACGGTGCTTCCAGGCGCAGACCGTCGACCACGATGCAATAGTAGCTCTCGTCGTCCGCCGCGTATGGAGTCCCCACTGAATCATCTTGCTGCCACGCTCGACATGAAAGAAAACAAACAAAATGTCTTTAAATAACAAGTCTCCACTTAACATAATATAGCCGGCCGGAGTGGCCGAGCGGTTCTAGGCGCTACAGTCTGGAACAGCGTGACTGCTACGGTCGCAGGTTCGAATCCTGCCTCGGGCATGGATATATATGATGTCCTTAGGTTAGTTAGGTTTAAGTAGTTCTAAGTCTAGGGGACTGATGACCTCAGAAGTTAAGTCCCGCAGTGCTCAGAGCCATTTTAACAATATATATATATATATATATATATATATATATATATATATATATATATATATCTGCTTGAGCGACGCCAGGTAAGCAATGTTTATATATATATATATACATTTCTTACCTGGCGTCGCTCAAGCAGTATATATATATATATATATATATATATATATATATATATATATATATATACATTTCTTACCTGGCGTCGCTCAAGCAGTAAAGAAACGCGATGTTTCCTGATTAGACTTTTGAAACACCACTGGGTATTCGATAGAGAGTGGAAAAATTAAAAATTTGAGGGAGCAAGGTCAGCTCAATAAACCGTGCGCGAAGTGACTTCCCAACCAAATTCCTGTATAGTGTTTTTTTTATCAGTCTAGCAGAATGCAAGCGGGCGTTATCGTGGAGTAGTATTACTTCACGCAATTTTCCTTGTCGTTCTTGGACTTCGTCTGCAAGACGTTTCAGTTATCGACAGTAAATGTCAGCAGTCATGGTTACACCTAGGGGAAGCAATTCGTAGTATACCACCTCACCTTCGCTGTTCCACCAGATGCATAACAGGTCTTTGTACGCGGAGTTGCCGCTTCGTTTGAGCTCAACTATTCCTTTCTTTTCCTTACGTTAACACAAAGACGCCATTTCTCGTCACCAGTACCGATACAGCTTAGGAATGGCCTGTGCTGTTCAAGATACGATTGACAACGAGCAAGCAGAGCTGCCCATATGGCCACCCACTGATTATTCTTGATTTTGGCTTAGAGCATGCGGTACCCATACAAACCACTTCTTAACCTTCCTCATTGCAGGCGTATCTTGGTGCCCGCCAGGATAGCCGAGAGCGCTAACACGCTGCTTCCTGGACTCGGGTAGGCGCGCTGGCCCCGGATCGAATCCGCTCGGCGGATTTACGACGACGGCCAGTGTGCCGGCCAGACTGGATGTGGTTTTTAGGCCGTTTTCCACATCCTACTAGGTGAATATCGGGCTGGTGCCCACGTGCCGCCTCAGTCACACGACTAACAGACATTTGTTACACATTCACACTATTTCACGATTTACACTAGACGCAGACAGCTGGGGTACACTAATTCCGTCCCTGGTGATATGGGGTGGTGGCAGGAAAGGCATCTGGCCACCCCTCAAAACTAATCACGCCAATTCCGTACTTAACCCTGCCGACCCTGCGCACAATGCGGGGTGAAGGCAGTACCAAAAGATAGAAGAAAGAAAAGAAATTGCATGCATATCTTGGTATATTGCTCACAGTTCATCACATATGCTTGCCGTTGTGGCCGAGCGGTTCTAGGCGCTTCAGTACGGAATCGCGCTGCTGCTACGGTCACAGATTCGAATCCTGCCTCGGGCATGGACGTGTGTGATGTCCTTACGTTAGTTAGGTTTAAGAAGTTCTAAGTTCTAGGGGACTGATGACCTCAGATGTTGAGTCCCGTAGTGCTCAGAGCCATTTGAACCATTTTTCATCACATATGCCAATACTGGAGTGCAGTGACTTGGATGGCTGTGGATTAATGCTTTTAAGCGATTTTTATCAAAACCCGAAGGTCCTCCTTGATCGTATAGCGTCACAAACGTCGAAACGGTCTTCCTTAAAACGAGAAAAACATTTTCTTGGCGTGCTCTGTCCGATTGCGTCATCCCCACACAGGACACAAATGTTTCTGGCTACCTCTGCTCCTGCCACGCCTCTATTACACTCAACCAGAAGAATGTTTCGAAAATGTTCCCATTTCTCCATTTGGCACTGCATTTTCTAGCGGCTACAGCTCCACTCACTATATCTAGATGACAAACTGACAAAAAGTCAATAACAAATAAAAAATGGCACTTCATAAATAAACTCATAGCAACAGGAATACCGACACGCAAAACAAAACCGCTACGATCTTTTGCACCAACCTAGTAATTTTCTAGGTAGATTTAATGGTATATGTGGCTGTTGTTGTTGTGGTCTTCAGTCCAGAGACTGGTTTAATTGTAGCTTTCCATGCTACTCTATCCTGTGCAAACTTCTTCATCTCCCAGTACCTACTGCAACCTACATCCCTCTGAATGTGTTTAGTGTATTCATCTCTTGGTCTCTCTCTACGATTTTTAACCTCCACGCTGGCCTCCAATACTAAACTGGTGATCCCTTGATGCCTCAACGTATCCTACCAACCGATCTCTTCTTCTAGTCAAATTGTGCCACAAACTCCTCTTTTCCCCAACTCTATTCAGTACCACCTCATTAGCTGCGAGACCTACCCATCTACTCTTCAACATTCTTCTGTAGCACCCCATTTCGATAGCTTCTATTCTCTTCTCTTGTCTAAACTGTTTATCGTCCATTTTTCTCTTCCATACATGGCTACACTCAAATACCTTCGCAAAAGACTTCCTGAGACTTAAATCTGTACTCGATGTTAACAAATGTATGTTTTTGGGAAACGCTTTCCTTGTCATCAGGTCGTCGAGCAGCTGCTGGGGTATAGCCTCCCATTCTTGCACCAGTGCCTGTCGGAGCTCCTGAAGTGTCGTGGGGGTTTGAAGACGTCGACCGGGAGCATCCCAGACGTGCTCGATTGGGTTTAGATCTGGAGAACAGGCAGGCCACTCCATTCACCTGATATCTTCTGTTTCAAGGTACTCCTCCACGATGGCAGCTCGGTGGGGCCGTGCGTTATCATCCATCAGGAGGAAGGTGGGACCCACTGCACCACTGAAAAGGCGGACATGTGCAAAATGACGTCTCTATACACCTGACCTGTTACAGTTCCTCTGTCAAAGACATGCAGGTGTGTACGTGCACCAATCATAATCCCACCCCATACCATCAAAACACGACCCCCATACAGGTCCCTTTCAAGGGCATTAAGGGGTTTGGTTAGTGGTTTACACAAGATGAAAACGCGGCGAGAATCACTGTTCAGACTACACCTGGACTCATCCGTGAACATAACCTAGGACCACTGTTCCAATGACCATGTACTGAGTAATGACACCAGGCTTTACGGGCTCTCCTGTGACCAGGGGTCAGTGGAATGCGCCTTGTAGGTCTCCAGGCGAATAAACCATGTCTGTTCAGTTATCTGTAGACGGAGTGTCTGGAGACAACTGTTCCAGTGACTGCCGTAAGGTCCCGAGCAAGGTTACCTGCAGTACTCCGTGGCCGTCTGCGGGCACTGATGGTGAGATATCGGTCTTCTTGTGGTGTTTTACACTGTGGACGTCCAGTACTGTACTGCCTGGAATCGTTGCCATAATCATGAGGTCACACTTTGTGGCACACGGAGGGCCCCTGCTACAACCTGCTGTGTTTGACCAGCCTCCAGTCACCCCAGTATTCTACCCCTCATGACGTCATCAACGTGTTTTCTTTGAGCCATTTTCAACACACAGTCACCATTAGCACGTCTGAAAACGTGTGCACACTTACTCGCTGCACCGTACTCTGACATGCCCCAACACACCTCTGCGTATGTGGACTGCTGCCAGCGCCACCGTGCGACGACCGCAGGTCAAATGCAGCACATGGTCATACCCCGAGTTGATTTAAACCCGCAAACCGCCCACCGGAGCGTTGTTTCACCATGTATCAGCATTATTATTAATTTATGAGCATGAGTGTATTTTGAATAGAAACCCATGTTTGGGAACTTACCGTTTCCGTGATGCGACGGATTGAATCCCGGTGTGTGCCGTGTCCATGTGTTCTGATGATGGTGACGTTTGGTTTGTGTGGCGCTCAACTACGCGAACACCAGCGTCCGTACAAAGTCCCAATTTTCACACAGTCAAATTTTTTCACATTCCAATCTAACCCCTATCACGAATGATGATGATGTAAACACAAACGCCTAGTCCCTGGGCAGAGAAAATCCCCAACCTGGACGGGAATCGATCCCGGGAACTCGTGATCCATGGGCAGCGACATGTCTGCCGAGCGAAAGAGAAAATTCTGAGAGTGACCTGTCCTGGTATGCAGTAGGGTAGACAGCACGACGTTTGCCAAGTCAGACGGTCGCCTGACGTTGTCACATAACGTCTACCTTGGAAAGTTTAATTTGCGAGTTTCCCGTAGGAAGACCTGGTGGCGCTACTTTGGGAGCTGCACTAGAAACTGAGGAGACACCAGGTGGGATGGAGAGAGTGTACCAGAACATGCTTCGGACGTACAATGTCTGTGAACAAGGTTGGTGGTAACCACATCGAGCCGCTGGTGTAACGCATCAGTACTGTTTACGTACAGTACGTTGGGTTACTAGAATGAAATTTTCACTATACAGCGGAGTGTGCGCTGTTATGAAACTTCCTGGCAGATTAAACTGTGTGCCGGACCGAGACTCGAACTCGGGACCTTTGCCTTTCGCGGGTGGCTGTGAGGACGGGGCGTGAGTCGTGCTTGGGTAGCTCAGTTGGTAGAGCACTTGCCCGCTAAAGGCAAAGGTACCGAGTTCGAGTCTCGGTCCGGCAGACAGTTTTAATCTTCCAGGAAGTTTTCAGTACGCTGGGTTCTTTTTTGTTTTGGAATAGTGTACATATGCGATATTTAAGTATTAACACAAACAGAAGTGCGTAAGTGGTAAGTGGGTGTTTCGAAAAATGGTTCAAATGGCTCTGAGCACTATGGGACTCAACTGCTGAGGTCATTAGTCCCCTAGAACTTAGAACTAGTTAAACCTAACTAACCTAAGGACACCACAAACATTCATGCCCGAGGCAGGATTCGAACCTGCGACCGTAGCGGTCTCGCGGTTCCAGACTGCAGCGCCTTTAACCGCACGGCCACTTCGGCCGGCAGTGGATGTTTCGTTATGTTTCCTTTCGAATTGCTACCTAGTAACGGTACTGCGTCACCCATAATTCCATTCCTCAAGCAGAAGCAGATGAGCTACACATCTGAAATGCAACCGTCGTAGAACGGATGGAGTACATTTCCGGACATGGGTTCCTAGCTCACCCCCTATATAAGTCTTAGTTTTTTGTGAGGAGAATTTCCGAACACCCTGAATACACAGTTTCCATACTGAAGCGCCAAAGAAACTAATATAGGCATGCGTATTCAAACACAGGGATATGTAAACAGGCAGAATACGGCGCTGTGGTCGGCAACGCGTATGTAAAACTAGTGTCTGGCGCAGTTCTTGGATCGGTTACAGCTGCTGCAATGGCAGGTTATCAAGCTTTAAGTGACTTTGAATGTGGTGTTATAGGCGGCGCACGAGCCATGGGACACAGCATCTCCGAGGTAGCGATGAAGTAGGGATTTTCTTGTATGACCACTTCACGAGTGCACCGTGAATATCAGGAATCCATTAAGACATCAGATCTCCGACATCGCTGCGGCTGGGAAAAGAGCTTGCAAGAACGGAACCAATTACGACTGAAGAGAGTCGTTCAACGTGACAGAAGTGCAACCCATCCACAAATTGCTGCAGATTTTAATGCTGGGCCATCAAGAAGTGTTAGCGTGCGAACCATTCAACGAAACATCATCGATATGGGCTTTCGGAGCTGACTGCACGATGCGAGGCTTTACACCTCGCATGGGCCCGTCAATATCGACATTGGACTGTTGATGACTAGAGAGATGTTGCCTGGTCGGACAAGTCTTGTTTCAAATCGTATCGAGCAGATGGACGCCTACAGATGTGGATGCCACGAACCCTGCGTGTCAGCAGGGGTTGTTCAAGCTGGTGGAGGCTCTGTAATGGTGGGGGGTGTGTATAACAGGACTGATACGGGACCCCTGATATGTCAAGATACAACTCTGACAGGTGGCACGTACGGAAGCATCCTGTCTGATCGCCTGCATCCATTCATGTCCATTGTGCATTCCGATGGACTTGCAATTCCAGTAGGACAATGCGTCACTCCTCACGTCCAGAATTGCTATAGAGTCATCCAAGAACCCTCTTCTGAGTTTAAACACTTCCTCTGCCCACCAACTCCCCAGACATGAACGTTATTGAGCATATCTGGGATGCCTTGCAACGTGCTGTTCAGAAGAGATCTTCACCCCTCGTACTCTTGCGTATTTATGGACAGCCCTGCGGGATTCTTGGTGCCAGTTCTCTCCAGCACTACTTCAGACACCAGTTGTCCGTGCTACGCCGTGTTGCGGCACTTCTGCGCGTTCGCGGGGGCCCTATATGATATTAGGGACTTGTACCAGTTTCTTTGGCTCTTCAGTGTAACTTAATATCTTTCGTCGTGTGTCACATCTTTAACATGAGATTGTACCTCTGAAGCAGGTAGATTACAACAGAACTTTAAAATTTTCAACTCGATCAATAGTTCTATGAAATACTTAAAATCAAATTTTTGTTGCCTCTACAAGGTGTTTCATAGGTAACCCGCAATCAGGTACAGATGGCCCTAGGCCGAGTTAGCCATTTGGAGTTCATGTCCACAAGCTCTCACGTAGCGTTCAATCTATGCATGGAAAGATCAATGACGGAAACTAAAAAAGAAAAAAAAATGATTGGAAGGTGGGATTAAAAGTCAGAGTGAAAGGGTTATACTGATAAGATTCGGTGATGACTTTGCTGTCCCTCAGTGAACGGGGATAAGAATTATAAGAGTTACTGAATATAATGAACAGTCAAATGAGTGCAGGATAAGGTCTGAGGGTAAACCGAAAAAAGAGAAAAATAATGAGAAGTAGTGGAAATAAATCTTAATATCAAAGCTAGTGGTTATGAAATACACGACATTATGGAATTCTGCTTCCTTGGGAGCGAAATAGTCCACGACGGACGAAGCCAGGAGGACATAAAAAGCGGACTAGCACAGACAAAAAGGCCATTCTTGGCTAAGAAAAGTCTACTAGGATCAAACATAGGTCTTAATTTGAGGAAGAAATTTCTGGGAATGTACGTTTGGAGCACAGCACTGTATGGCTAAGAAAAGTCTACTAGGATCAAACATAGGTCTTAATTTGAGGAAGAAATTTCTGGGAATGTACGTTTGGAGCACAGCACTGTATGGACGCGAATCATGGACTGTGGCAATATATTGTTATTTTTACTGTATTTTATGATTTTATGGATAAGATTAGCGTGTATTCTTGGTTTTCAAAAGATCTATTGAAATGTCCATTGAAACTAAACTCGCCTTGTGTGTAAGTTTTATCGTGTGGTAAAATAATTGTAACGAGGTGTGGCAAATTTCTCGTTGCGTGCTCTTGAGTCCATTGAAAGTCACCGTGTTTATTTGCAGGTTCTTTCACCAATTTCCCCAGAGTCTCTCCGACTCCACGTGAGTCTCAACTAATTATTTATCAGAGGTGACCACTCGTTCATTTCCTCCTTGAGTACAACTTTTACTCTTATTGTCGCTTTGTAATTCATAATATTCACGATTATACAGGGTGACAATTATTGAACTATATGAAAAAAAGGTAAATTAGTTACAAAATACGGCGTGCACACACTTCATGCAAGATGTAAACGTCACTACAGATATTCGGATTCAGGTTATGACCTGTTCAATATGCCTGCCGTCATTGGCGATGATGTGGCGCAGACGAATAGCGAAATTCTACATGACCCGCTGAGGTACCGGAACATCGAAGTTGTCGATGACCTTCTGAATGGCTGTTTTCAGTTCAGAAATGGTTTTGGGGTTACTGCTGTACACCTTGTCTTTAATACAGCCCTACAAAAATAAGTCGTGAGTGCTCAGATGCGGACAATATGGCGGCCAATCGAGGCCCATGCCAGTGGCCTCTGGGTACCCCAGAGCCAGAATGCGATCCCCAAAGTGCTCCTCCAGGACATCAAACACTCTCCTGCTTCGATGGGGTCGAGCTCCATCTTGGATAAACATATTGTCGAAATCATGGTAACTTTGGATAATCATCTTCCAAAACCTTCACATACACTGTTCGGTAGTTACGGTGCCATCGAGGAATATTGCAGCGATTATTCTGTGACTAAACATTGCACACCACACAGTCACCTGTTGAGGGTGAAGAGACTTCTCGATCGTGAAATGAGGATTCTAAGTCCCCCAAATGCACCAATTTTGCTTATTGACGAACACATCCTAATGAAATTGGGCTTCATCACTAAGCCAAGCCATAACAATTCGCATCATGCCGCACGGCCAACCGTGGAATTTTAACGTCCTAATACAAACCGTTCAGAAGGTACGACGAATTTATTTCATATAGTTCAGTATCTGACACCCTGTAAGTTCTCTTCGTATTTATCAGAGCAAGAACAAATTCGGAGACATTAACATTACATTCAAGTACAGAGACAGCAAAAAGTACAGAGACAGCAAAAAGTACATAGACAGCAAAAAGTACATAGACAGCAAAAAGTACATAGACAGCAAAAAGTACATAGACAGCAAAAAGTACAAAGACAGCAAAAAATACATAGATAACAAAAAATACATAGATAACAAAAATACATAGATAATAAAAATCAGAAATAATAAAAATCAGAAATAATAAAAATCAGAGATAATAAAAATCAGAGATAATAAAATGATAATGTCCACTTTTCTCATGCAAGAAGTAACGTCTTTGGTACCTACACACTGTATGGTATTTGATAGAGTTATTTCTGTAATAAAATGTGATATTACAGCAGAATCAGAACAGAAGTGAGTCGAAGTCTTTGAGATGTGGTGCTGTAGAAAATTGAAAATCAGGTGGACTAATGAGGTAAGGGATGAGGAGATTCTTCATGGAATCTCGACAAAGAAAGGAATGTATGGAAAACACTGACAAGAAGAAGGAACAGGATGGTAGGACATGTGTTATGGCATCAGGGAGTAACTGTAAAGGAAGACAGAGACAGGAATGCATCCAGCAAATAATTGAGGATGTAGATTGCAAGTGCTAATGTGAGGTGAAGAGGTTAGCGTGGGAGAGGAATTCATGGCGGCCCGCATCAAACTAGTCAAAAGAACGAAAGAAAAGTCCCACATTAAGAGGTATCGACAGGGGATATGACATAATCAAAGAAACCATTTTTCGACGTGCCCATGATGGCACCATGGAATGAAATAGACTGACTTGCTGGTATATCAAAGTGGACTGTCCGGTATCTGTACAAGGTATGGGGTACAAATCACAACCAATTACTACACAGCTTTGATTTTCTTCTGATCCAGTCTTCACACTGTCCATGATTCACTTCTGTACAATTCTGGTTCCAAACGTACATTTTCAGAAATTTCCTCCTCCAACTGATGCCTATATTTGACACTAGCTGACCTCTTCTGACCAGGGGTACACTCCTTCGCCTGTGATAGACTACTTTTTATTCTCCCCTTGCTTCGTCTGTCTGAAGAGTGGAACTGGAAAAGGTTCTCAGTTCCAAATCACCCATCTTTTAGGAAAATCAAAAACCAACGGATCTCTTTCTGTAAATAACTTATTTGTATCCAAGAAATTCGAAAGTTATTCTGATACCACAAAGTTACGCTGCCTACGTCATTATTGCAAAAAATAATGAGTTACTTAGGAAATAAATAAGTTATAGGTGGTGTTTGTCATACGAGATAACTGCCAATATGAAAATTTTTATTTCAAGTGCCAAGGCACTTAGTTGTGTTTCTGATAATAAAAAACTAAACTCCGCCCGCGCAGGCAATGAAGGCCCAACGGTACCGACCGGCCGCCGTGTCATCCTCAGCCCACAGGCGTCGTTGGATGCGGATATGGAGGGGCACGTGGTCAGCACATCGCTCTCCTGGTCGTATGTCAGTTTACGAGACCGGAGCCGCTGCTTCTCATATAAATTAAAGCGCCAAAGAAATTGGTATAACCATGCGTATTCAAATACAAAGATATTTAAACAGACAGAATACGGCGCTGCGGTCGGCAACGCCTTTATGAAACAAGAAGTGTCTGGCGTAGTTGGTAGATTGATTACTGCTGCTATAATGGGAGGTTATCAAGATTTAAGTGAGTTTGAACGTGGTGTTACAATCTGCGCACTAGCGATGAGACACAGCATCTTCAAGCTGGCAATGAAGTGGGATTTTCCGTACGACCGTTTCACGAGTGTACCGTGAATATCAGGATTCGGTGTAGCACTTCGACCATAGATACTGGTAGACTGGCCTTGCTGTGCAGAAGCTATAGGGCTGGTGTGGCTCCAACGTAAACCACGTGACTGTTGGAAAAACGTGGCGGGATTTCAAATCTGGCATCCTATGTTTGTATTGTATTTTCCCCACATTTCTCAATTGACTGCCAAACGCCTCCAACAAAAATTACTTTTTTATTTGCGAAAAATTATGCAAGAACTACATTTGACCTGGATTTGTTCACAGTACCATTTATAAAATCTAACAAATACATCGAACGCCACTCTGGTGGGCAGCGGGACGAAATTACTATAAACTATCAATTAAAGTAAAATGTCGTTAAAGTTCTTTTAAACAGTAAGAGTGGGCTCGTGTCAAAATTTTAAACATGGGATTCGCCGCGTTTTGAGCTCTAGTCACTTATAAAAGAAAATGGGATGTGGGAATTATGTCAAATAGAGGCGCCAAAATTGTCGACTTTAGGAGCAGGTCCAGTTTAGAGTATCAATTTTAGGTGCACTTCAAAGGTTCAGCTCCCACTATTTTTACAAAAGTTTAAACTATCAGTTTAAAAAAAATCATATTTTAGATGAAAGGTGTGACTTTGAAGTTTCAGAAAATAATTTTGGAGGCTAGGTTTAAAAATGACAGACACTGTAAATATAGATTATAAACATACATTGTACATCATAACTAATCTATCAAAACACTTCTCCGCGAAGTGTTTCGAGCAAAGGCGCGTATGTGCAGATGGCTTAAAGTTTTTCCGTTTCAGGGCCTGTATCCAAAGCTGCCTTCGGTTTTCATCCTTAGGGAACCTATGAGTAGGAACGAGAAACAATTATACTTACTTCTGTAAGCGAATTATGTAATGTGAGTCTGACTTTACAGGCATCGCTTTCAACTTTAATTTACGTGATACTCTATTTCAAGTGTAAAAAACATATAAAAGTCATTTAGCAGATTTCAATAAACGCATATGCACTATCATAGAAACACTTACACGTGAAATGTAATGCCATTTCCCCCGACAAAACGCTGAGTACAGCCATAAGCGCAACACGAAACAACCATGTTTTGCCAACATTCACGTGACTTCAGCCCAGAGATGTTGGAGCCACGAAAGTGACGTCAGGGCCAGTCTATTATATTTATGGTCGAAGGTATAACATCTCATCTCCGACATCGCTGCAGTCGGAAAAGGATCCTGCAAGAGCGGGACGATCGACGACTGAAGAGAATCATTCGACGAGACGGAAGTGCAACCTTTTGCTGCAAATTTCAATGCTGGGCCATCGACAAGTGTCAGCGTGAGAACCATTCAACGAAACATCATCGATATGGGCTTTCGGAGCCGAAGGCCCACTCGTGTACCCTGTATGACCACATAACACAAAGTTTTACGTCTCGCCTGCGCCCGTCAACATCGACATTGGACTGTTGATGACTGGAAACATGTTGCCTCGTCAGGTGAGTGTCTTTTCAAATTATTTCGCGCGGATAGATGTTACGTGCATGAAGATAACCTTATGGATCCATGGACCCTGCATGCCAACAGGGGATTGTTCAAGTTAGTGGAGGCTGTAATGCTGTCGGGCGTGTGCAGTTGAAGTGCCATCAGACCCCTGATTTGTCTAGATACGACTCTTACAGGTGACACGTATGTAAGCATCCTGTCTGATCACCTGCATTCGTTAATGTCCATTGTATATTCCGACGGACTGGATCAATTCCAGCAGGACAATGCGACACCCGACACGTTCATAAATGGTACAGAGTGCCTCCCGGGACATAGCTCTGAGTTTAAACACTCCACCTGGCCACGGAGCTGCCAAGACATGAACATTACCGAGCATATCTGGGATGCTTTGCAATGTGCTGTTCAGAAAAGATCTCCACCTCCTCATACTCTTATGGATTTATGGACCGCCCTGCAGGGTTCATGGTGTCAGTTGCCTCCAACACTACTTCGGACGTCAGTCGAGTCCATGCCACGTCGTGTTGCTGCTGGGAGGGGGGGTTTATAAGTTTCTTTGGCCTTTCGGTGTGTGTATATGTAGATATATACATATATCTGGATAGAAATAGGGTGTCGAAAAGGCTGTGGTAATGTACAATGTGTTCGCTGTCCTGTGGGCCAGTGTGTTGTTCGGGTTGCATCGGGATGCATCCAAGGAGGTATACAACTGGCTGGACACAGCTACCAGCGGCTGCACCCCCATATCAGTAGTTTCTTCACCATGAGTGACGGCCAGGAAGTACGCCAACTAAATATGTGGATAGAGCCATTTCTATGCTAGATTTGACCTTGAACTGTACAACTAGACTTCTGTACCCTTATCAGATGAAGTCATCTGAAAGCACACGTATTTTCTAATTATACACTACTGGCCATTAAAATTGCTACACCACGAAGATGACGTGCTACAAACGCGAAATTTAACCGACAGGAAGAAGATTCTGTGATATGCAAATGATTAGCTTTTCAGAGCATTCACACAAGGTTGGCGCCGGTGGCGACACCTACATCGTGCTGACATGAGGAAAGTTTCCAACTGATTTCTCATACACAAACAGCAGTTGACCGGCGTTGCCTGGTGAAACGTTGTTGTGATGCCTCATGTAAGGAGGAGAAATGCGTACCATCACGTTTCCGACTTTGATGAAGGTCGGATTGTAGCCTACCGCTACTGCGGTTGCGGTTTATCGTATCGCGACATTGCTGCTCGCATTGGTCGAGATCCAATGACTGTTCGCAGAATATGGAATCGGTGGGTTCAGGAGGGTAACACGGAACGCCGTGCTGGATCCCAACGGTCTCGTATCACTAGCAGTCGAGATGGTAGCCATCTTATCCACATAGCTGTAACGGATCGTGCAGCCACGTCTCGATCCCTGAGTCAACAGATGGGGACGTTTGCAAGACAACAACCATCTGCACGAACAGTTCGACGACGTTTGCAGCAGCACGGACTATCGGCTCGGAGACCGTGGCTGCGGTTACCCCTGACGCTGCATCACAGACAGGAGCGCCTGCAATGGTGTACTCAACGACAAACATGGGTGCACGAATGGCAAAACCTCATTTTTTCGGATGAATCTAGGTTCTGTTTACAGCATCGCGATGGTCGCATCCGTGTTTGGCGACATCGCGGTGAACGCACATTGGAAGCGTGTATTCGTCATCGCCATACTGGCGCATCACCCGGCGTGATGGAATGGGGTGCCATTGGTTACACGTCTTGTTCGCATTGACGGAATTTTGAACAGTGGACGTTACATTTCAGATGTGTTACGACCCGTGGCTCTACCCTTCATTCGATCGCTGCGAAACCCTACATTTCAGCAGGATAATGCACGACCGCATGTTGCAGGTACTGTACGGGCCTTTGTGGATACAGAAAATGTTCGACTGCTGCCCTGGTCAACACATTCTCCAGATCTCTCACCAAATGAAAACGTCTGGTCAATGGTGGCGGAGCAACTGGCTGGTCACAATACGCCAGTCACTACTCTTGATGAACTGTGGTATCGTGTTAATGCTGCATAGGCAGTTGTACCTGTACACGCCATCCAAGCTCTGTTTGACTCAATGCCCAGGCGTATCAAGGCCGTTATTACGGCCAGTGGTGGTTGTTCTGGGTATTGATTTCTCAGGATCTATGCACCCAACTCCCACTTTCCATATGTGAAGCCAAGACTCTCTGTTCGTTGTACAGCTTTTAAATGATGCCGTCGTTGTTAGTGTTCAAACAACTTGGAACGTGTAAGAGACGCGTGAGGCTCAGCGTCGAACATGCGACGGGATTGTGACTGTTATAATGCCTCTGTAGCTCTTAACGCGGCCTAACGTACTGCATCCAAGTTCCGGGGGTCATGAGACTGCACTGCAGTTTGCTGGATTCGAGTAACTTCCGCAGCTTGAGCTCTCTTAGAACTTTCCGCTAAATTAGACTTACATTTGCGAGGCTTGTAGTAATAGTTTTAAATATGGTTCTAGGGCTTAACGCCCGATTTTGTTATCGTATCTCCACAGACATTCTCCAACTGTGCCAGGTGGAGTAACAAGTAAATCATAAACCGCGCGGACAATAGCATTTGATTCGCACTGTCACGGAATCAAATATAAACACTAGGAGTCGCCGTCCATCGCGCAAGTGTCGCCTGCATACCACTCAACTATATCATATTTGAAAATGTTAATAGTAAAAAAAAGATAATACAACTTCCTGTAGTAGTCTACGATCCATACCACATTTGATCGGAATTGTTCAGCGGTAGGCCGGCTGTCGTGACCGAGCGGTTCTAGGCGCTTCAGTCCGGAACCGCCTGCTGCTACGGACGCAGGTTCGAATCCTGCCTCGGGCATGGATGTGTGTGATGTCCTTAGGTTATTTAGGTTTAAGTAGTTCTAAGTTCTAGGGGACTGATGACCTCAGATGTTAAGTCCCATAGTGCTCAGAGCCATTTGAACCATTTTTTCAGCGGTAGATTCAGGAAAACATAATAGGGTTATTTTCGATTTAATAATATTGGTATTAGTGTGAAAGTATGGATTAAGCACGGTATTATTTTGTAAGCATTGTTCTGATTACACTGAATCATATTACGTTTCACACATAATCAATAGAAGGATTTTCGCAAGTGTAATAAATTTCAAAAGTGATACAGTAAATAGTTTTATGAAAGACTAAATATTTTTCCCTAGGTCGCGTAATAGCCTTCAATTAATAAATGCATTACACACTTTGTGAAGTACCGTACGTTCCTCGTCAGGGCACAAGCTATCTCATACCAAATTTCAACGAAATCGTTTCAGCGGGTTAGTCGCAAAAACATTAAAATGGTTCAGCACTATGGAACTTAACTTCTGAGGTCATCAGTCCCCTAGGACGTAGAACTACTTAAACCTAACTAACCTAGGGACATCACACACATCCATGCCCGAGGCAGAATTCGAACCTGCGACCGCAGCGGTCGCGCGGTTCCAGACTGTAGCGCCAAGAACCGCTCGGCCACTCCGGCCGGCACAAAAACGTAACAGACGGAGTTAATTCGCGTTTATAATATTAGTATGAAAGTATGAAACGTGTAGATTGAACACGTTGAGGACTGTAGAAGCATTGTATTTTAGCTGTCAACCGCGGCTGCGCTTACACGTCAGAAAAATGAAATGAGATGTGCGTACGGCTTTATTGACCAACAGAACCCGGTCGGTATGTTAGGAAGCTTGGTGCATTTATTTCTATTTCACACCACTTCGGCCACTTACGCGTCGATGATGATAAAATGATAATGAGGATTACACGCACACGCACAAAGAGAGAGAGAGAGAGAGAGAGAGAGAGAGAGAGAGAGAGATGAGCAGAAAAAAATCCGGTCTAGTCAGGAATGGAACTAGGGACCACGTGATCGAAAGTCAGCAGGCCTACCCACACGACCAACAAGTGTCGACGCAAAATTGCATGCGTGTCAGAAGTTATAAGGTATTTGTGATGCTGAGCGGCTAAAATACAACATGCTTGTGGCTGATATTATTATGGAAGTATGAATTAAATACGTAGAGCATTGTGTATGCATTGTATTCGTTACGTTATTTTTATTTTCATAAATATATGAAGTACAAAAGTCAAAGAGTAAATAACTTTATCAAAGAGTAACTTGTTCCATATTTCGTATTATATTCTACAAATCAACAAAAAATATTGTACTACAGAGTTTCTAAAGTAGCCCAAGTTCTTCCTCAGAGTTAATATATATCCATACCAAGTTTTATCAATATGGGTTCAGCGGTTTAGTCGTGAAAGCGTAACAGAGCTACTTTCGCGTTTATAATATTGTATACTAGTACATTAGTATTAGTATGGATGTATGTAAGTATGGCATGTGCACATGTCAGAGAAATCATTTGACTGTGTCTGGCACGATGACCTAATTTATAAGCTAGGTCAGATAGGGTGCCCAGTACGCATTGTCTCGATCATTGACTCCTTCCTTACAGGACGACAGTTGCTCGTACAGAACAGAGAAAAGTTCAATCATGGACGGCAGATTGAGGCAGGAGTCCCGCAAGGCTCGGTTTTAGGTCCTATCCTTTATACCATATACATGAATGACATTCCTAGGCAGATCGGCGAAGAGACTGCTTTCTCTGCCGATGATGCCGCCATATACAGAAGTAGTTTCAGCCGGCCGGTGTGGCCGAGCGGTTCTAGGCGCTTCGGTCTGGAAGCGCGCGACCGCTACAGTCGCAGGTTCGAATCCTGCCTCGGGCATGGAAGTGTGTGATGTCCTTAGGTTAGTTAGATTTCATTAGTTCTAAGTTCTAGGGGACTGATGACCTCAGATGTTAAGTCCCATAGTGCTCAGAGCCATTTGAACCAGTTGCAGCCTCCTCAATATGGGCCGCCACCTATAAAAACACCTCGACAGGATTACACAGTGGTGTAATCGGTGGAAGATAAAAATCAACTCCACGAACTGCCAGGCAATCTATTTCTACTTCACGTCCAAAATCTAGCTCCCTGATCGTTAACTCGCCATTAACTGCAGAGAACTGACCTGGAGAAACTCAGTAATTTAATTCTGTCTTGAAATATATCGACACCTAATGTAGAACAGGCATCTCACCACTGCTGCTCACTCCTCCACAGGTTATATCCCCTGCTGAAAGGTGACGGATTAACCGTACAGTGTAAACTTGTCCTCTGGCGCCAGCTCATACTTCTGGTCATCTTGTATGGCTCGGAGGTATGCTCGACGGTGTCAGACACAGCACTAACCCGACTGCAACGTCTCCAGAACAAAGTTTTCTGTGTCATCGCAGGCACACATAAGAGACATTCTAGGTCAACCCACCATTTACATACTTACGCATGACAAATCCAGAAAATTGGACGAAACAACACAAACTTCACCCCACATTCTCATTCAGAATTTAGGACACGAATCACCAGAAGCTTCTCAGAAACGCCCAAAATTAACCGTTCTACATCACTTTATGGACCAATGACACACAAACAAAACACTACACATTTTACAGCGCAAAGTCAAGCGCCGGCACGGCAGTCGGGACCGACAAAGAAGAGAAGGCTGTGAGAAGAGGTCAGCCAATAGCAGGCTGGCAGACCCCTCTCCAGGACGACAACACGACAGCAGCAGCCCCTAAGTGAGGAAATGTGTGCCACGACCGAGTGGTGACGGCCCAGTTCAATAGCAGCTTCAGGACTTGTGATTTGCGTAGCAGCGTCAATGCTGGATCACTTCGCTTATACAATCTATGTGGCACAGATTTGGGATTGTTTATACTGAAGATTGATTATTTTGTACGTCGCCCTTTGTTTGCGACACATCTGCATAATTTTCAAAGTATTGTAAATTTCCTTTTGTAATAAACCTCATTATTACTACTGGTTTGATTGTCTTGCGATCCGAGTGAGTAGCCTTCCTAGACACCAGAAATCACATGCTTACACACTGAAAACACACAAACACAACCCCAATCCCACATGTTCACCAAATTTCCTAGCACATTCTGAAGTCAGACGGCCACAAACCAGTGGTACCTCATACACAAAATAAACAATCGTAGCCTTCTGAGGCGCCCTGCTTAACTCCGCAGGACAGAACAGGTAGTTGGAATTGTGGAAAGGGTCCAAAAGGGGGCTGTCAGTTACACTCAAACACATAACTTTATTTAGTTGTCCAAAGAATACAGCAAAAATTTTTGAACTTAGTTATGGGCTGAATAGGCCACACTACTTTATGCCTTCAGGACACAACCACTAAAATTTAAAAACGGCTGAAAGCCATTAACTTAAAATTCAGACTCAGAATATTTAGAAGGCAGAAAGCCTCACGTAAGTAAGTTCTGTAACTTGGCTGAAGGCCCAACAAATCTAACACTTGGAAGGCGAACAAGTTTAATTTAAAGACGGCTGAAGGCCCATGATTTAAGACTGCAGGTAAAAATAATTAAAAACACACACCCAAACACACACACACACACACACACACACACACACACACACACGCGGCAGAAAGCATTATCTTCAATTATGCTGTAGGTCCCACACAGTCTGATACTTGAAAGACAAGAACTTTAATTTAAAAACGGACGAAGGCCAATGACAAAACAACTAATATAATTTTTAGTAGGCAGAAGGCCCAAAGATTTATCTTCAAACAATATTTTATACAGCCTGGAAGCGCAAACAATGCAAGACTTCACAAGTAAGGAACTTCCAATTTTAAAGCGGCTCAAGGCCAATTATTTAAAACCCAACTAAAAGCATACAAATTCAAACCATCGGCTATGAGCCATTAAAATACACAATCAAACACCGATAAGAAAATGCAGTACAGCCAGCGGCGCTCAGACGTTTCTGGGGGTCGGTCTGCACTTTAAGTATCAACGTTCGCTTAGGGGAGAAAGGTAGTCGGCCCAACTATATCCAATCCGCCTGCAACCCAACCAAGACACTCAACGGACCCACCGACAAGACGACTTGCTTTGCACCCGACCAGTGCACAAGGAACTCCAAAGCCAAAACGTAAAAGGCGTAGCCGCCCACAACCAAGTATGCATAAGTTGTCAAAACTACACACACGTGTTGGACAGCGACAACACGGTGAGGAAAGGACACTGCCTGAAGTTTACGTCAGCCCCCAGGGCAGGTAACCTGAACGCTAACGGCCACAAGGCAGAAAATTCCGCTGGTGCACTTGGACTTCAAATAACCAAAGTACAGATAAACCCCACCGGATGGTGGCCAAACTTTCGCCATCTCGAACACTCGCTGTTGCTCACAGGAATACCGCCAACAGCCAATCATGAAAACCAACGGCACAATGTGAACAGACTGGCTTCGGTAATTAAATCACCACTCAACTTTGGTGTCCCGGGTCGGTGAGCCACGAATGTTGTAGCCATCTGAACAGCTCCCACACACACAGACACTGCGTAGAGACCGCCAGCGGGCCCCGCCCACTGCGCCGCGCGGACATTTCCTGGCTGATCCACACCAACCGACCGACTGCCGCACACCTGCTAGCCGGAAACTATAAGCACCAGGCCAAAGATAGTACAAGATGCGAATATCGATACACACCGCTGCTGCCACACGTAGAAAGACGAAGAACCACGGCATAACCGCGGGAAACCAAACGCAGAGTAACAGTCAAGGTTTAAACCAGGGCATAAGCCGAGGCCACCTCTGCTCACCGTCATACATGTTCCACAGGTCCTAAACCTCTCCATCGGTTTCGACCAAACTTGGCACAAACAACCCTTATTGCCGGGGAAGAACTGCCGTGTGGATAAGAACCAGGTAGTTCCAGCTGGGATGAGGGTGCTACAGAGGTGGACAGAGAGGAAATCTACAGTGTGAGGGGGGTGAGGAGATGGTGAGAGAGGAGATGGACAGGGTGAGAGGGAGGAGGAGATGGACAGAGAGAAAGGATAGGAGGAGATGTGTGCAATATATGTGACATAAACATGCGCTGGTGAAACTGTGGGTAAACGGCTAGTGAATAAACAAAAACAATGTGAGTAGTCAGTAAACTTTAATTACTCAATTACAGTGAATTTCAGGGGTTTCGTTTTGTCACGCTGTAAAGCCTTTGTGTTTAACGGTGATTTGAGCTATAGTTCTGAAATGAAGCACATAAGCACACATGTCAGACCCTTGTACTCTGTTGTTATCACCGTCTTTATCGTCAGGTGCTGTAAGGGGAGAAGCCAATGGTGAATTGGTTCACATTCCCCGTTCAGTCCCCGCCGCCCATCACACCCCAGAAGCACTTGTTGCTGATGCCCGTCATCATGCCGTACCCCGGCCAGCAGCGACACGTCTCCGGAGCCACGCAGTCCGCGTTGATGCAGCCGTTGGTGCACACCGGCTTGCAGCGGATGGGGGCCTTGGACCTCACCTCAAAGTCCGTCCTCTCGTCCCTGCAAAAAGGAAACAGTGGGTACACGTACTAAAGAGACGGACACACGTTCTCAGAATATCGCAGTCTTAAGCACAGGTTTCCATGAATGAGAATAAAAGCAAAAACTGGACGTAGTTATGCAATTGGGAACCAACGACCATTTTTCAGATTTGTAGTTCTCTGCTGCAGACTGTGATGGAATATGTGGACTACAGTTCCACAAGAAAGTGTACGCCGTTATCTGTATGAAAAAAAAACAATATTACACTTAAGGCCAACGAAACTTGTATAGCCATGCGTATTCAAATACAGAGATATGTAAACAGGCAGAATGCTGTGCTGTGGTCGGCAACTCCTATATAAACAAGTGTCTAGCGCAGTTGTTAGATCGGTTACTGCTGCTACAGGTTATCAAGATTTAAGTGAGTTTGTGCGTGGTGCTATAGTCGGGGCACGAGCGATGGGACACAGCATCTTCGAGGCAGCGACAAACTGGGGATTTTCCCATTTCACGAGTATACCGTGAATATCAGGAATCCCGTAAAACATCAAATCTCCGACATTCCTGTGGCCGGGAAACATCGTGCGGAGAACGGGACCAACGACGACTGAAGGGCAACCCTTCCGCAAGTTGCTGCCAATATCAATGCTGGGCTATCAACAAGTTCCAGCGTATGAATCATTCAGTGAAACATAATCGATATGGGCTTTCGGAGCCGAAGGTCCACTCGTGTGCCCTTGACGACTCCACGACACAAAGCTTTACGCCTCGCCTGGACCTTTCAACGCCGACATCGGGCCGTTGATTGGAAACATGTTGCCTGGTTGGACGAGTCTTGTGCAGCGGTATGGTGACAACCTCATGAACCCAATTACCCTGTATGTCAGCAGGGAACTTTTCAAGCTGGTGGAGGCTCTGTAATGGTGTGAGGCGTGTGCAGTTGGACTGATATGGGGCCCCTGATACGTCTACATACGACTCTGGCAGGTGACACGTACGTAAGTGTCCTGTCTGATCACCTGCATCCATTCGTGTCCATTCTGCATTCGACGGACTTAGGCAATTTTACCAGGACAATGGGACACCCCACACGTCCAGAATTGCTACGGAATGGCTCCAGACACACTCTTCTGAGTTTAAACACTTCTGCTGGCCACAAACCTCCCCAGACATGAACATTATTGATCATATCTGGAACGCCTTGCCACGTGCTGTTCATAAGAGATCTCCTTCCCCTCGTACTGTTACGGATTTATGGAGAGCCTTGCAGGATACATAGCGTCAATTCCGCCAGCACTACTTCAGACAAATTCGTCGAGTTCATGCCCCGTCGTGCTGCGGTTCTTCTGTGTGCTTCCGGGGGCTCTCCACGTTATTAGGGAGATGTACCCGTTTCTTTGGCTCTTCAGTTTATAAATATATGCTTACATGAAAATACATGCTATTACCAACTGTACAATCTCTAATAGTTAATCGAATCGCCGCCGTTACGTATTACAGCTTTGCATCGTTTTGACATGCTTTTCACGAAATTGCCTGCGTATTCTCTCGGTTCCGATCACCATATCGCCCTGACTTCATATGACTGCTGCCTCAAAGTAAATATTGGCTTTCTCTTCCGCTGCTTTTTAATAGACGACCAAACATTTTCGATGGATTTGCATCGGGAGACATTGAACGCCAATCGATCGTGGACACCCCATCTCTTGTTTCTACGATGTACAGAGATGGCTGTTATGTTTAGGATCATTATCCTCTTGAAGCGCATAGTTTGCCTCGTTCGGACCAAATAGCTTCTTAACGGACCTCAGAAGGCATTTTTGATAAATATTACACATGTTTTCGGCATTTCAATTGGCTGTAAGCAATAACTGCATAACTGCAGCCGTCGAAACGAAGCATTCATCTCTCACACCAATGTTTATCTATACGCTGCGCAAAAGCGCATGGAGTACAGATTGTTGGCCACTAGCAGACATGTCTCTGCGGACGTTACATTTGAAATTATGGCTACACGTTCTTGTGCAACTGACTATACGTCTTGCACAATAGAATCAACTCTATTCCATAACGTACTGTTGTCTAGAGAGGTCTGAACCAACTAAGAGTTGCTGTACCCATGTGGCAATGATTTGCAGTATCTAACCAAATCCATGTAAGAATGTCACATATTGATTTGTTTTCGTACTCGAGCTGAAACATAAGTAAGTAAGTGGCAATTACGAGGACTGCATTTTCTTGTATGTTATTGTTTAAAAAGGCATGCTGTTGTCAGAGATGTTATCCAGAGGAACGTCCTTGGTATTTGTGTGTGTGTATGGCAGAAAATACTGAAAGCAGTCATTTTGAGGTTAGTATAACATTGTTGCACTTTAAGCATATAATAATTATTAGTGGCTGTATTATATAACATTAATCATTAAGTTATATTAACATCTGTAAGCCACAAAATATTGTAGAATGTAGGCCTGTGTCATTAAACACATCACTGTCATCCAACAAGCCAGAATGAAAAGCATCCTCTTCAAATCCATAGAAAAATTTGGAGTACATTGCCGTTACAGAAAGAACATAGTCAACAGAAAGCATGACATACTCAACAGCAAAGGTAATTCGCTGGAACTTCGTTAAATGAAAGCAACCGAGGGGAAACCTTATTCAGTATTTAGGAACAAGAACTTCAACTAGAATTTCGTTGAAGTAAATATCCAGCGAAAGTCTGCAGGCCTCCCAGAATCCTCGCCAGGCCTAACAGTATTCTTGATACCTTTATGTTCAAATGTTAAATGAATATAATGATAATTAATTGAAACCTTCAGCTGGCGACAGGTGTTGTTGATATACCTCGATGGGAACAGCTGAAAATCTGTGTTCCGACCGGGACTCGAACCCGGGATCTCATGCTTACATGGCAGACGCTCTATCCATCTGAGCCACCGAGGACACAGACGAATAACGCGACTGCAGGGACTTATACTTTGCACGCTTCCCGTGAGACCCACATTCCCAACTGTCCACAATCTACATTCGTAATGTTCCTAACAGATATTTGCCCATCCACTCATTACTCGCGCCAACTAGGTGTGTTCTTTAGAAAACAGTTACTATCTTCATATATAGCTAAATCATTATCACTGCCAAAAATTACAGGACATAAAATAGATAATACATCTCATTCCAGGGTATGCCGGACAGTTTTATGAAAACATTATGGATGTTGTTGACGGCGTTGATGGTACACTTTATTTCACTTTGGAGTAGTTTTCAAGCACGTCCGCGTGTAAAAGAGTCGTATGGGCATATTTTTGTTGTTTTGGTCTTCAGTCTGAAGACTGGTTTGATACAGCTCTTCATGCTACTCTGTACTGGGCAAGCCTCTTCATTTCCGAATAACTCCTGCAACCTACATCCCTCTGAATTTGCTTATTGTATTCATCTCTTGGTCTCCATCTGCTATGTTTACCTCCCATCGTTCCCTCAAATACTAAACTGGTGATCCCTTGATTCCTCTGAATGTGTTGTACTAACCGATCCCTTCTTTTGATCAGGTAGTGCCACAAGTTTCTTGTCCCCGCCACCCCCCCCCCCCCCCCCTTCTATTCTCTTTTTTGGCTGAACTGTTTATCCTTGATGTTTCACTTCCGTAAATGGCTACACTCCAGACAAATACCTTCAGCAACGACATCCTAACACTTCAATTTATATTCAACGTTAACAAATTTCTCCTCCTGCAGAAACACTTTCCTTGCCATTCTCTATCTACAATCGATATCCTCTCTCTTCGGTCATTATCAGCTATTTTACTGCCGAAATGGCAAAACTTAATCTACTAATATCAGTGTCCCATTTCCTAATGTAATTCCCACAGCATCACCCGATTTAATTAGAGTACATTTCAGTACCCTCGTTTTGCTTTCGTTAATGTTCACATTCTTCTTTCACAAGACTATCATTACTGTACTATCCATTCCATTCAACTGATCTTCTAAGTCCTTTCTAGCGTGAGAGAAATTATTGCCATTTGCAAACCTCAAAATTTTTATTTCATCTCCCTGAACATTAATTTTTTCTCCAAATTTTCATTTAGATTTTTTACCGCTTGTTCAGTGTTTCAACACTGTCAAAAGCTTTTCCCAAATCTAAAAATGCTATGAACATAGGTTTTCCTCCTCTTAACCTATCTTCTGTGTAACGTGTGTAGTCAGTACTTACTCACGTGTTTTAACATTCCACGGAACTAAGTGATTTTTCCCAGTGGTATTACGTTATTTGTATAAACTAAAGTGTAGATGTTCGTTTGTTCAAAATCGTGCATCTCCGAACATTTTTGACCAACTGCTTTGAAATTTTCACAGTACTTTGCATCTTAATACAGGTGTGTTTCTAGTTTTGTTTGTAACAAAAATACACTATCATTAAATTTATAAAAAAATTATGTATTACTTATATTAAAAATAGATATACTAAAACAGGTAGCATGGAGAGCTGCATCAAACCAGTTTCTGGACTGAAGACCACAATAACAACAAAAACAGATGCGTATTCCAATGCAACGCTGTGTCAAAATTTCAAAGCATTCATTCGGAATCTTTCAGAGATTTGGGATTAGAAACATTTACAATTTTTATATATATGTATATGTTTTGTACATGTGTAAGTTTTTGTACATGTAAAAGTTTTTATACAAGTTCAGTCATAGATGTTTGTTTCTTCAAAGTCTCTAATCTCCAAAAGTTCTTTATAGATTGCTTTGAAATTCTCACACAGCATTGCATTCAAATACTCTAGTGTTTTTATATATCTACTGGAACGGCGTCTGGTATGAATGTCAAAAAATGTGAATGTCGGTTTGTTCAAAATCGTTAATTTCCGAAAGCTCTTCGCCGATTGCTTTGAAAATTGATGCGAAGTTGAATTCTTGTACGGACGTGTTTTTAGGTTCCTAATTCTTTAATAAACGTGCAGATAATATCTATCTGTATGCATGTGGTATATAGAGGCAAAACATTGTTACCAAAAACCTCAAAATGTACCTATCCGATTTCCCTCAAATTTTTACACGTTATTGTAACAAACGTTTAGACATATTTAGACTATATATACAGGGTGGTTCATGAAGATATGCAAATATGCAATAGTTACGGAATTACGGCTAACAAAAGATTTTGCCTGAAATTTAGCAAGTTCGCTAATAGGAAGCCATCGCAAAGCTATACGTGGTTAAAGTAAAGCACGATTTCCGTTTATTTTGTTGCTATTGGTCTGGTGAATCTAATAAAATATGTAGCAGAAGTGTATCTGCAATAGTTTGCAGAACATCCAGAGAAGCAAACATTATTATACGAGTAAGTTTGTTTACTTTCCATTAACAATATAGAAACGTCTATGTCATTGTAGGCAACCGCTAGTGAGTTGTTTATGTTGTTTCCTAACCTTGAAACGAGTTAGTTTTCTGTATTCAGTGAAAGAACAGAATAGCAACAGTGCATTTAAGTGATACCACGTAGTAACTCTCGTGGTTTGCAGATTATTTAGGAAATAGGGGAATACGCCGATAGGGTGTGTATTTACGGTAAATGTGATGGTAGTGCTAGGGCTGTAGTTAACCAATATCGCGTACTTTATCGAACTCGGATGGTTTCGAATGGACGAACCATTAGTGGAGTATTTCGAATCTTCCGGGAGACAGGTTCTCTACCTAGCGTTCATAATCAGTACGAGCACTCGATACATGAAGACGATGACGAGGATATTTTCAATGCTGTTTAACGTAGACAAATAACCACAACAACTACGACAACAAAATAAATGGAAATCGTGCTTTACTTTAACCTGCTACAGTTTTGTGATGACTTCATATTCGCGAAGTTGCTAAATTCCAGGCAAAGTCTTTTATTAGCCTTAACTACGTAACTAAACATTTGCGGATCTATGTTTATATGAACTTTTTTCTTTAGTTTTACTTTTAGAATAACATAACGCCGGCCGTGAAAGCTTACATGCTATGATTACTGAAACGTGTGCTTCCTCTTTTGTTTCTTTTCCATTTGTGCAGACCGAGTCACACCAAAGCGTGGCTGGGTACAGCAAGTGGCTATATAAGTAGGTAATTATTGACACGGAATACATTTTCACTCGTGTAGTATGTAGTAGCAGTAGTGTCCGAATGGTACTCACTTGTAACCGCGGCCGCAGTTGCACGTGTTGTAGCGAACGCACCCTCCTTGTGGACAACCAGAGGGGCACCAGGGCTTCCACTTGAGCAGGTCTTTCGTTGGCGGTGGCTGCGTCAGCTGCCTGTGGTGGACAAGTAGACAACACAGTCAGTCACGCCACGATGCTGCTGCTGTACTCCATGTACAACTTATCGTAAGGTTCTACATCTACATCTCCATACATACTCCGCAATCCGCCATACGGTGCGTGGCGGAGGGTACCTCGTACCACAGATAGCATCTTCTCTCCCTGTTCCACTCCCAAACAGAACGAGGGAAGAATGACTGCCTGTATGCCTCTGTACGAGCCCTAATCTCTGTTATCTTTGTGGTCTTTCCGCGCAATGTAAGTTGACGGCAAATACTGGAGATTTTAGAATCATCATGCGAGAACATCTAACTTAGACCTTTCTAGGGACTCTGATACTGTCGACCATAGACTGAGGTGACAAAAGTTACGGGATACTTCCTAATATCCTCTCGGAAATCGTTTTTCCCGGCATAGTGCAGCAGCCATGGACTGAGCAAGTCGTTGGAAGTTCCCTGCAAAAATACTGAGCTATGCTGCATATTTATCCATCCACAACTAGGAACGTATTGACAGGGCACGAACTGACCTCTCGATTAGGTCCCACAAATGAAACTTCCTGACAGATTAAAACTGTGTGCTGGACCGAGACTCGAACACGGGACCTTTGCCCTTCGCGAGCAAGTGCTCTACAATCTGAGCTACACAAGCACGACTCAGGGCCCATCCTCACTGTTTTACTTCTGCCAGTACCTCGTCTCCTACCTTGCAAACTTTACAGAAGCTCTCCTGCGAACCTTGCAGAGCTAGCTCTCCTGACAGAATGGATACTGCGGAGACATGCCTTAGCCACGGCCTGGGGGATGTTTCCAGAATGAGATTTTCGCTCTGGAGCGGAGTGTGCGCTGATATGAAATTTCCCAGCAGAGTGAAGCTGTGAGCCGGATCGAGACTCGAACTCGGGATCTTTGCCTTTCGCGGGCAAGTGCTCCACAATCTGAGCTACCCAAGCCCTGTCACCACAGCCATGCCCCACAAATGTTCGATTAGATTCATGTCGATCGATCTGAGTGGCCAGATCTTTCGCTCGAATTGTCCTGTATATTCTTCAAACCATTCACCAACAATTTAGGCCGTATGACATATCGAATTGTCTCGAGAACATGAAGTCCACGAATGGCTACAAATGATCTCCAAATAGCCAAACATAACGTTTGCAGTCAATGGCCGTTTCAGTTGGACCAGAAGACCCAGTTCAGTCCATGGATACACAGCCCGTACCATTATGAGCCATCACCAGGTTCCACAGTGTCTTGTTGACAACCTAGGTCAACGGCTTTTTGGTCTGCCACACACTCGAACCCTGTCTCTTAACAATTGAAATCGGGACAACTGACTACGGCTTTCCAGTCGTCCAGGGTCCAAGCGATGTGATCACGAGCCCAGCAGAGGCGCTGAAGAAGATGTTGGAGCTGTTAGCAAAAGCACGTGCGCTGGTCGCCTGCTGCCACCGCCCACTAACGCCAAATCCCGCAGCAGTGTCCTAGCGGATACGTTCGTCGTTAACCTCATCTTCATTTGTGCGGTTATTTCGCGTGCTGCTGCTCGTCTGTTAGCACTGACACCTATAGCAAACGTCGGTGTTGTCGGTCGTTAAGTGAAGGCCACTGTGCTGTCTGTGGCGAGAGATGATGCCTGTAATTTGACATTTTCGCCAAACTCTTGAATTCTCTGACGATTTCGAAAGTGGAATGATCCATGCAGGTAGCTTGAACTACCATTTCGAGTAGTTCAAAGCCTATTAATTCTCGTCGTTCGGCGATAGTCACGTCGGAAACCTTTTCACACGAATCACCTCGGTCCAAGTGACGGCCCCGCCAATGCTCCGCCCTTTTACACCTTGTGTACGCGTCACCACCACCGCCATCTCTATATTTGCATATACAGGGTAGCTATCCCATGACTAGTCACCTCAGCGCAGATGAGATGATTAATAACATCTAAACCTACATCCATACTCCGCAACCCACCTGACGGTGTGTGGCGGAGGATACCTTGAGTACCTCTATCGGTTCCCCCTTCTATGCCACTCTCGTATTGTTCCCGGAAAGAAAGATTGTCGGTATGCCTCTGTGTGGGCTCTAATCTCTCTGATTTTATCCTCATGGTCTCTTCGCGAAATATACGCAGGAGCGAGCAGTATACTGCTTGACTTCTCGGTGAACGTATGTTCTCGAAACTTGAACAAAAGCCCGTACTGAGCTACTGAGCGTCTCTCCTCCAGAGTCTTCCACTGGAGTTTATCTATCATCTCCGCAACGCTTTCGCGATTACTAAATGATACTGTAACGAAGCGCGCTGCTCTCCGTTGGATCTTCTCTATCTCTTCTATCAACCCTATCTGGTATGGATCCCACACTGCTGAGCAATATTCAAGCAGTGGGCGAACAAGTGTACTGTAACCTACTTCCTTTGTTTTCGGATTGCATTTTCTTAGGATTCTTCCAATGAATCTCAGTCTGGCATCTGCTTTACCGACGATCACCTTTATATGATCGTTCCATTTTAAATCACTCCTAATGCCTACTACCAGATAATTTATGGAATTAACTGCTTCCAGTTGCTGACCTGCTATATTGTAGCTAAATGATAAAGGATCTTACTTTCTATGTACTAGCAACACATTACACTTGTGTGCATTGAGATTCAACTGCCATTCCCTGCACCATGCGTCAATTCGTTGCAGATCTTCCTGCATTTCAGTACAATTTTCCCCTGTTACAAACTTTCGATGTATTACAGTATCATCCGCGAAAAGCCTCAGTGCACTTCCGATGTTATCCACAAGGTCATTTATGTATATTATGAACAGAAACGGTCTTACGACACTACCTTGCGGCACACCTGAAATCACTCTTACTTCGGAAGACTTCTCTCCATTGAGAATGACATGCTGCGTTCTGTTATCTAGGAACTCTTCAATCCAATCACACAATTGGTCTGATAGCCCGTATGCTCTTACTTTGTTCGTTAAGCGACTGTGGGAAACTGTATCGAACGCTTTGCGGAAGTCAAGAAACACGGCATCTACCTGGGAACCCGTGTCTATGGCCCTCTGAGTCTCGTGTACGAATGGTGCAAGCTGGGTTTCACACGATCGTCTTTTCGAAATCCATGCTGATTGCTTCAGAGTAGATTTCTGGTCTCCAGAAAAGTCATTTTACTCGAACATAATACGTGTTCCAAAATTCTACAACTGATCGACGTTAGAGATATAGGTTTACAGTTCTGCACATCTGTTTGACGTCCCTTCTTAAAAATGGGGATGACCTGTGCTATTTTCCAATCCTTTGGAACACTACGCTCTTCTAGAGACCTACGGTACACCGCTGCAAGAAGGGTGGCAAGTTACTTCATGTACTCTGTGTAAAATCGAACTGGAATCCCATCAGGTCCTGCGGCCTTTCCTCTTTTGAGCGGTTTTAATAGTTTTTCTATCCCTCTGTCATCTATTTCGATATCTACCATTTTGTCATCTGTGCGAGAATCTAGAGAATAAAATGTGAAACAGATCCGTATCCACTGTCGTGACTTGCCCGTGTGAATCGTTGCAGTCAACCGGGCCCCCGGCGGCGGGCTGAGCTACTAAGCAGGCAGCAGTGATGGCGACGACGTAGACTACCAGCGGTGACATGACGGCGACTGGAGAAGAAGCAGCGGTCTACGGCGATTGTCTGCCCGTGACAATGGGACCAATCTCGGTATAATTTATAGAGCTCGAAAGCTGGTTGCGAGTGCTGTTGCGGATACCGCAGATAAACGGTTCTATCTGCAGGGCCCGCCTTTCCTGTCTGTGTTCGCTTCCGCTGGTCGCGTCGAGGAGAGGAAGTTCCTCTTAGATTCGCTAGGTAATCAAGCTTGGCGGTTTTGGAATGATATGTAGGAATGGGTAGTCGATTCGGCGGAGGAAGTGCTAACGAGACATGGTGCGTCTTCCTTCTTGGAAGCACACCCTCAGAAATGAAAGTATCTCGACGTACACTCTAACAAGGGGCCGCCAATTGTGAAATTCAGATTCGATTCATACTCCGCATAATGAAAGCTCATGGCCGGAGGTGTAATGTGACAAAGCACCAAGATGCACTTCTCAGCCGTTGTCGAGAAAATCGACAGTTGAAAGAAACCGTTGCGGTGAAATACTCTCTACCATTAATAATTTTCTACAGCGGCGTGGCGCAGCGGTAAGTGCTCGGGTTCGTAGTCCGAAGGTCGCCGGATCGAATCTCGCGCCATGCGACCTTTTATTTTTTTTTTAGTATTTGTTTTTTGTAATTCAAATGTGTATATATATATATATATATATATATAATTCCCGGCAATCAGTTGCAACAGTTATGCATATAATAAGTTGTTGAAAGTCGTTTGTCGTGGAAAAACTGGCGACTTCGAACATCATTATGTTTTCCGCAAACAAAGTTGTATTTCACAAATGTTATTAATTGTCTTCATAATGTTAACCACGTATAGTTAACGGAAGACTTAGAAACCATATTCCGAAACGAATACGTATAGCGTAAGTCAAACGTTCGAATCAGAATAGAGACCCCACGAACACAAATTTGCTGTGGCAGGTATGAAATATAAACTCCGTTACTCGCTCGTTACACTTGAAGGACAGATGTTGAATGGGCCGAAACGAGCCACCGCATAACAGCGTAGTTGCCTGCTAACTTCGAAAGAAGGTAGATGCGGTCCCTAGCGCAACTTATAACATCGCCGAAAATCAGTGCGGACGGGAGAGCTTTGGTACACCCTGTTAAAAAAACGGAAAAATGGAGGCGGTACAATTGGAGAGCGATCCATCTTCACCAACAGGCATAAGCATGCAGCGCCACGACGCTGTAGAAAATTATTAATCGTAGAGAGTGTTTCACCGCAACGGTTTCTTTTAACTGTCGATTTTCTCGACAACGGCTGAAAGTGCATCTTGGTGCTTTGCCACATTACACCTCTGGCCATGAGCCTTTATTATGCGCAGTATGAATCGAATCTGAATTTCACAATTGGCGGCCTCCCCTTGTAAGACAGAAATGAAAGGACTCACCACCAAGGAATTATCCGAATGGGGCAGAAAGTAACGTTCATGTACGGGACAAGCAGCGCACGTGTACGGGACAAGCAGTCTACGTGTACTTCTACATCTACGTCTACATTTATACCCCGCAAGCCACCAACGGTGTATGGCGGAGGGCACTTTACGTGCCACTGTCATTACCTCCCTTTTCTGTTCCAGTTGCGTACGGTTCGCGGGAAGAACGACTGTCTGAAAGCCTCCGTGCGCGCTCGAATCTCTCTAATTTTACATTCGTGATCTCCTCGGGTGGTATAAGTAGGGGGAAGCAATATATTCAGTACCTCATCCAGAAACGCACCCTCTCGAAACTTGGACAGCAAGCTACACCGCGATGCAGAGCGCCTCTCTTGCAGAGTCTGCCACTTGAGTTTGCTAAACATCTCCGTAACGCTATCACGCTTTACCAAATAACCTTGTGACGAAACGCGCAGCTCTTCTTTGGATCTTCTCTATCTCTTCCGTCAACCCGATCTGGTACGGATCCCACACAGATGAGCAATACTCAAGTACAGGTCGAACGAGTGTTTTGTAAGCCACCTCCTTTGTTGATGGACTACATTTTCTAAGGACTCTCCCAATGAATCTCAACCTGGCACCCGCCTTACCAACAATTAAATTTTATATGATCATTCCACTTCAAATCGTTCCGCACGCATACTCCCAGATATTTTACAGAAGTAACTGCTACCAGCGTTTGTTCCGCTATCGATTAATCATACAATAAAGGATCCTTCTTTCTATGTATTCGCAATACATTACATTTGTCTATGTTAAGGGTCAGTTGCCACTCCCTGCACCAAGTGCCTATCCGCTGCAGATCTTCCTGCATTTCGCTACAATTTTCTAATGCTGCAACTTCTCTGTATACTACAGCATCATCCGCGAAAAGCCGCATGGAACTTCCGACACTATCTACTAGGTCATTTCTATATGTATAGTGAAAAGCAATGGTCCCATTACACTCCCCTGTGGCACGCCAGAGGTTACTTTAACGTCTGTAGACGTCTCTCCATTGAGAACAACATGCTGTGTTCTGTTTGCTAAAAACTCTTCAATCCAGCCACACAGCTGGTCTGATATTCCGTAGGATCTTACTTTGTTTATCAGGCGATAGTGCGGAACTGTATCAAACACCTTCCGGAAGTCAAGGAAAATAGTATCTACCTGGGAGCCTGTATCTAATATTTTCTGGGTCTCATGAACAAATAAAGCGAGTTGGGTCTCACACGATCGCTGTTTCCGGAATCCATGTTGATTCCTACGGAGTAGATTCTGGGTTTCCAAAAACGACATGATACGCGAGCAAAAAACATGTTCTAAAATTCTACAACAGATCGACGTCAGAGATATAGGTCTATAGTTTTGCGCATCTGCTTGACGACCCTTCTTGAAGACGGGGACTACCTGTGCTCTTTTCCAATCGTTTGGAACCTTCCGTTCCTCTAGATACTTGTGGTACACGGCTGTTAGAAGGGACATGAGACACAATAGTCAATGTAGCTAAGGAATGAAAAACTACTGGAAAGAAAGAAAACAGAAATAGAAGACATACATTATTCCATATGGTCGTCAACAGGGAAAACCAATAATATATACACTAAAGAGCGAAAGAAATTGGTATAAGCATGCGTATTCAAATAAAAAGATATTTAAACAGGCAGAATACGGCCCTGCTGTCGGCAACGCCTATATAAGAGAACAAGTGTCTGGCGTAAATGGTAGATAGGTTACTACTGGCAGGTTACCGCGATTTCAATGAGTTTGAACATGGTGGTACAGTCTACGCACGAGCATTGGGACATAGCATGTCCAAGTTGGCGATGAAGTGGGGATTTTCGGTACGACCGTGTCACGAGTGTACCGTAAATATCAGGATTCGGTATAACATCGAATCTCCGATATCACCGCAGCTAGAAAAGGATCCTGAAAGAACGGGACCAACGACGACTGAAGAGAATCGTTCCACGTGACAGAAATGCAACCGTTCCGCAAATTGCTGCAGATGTCAATGCTGATCCATCAACAATTGTAGTCTGCGAACCATTCAACGAAACATGATCGGCATGGGCTTTCGGAATCGGAGGCTCACACGTGTACCCTCGATGACCGCACGACGCAAAGCTTTACGTCTCGCCTGCGCCCGTCAACATCGACATTGGGCTGTTGATGACTGGAGACATGTTGCCTGGTCGGACGTGTGTCTTTTCAAATTATATCGTGCGGATGGAGGTTATGGGCATGGAGACAACCTTATGGATCCATGGACCCTGTATGTCAACAGGGAACTGTTCAAGTTAGTGGTGGCTCTGTAATTGTGTGGGAAGCGTGCAGTTGGAGTGCCATGAGACCCCTGATTTGTCTAGATACGACTCTTACAGGTGACACGTACGTAAGCATCCTGTCTGATCACCTGCATTCGTTCTTGTCCATTGTATATTCCGATGGACTGGAGCAATTCCAGCAGGACAGTGCAACACCCGATAGGTCCAGAATTGGTACAGAGTGCCTCCAGGAGCATAGCTCTGAGTTTAAACAATACCCCTGGCCGCGAAACTCGCAAGACATACACATCATCGAGCATAACTGGGATGCCTTGCAATGTGCTGTTCAGAAGAGCCGGCCTTGGTGGCCGAACGGTTCTAGGCGCTACAGTCTGGAAACGTGCGACCGCTACGGTCGCAGGTTCGAATCCTGCCCCGGGCGTGGATGTGCGTGATGTCGTTAGGTTAGTTAGGTTTAAGTAGTTCTAAGTTCTAGGGACTGATGACCTCAGATGTTAAGTCCCTTACCGCTCAGAGCCATTTGCTGTTCAGAAGGGATCTCCACCTCCTCATACTCTTACGGATTAATGGACCGCCCTGCAGGGTTCATGGTGTCTGTTCCCTCCAACACTACTTCGGACGTTAGTCGAGTCAATGCCATGTCGTGTTGCGGCTCTTGTGTGTGCTGGGAGGGGGGGGACTGTACTAGTTTCTTTGGCTCTTCGGTGTGTATATGGAGATATATACACATATCTGGATAGAAATAGGGTGTGGAAAAGGCTGTGGTAACGCACAAAGTGTTCGTTGTCCTGTGGGCCAGTGTGTTGTGCGGGTTGCATCGGGATGCATCCAAGGAGGTATACAATTGGCTGGACACAGCTGAAAAGTTTCCTCAGGACTCAGATGAAAGCACAGGGTGAGTTTCACTTCTGATACCACTGAAATGCGTGCGAAAAGCTTCGGGCATAAAGCTAGTATATATAACTGTTTTGAATATTCAGAGAATTTCTTCGTTTTGTACCTCTATAGCAGCACTACAAATGTTTATTCATACATACACACATATTGATACCACTATATACACACATTTATAAATTCAGTTGGCATACTTTATGGCCATCACTGATGGTAACAAAACTACTGATATGGGGTTGTAGATATAAATATGAGGCAGATCGCTGGTCGATCATCAGCGATCGGCTTGTTATCTTTGGCGCGTCCCCGGGCATGAGCATCCTTGCGTTTTCGGCTGGGGCGCGCGGGACGGCGAGAGGCGGTCGGTTTGTTACGCTGGACCTGTTTGCTAATCGCGAAACTCCTGCGGCGGTTACTGGTTGCCCGGAAGGCATTTCGTTTAAACTGTGCCAAGCCTCGCAGTGAGAGGGGAGTCCGGAGTTGGTGTTGGCCTAGATGTTTGTACAAACTGAGGTGCCTGTGTGAGAAGCACGGCGTGGGCCCGTCGGTTGCTTCGTCCTTCTGGCGGCCACCGCAAGCGGATGTTCGGCCGGAATGCCTACAGTTTGTGGTGAGCATAGTGTGAACAATTTCTCGTAGGATGTGCTCCCAGCCAGACTCTTAGCCTGTGTTACTTGTGGGTGCCGACCCCTTGTCTGTTACTGCTTCCAGGTGTCCTGTAAGGTTTCACAGCAAAACTGTGTTTTTGTGGCATTCTGTGTTTCTGGCTCAGCCTCCGCCTAGAAAGGGGAAGGATTTGTGCCTCAAATGAAAAGGGGGGTGGGGTTCGATTGGACATCTTTTGGAATTCCTTAACGCTGTAATTTAAACATATATAAAAAAATTGTTCTTTCAGAATGAGCGCCTGTTTCTTTGGGACACTGCAGTTCAAACAGGAGTGGCGTAATGTTAACGAGTATTTCTTACTCGTCAAATGAAGTGTATTTAATGTCTTGCAGTTTTCTGGGGCACGAAGCTGTGTTATTGACTCATTTTGAAGTGTTCTGTCGGGTGAATGACTGCTCCCCACTTCAGTATATTCTTTTGAGTAGTATTGTAAGATTTTTTGGATATTCGTCAGTGGGGTGTATTGATTCAATTTTGTTTTTCTATTTCTTTTGAATTACGGAGAATTGTTTAGTTTATCTGGTTATTGGCTTAACTCGCGCTTCGAGCACTAAATCAGCTGATATTGAAATTTTTTTTGAAATTCCTGTTTAATGCCAGACAGATTCAAATGTAACTTATTTCTGTTATTTGAAATAAACGTGTTGGATTGACCTTAATGAATTATGTGCAATCGAAGTAAGGGACCCAGTCCTTCATTAGTGCTTAACAGTGGCGTGTGGTTCGGGTTGTGAGCCCCGTTCTCAGAGATTATATATATATTGTTGTTGTGGTCTTCAGTGCTGAGAGTGGTTTGATGCAGCTCTCCATGCTACTCTATCCTATGCAAGCTTCCTCATCTCCCAGTACCTACTGCAGCCTACATCCTTCTGAATCTGCTTAGTGTATTCATCTCTTGGTCTCCCTCTACGATTTTTACCCTCCACGCTGCCCTCCAGTACCAAATTGGTGATCCCTTTATGCCTCAGAACATGTCCTACGAACGGATCCCTTCTTTTAGTCAAGCTGTGCTAGAAACTCCTCTTCTCCCCAATCCTATTCAATACCTCCTCATTAGTTATGTGATCCACCCATCTACTCTTCAGCATTCTTCTGTGGCACCACATTTTGAAAGCTTCTATTCTCTTCTTGTCCAAACTGGTTATCGTCCATGTTTCACTTCCATACATGGCTACACTCCGTACAAATACTTTCAGAAACGACTTCCTGACACTTAAATCTATACTCGATGTTAAAAAATTTCTCTTCTTCAGAAACGCTTTCCTTGCCATTGCCAGTCTACATTTTATATCCTCTCTACTTCGACCATCATCAGTTATTTTGCTCCCCAAATAGCAAAACTCCTTTACTACTTTAAGTGTCTCATTTCCTAATCTAATTCCCTCACCATCACCCGACTTAATTCGACTACATTCCATTATCCTCGTTTTGCTTTTATGTTCATCTTATACCCTCCTTTCAAGACACTGTCCATTCCGTTCAACTGCTCTTCCAAGTCCCTTGCTGCCTCTGACAGAATTACAATGTCATCGGCAAACCTCAAAGTTTTTATTTCTTCTCCATGGATTTTAATACCTACTCCGAACTTTTCTTTTGTTTCCTTTACTGCTTGCTCAATATACAGATCGAATAGCATCGGGGAGAGGCTACAACCCTCACTCCCTTCCCAACTACTGCTTCCCGTTCATGCCCCTCGACCCTTATAACTGCCATCTGGTTTCTGAACAAATTGTAAATAGCCTTTCGCTCCCTGTATTTTATCCCTGCCACCTTCCAAATTTGAAAGAGTATTCCAGTCAACATTGTCAGAGGCTTTCTCTAAGTCTACAAATGCTAGAAACGTAGGTTTGCCTTTCCTTAATCTTTCTTCTAAGATAAGTGGTAGGGTCAATATTGCCTCACGTGTTCCAACATTTCTACGGAATCCAAACTGATCTTCCCCGAGGTCAGTTTTTCCATTCGTCTGTAAAGAATTCGCGTTAGTATTTTGAAGCTGTGACTTATTAAACTGAAAGTTCGGTAATTTTCACATCTGTCAACACCTGCTTTCTTTGTGATTGGAATTACTATATTCTTCTTGAAGTCTGAGGGAATTTCGCCTGTCTCATACATCTTGCTCAGCAGGTGGTAGAGTTTTGTTAGGCCTGGCTCTCCCAAGGCTGTCAGTAGTTCTAATGGAATGTTGTCTACTCCCGGGGCCTTGTTTCGACTCAGGTCTTTCAGTGCTCTGTCAAACTCTTCACGCAGTATCGTATCTCCCATTGCATCTTCATCTACATGCTCTTCCATTTATATAATATTGTCCTCAAGAACATCGCCCCTGCATAGACCCTCTATATACTCCTTCCACCTTTCTGCTTTCCCTTCTTTCCTTAGAGCTGGGTTTTCATCTGAGTTCTTGATATTCATACAAGTGGTCCTCTTTTCTCCAAAGGTCTCTCTAAAATTTCCTGTAGGCAGTATCTATCTTACCACTAGTGAGATAAGCTCATACATGCTTACATTTGTCCTCTAGCCATCCCTGCTTAGCCATTTTGCACTTCCTGTCGATCTCATTTTTGAGACTTTGTATTCCTTTTTGCCTGCTTCATTTACTGCATTTTTGTATTTTCTCCTTTCATCAATTAAATTCAGTATCTCTTCTGTTACCCAAGGATTTCTACTAACCCTCGTCTTTTTACCTACTTGATCCTCTGCTGCCTTCACTATTTCATTCCTCAAAGCTACCCATTCTTGTTCTACTGTATTTTTTCCCCCATTCCTGTCAATTGTTCTCTTATGCTCTCCCTGAAACTCTGTACAACCTCTGGTTCTTTCAGTTTATCCAGGTCCCATTGTAACAACAACAACTGTATATATAATAATTTTTCTTCTGATTTTCGATGAATTAATGTAAGCAATGTTTTGATTTTATTTCTTTTTCTTTTCGTGTCATTATGTTAAAGAAACTGTGAGCAACTTTCGATGTGAATGTCAATATTTATGTCAACTTTCAAGCAATGCTATAACAGAATTGAAGTGTAACCCTTATTGAATCTATTGTAATATGTTTGAAATTATAATTGTGAGCCTGGTCCATGCGTAGGCAATGTATTAGGATATGTGGAATGTAAAACCTTTGGTGAATACCCTATCTGTAGGGGAGCGGTAAAGGGTGGATGGCAGGCGAGCGCGGGAAAATGCACACGGGCGCGGCACGGCATAACGGGCTCAGCAAGACAGTCGGAGTTGGGCAGCATCGGTCTGAGGAACACGTTCCGGATCGAGGAGGCTATCCTGGAAAAAGTGGGTTCATTGAGCCTCGGATGTGCCGTTTCCGACGACTATTCAGCATGGCTATATTCTATAGGCACTGAATTGAAAAGGATTGCAACGCTAAGAAGCATAGTGCCGATACAGCAAGAGCCATAGCTGTGATTGTATGTGTGCTGTGCGCCTCGCCATCTCGCTGCCCGCCAACCGCCGCATCGACTCGAACAGGTTGAATCTTTCGAATTGTATTCGTGTGGACCAGTGTTAATTTTGTTCCTGACTGTTCAATAACAACATAACTTTTACCAGAATTGTCCTATCAATTAATTATCCTAGTCACTAACCTGGACAGGGTCCTTTCCACATGTGGTGCAATCCGAGTGTCCCGAAATGAAGATTTAAAGTTTATGTTAAAAGGAATTACCTGCAGAACTATCTATGCTAGAAAGATGTTTAAGGAGCTATATTGTTAATGAAAATATAAGCAAAGAACTAAGGTCTAACAAAGTTGGAAGATAATTTTGGAATTGGTTTAGTAATGAAACTTAATTAATTTGAGACAAAAATAATGGTAGTTAAATGAGGAAGTAATAAGACAAAAAGAGTAGTAACTCATATTTTGTAAATCTTGAGTGCTTAATTTTTCCAATAGTCAATAGTTTCAACACAGTGATCATAACAGTTTCAGGGTCCCCCCCCCCCCCCCCTTCCACTCTTTTCTATTCATTTAAATTCTGGAGTGTACTGAACTGATTTGACCCGCAAAGTTAAAGTCAATATAAAACCTAAATTTATTGGTGTTTTTCTCTTATTCAGATTGACATTGTATGTGTGTTTCAAAAGTGCTATTTCTAGGGTAATCTATGCCCGATTTCAGTCGGATCAATAGACAAAATGCAGTTTGTAGTAATCATTGTAGTGTAATGTTGTGTATTTACAGCTTGTCCAAATTAGTACAGAAAGGGAAAATATTAGTTCAGTAGATTTTTCTGGTTCTAAAATTTACCTTATAATGCAGTATTACTACGTGTTGTTATGCTTGTACGTACACCCACTTGTACAAGGAAAAAACTCACTTCATGCCTAATTAGGCTGGCGACCGTATTGTTAACAATTGGTAGCATCTGCTGTGCATATTACTTGCCCGTCCTAACGTGTAGTTGCACTTTATACTTGCTTCACGTATCGTTGTTGTTACTGACTGGGTATAAGTCCGATTTTGCTTCCATTCAGGTACACGCAGTCAACATATGTACTAAAATCCTTTCGTAAAAGGTGAAGCCCATCAACTTACCATAGTACAGACTTTAAAGAGTTAACGCCGAGGGCGGGGACCGTTACACCATCTCCTTATATTCCCACCTTTTTGCAGTTTCTTCAGTTTTAGTCTACAGTTCATAACCAATAGATTGTGGTCAGAGTCAATATCTGCCCCTGGAAATGTCTTAGAATTTAAAACCTGATTCCTAAATCTCTGTCTTACCCTTATATAATCTGTCTGAAACCTTTTAGTATCTCCAGGGTTCTTCCATGTATACAACCTTCTTTCATGGTTCTTGAACCAAGTGTTAGCTATGATTGAGCTATGCTCTGTGCAAAATTCTACCAGGCGGCTTCCTCTTTCATTTCTCTCCCCCAATCCATATTCACCTACTACGTTTCCTTCTCTCGCTTTTCCTACTACCGAATTCCAGTCACCCATGACTATTAAATTTTCGTCTCCCTTCACTCCCTGAATAATTTCTTTTATCTCATCATACATTTCATCAATTTCTTCATCATCTGCAGAGCTACTTGGCATATAAACTTTTACTACTGAAAATTAGCTGTTACCCGTGGCTGCACCCCCATATCAGTAGTTTTTTCACCATGAGTGATGGCCAGGAAGTATGCCAACTAAATTATAAATATCTGGGTATATAGTGGTATAAATGTGTATGTATGAATAAACCTTTGTAGTGCTGCTATACAGGTGCATAATTGCGAAATTCTCTGAATATTAAAAACCGTTTCTTTTTCCAAGCTTGGGGTGTTGTTACATCTGCAAGTCTGCTTCGCTGCTGATGATTAGCTGGTGGAATGATGAAGTCATTTCTGTGGAATATTTGGCCTTGAGCTGTACAACTAGACAAAAAAACTGACATTTTGACTTGTGTATCCTCACCAGATGAAGTCATCTGAAAGCATAAGTTGTATTTTCTAATTATATTAAAAAAACACCTCAGTTCATACATTCGTACAGAAGTAGACTTTGCTTAAGTTCTTCTGGCTCACCTGGTACTGGAAGTGAGATTGTAGCCACCAGGGGTACAAACAGCAACTGTGTCTTACTTCCATTTCAACGCATTACAATGCCTATATTTCTCATCTGTTCTCCCTAAGATGACTAATCGATGAGTAACATGGTCAGTTAATAGATATTAACCACATGCGGCTTCACCAAAAGCCTCCCACTTTCCATATGTGAAGCCAAGACTCTCTGTTCGTTGTACAGCCTTTAAATGATGCCGTCGTTGGGAGTGTTCAAAGAACTTGGAACGTGTAAGAGACGCGTGAGGCTCAGCGTCTAACATGCGACGGGGTTGTGACTGTTATAATGCCTCTGTAGTTCTTAACGCGGCCTGACGTACTGCATCCAAGTTCCGGAGGTCATGAGACTGCATTTTTGCTGGATTCGAGTAACTTCCGCAGCTTGAGCTCTCTTAGAACTATGCACTATATGAGACTTACATTTGGGAGTCTTTTAGTAACAGTTTTAAATATGGTTCTCGGGCTTAACGCCCGATTTTGTTATCGTATCTCCACAGACATTCTCCAACTGTGCCAGGTGGAGTAACAAGTAAATCATAAACCGCGCGGACAATAGCATTTGATTCGCACTGTCACGGAATCAAATATAAACACTACGAGTCGCCGACCATCGTGCAAGTGTAGCCTGCATACCACTCGCGCATATCATATTTAAAAATGTTAATAATAGTAAAAAAGATTCTACAGCTTCCTGAAGTAGTCTATGATCCATATCTCATTTCATCGGAGTTGTTCAGCGGTAGATTCAGGAAAGCATAACTGTGTTATTTTCGCATTTAATAATATTGGTATTGGAATGAAACTATGGATTAAGAACGGTATTACTGTTTAAGCATTGTTCTGATTATGCTGAATCATTAACGTTTCACACATTAATCAATAAAATGATTTTCGCAAGTATGATAAATTTCAAAAGTGAAATAGTAGATAGTTTTATCAAAGACTAAATATTTTTTCCCTAGGTCGCGTGTTTGCCTTCAGTCAATAAATGCATTACACACTTTGTGAAGTAGCGTACGTTCTTCGTCAGGGCACAAGCTATCTCATACCAAATTTCAACGAAATCGTTTCAGCGGGTTAGTCGCAAAAACGTAACAGACGGAGTTCATTCGCGTTTATAATATTAGTATGGAAACGTGTAGATTGAACACGTTGAGGACTGTAGAAGCATTGTATTTTAGCTGTCAACCACGACTGCGCTTACACGTCAGAAAAATGAAATGATTTCAGGTGCGAACGGCTTTATTGGCCAACAAAACCCGGTCGGTATGTTAGGATGCTTGGTGCATTTATTTCTATTTGACACCACTTCGGCCACTTACGCACCGATGATGATAAAATGATAATGAGGATGACACACACACACACACACGGCAGAAGGCCTTATCTTCAATTAGGCTGAGGGCCCCACACAGTCTGATACTTGAAAGACAACAACTTTAATTTAAAAACGGCTGAAGGCCTATGACTTTACAGAACTAAAATAATTTTTAGTAGGCAGAAGGCCCAAGGATTTATCTTTAAACAATATTTTACACAGGCTGAAAGCACAAACAATGCAAGACTTGAAAAGTAAGGAACTTTAAATTTTAAAGCAGCTGAAGGCCCATTATCAAAAACCCAACTAAAAACATACAAATGCAAACCATCGGCTATAACCCATTAAAATACACAATCAAACACCAATAAGAAAAGGGAGTGCAGCCAGCCGCACTCAAAGTTTCTAGGGGTCGGTCTGCACTTGAAATACTAGCGTTCGCTTAGGGGAGACAGATAGTCGGCCCAACTATATCCAATCCGCCTGCAACCCAACCAAGAGACACTCAACGGACCCAGCGACAAGAGTACTTGCTTTCCACCCAACCAGTACACAAGGAACTCCAAAGCCGAAGCGTGAAAGGCGTAGCCGCCCACAACCAAGTATGCGTAAGCTGTCAAAGCTACACACACGTGTTGGGCAGCGACAACACGGTGAGGAAAGGACACTGCCTGAATTTTACGTCAGCGGCGAGGGCAGGTAACCGGAACGCTAACGGCCACAAGGCAGAAAATACCGCTGGTGCACTTGGACTTCAAATAACCAGAATACAGTTAAACTCCAGCGGATGGTGGCCAAACTTTCTCCATCTCGAACACTCGCTGTTGCTCGCGGGAATACTTCCAACAGCCAATAATGAAAACCGACGCCACAATGTGAACAGACTGGCTTCGGTAATTAAATCAGCACTCAACTTTGATGTCCTGGGTCGGTGAGCCACGAATGTTTTAGCAATCGGAACAGCTCCCACACACTCCGACACTGCGTAGAGACCGCCAGCGGGCCCGGCCCTCTGCGCCGCGCGGACATTTCCTGGCTGATCCACACCAACCGACCGACTGCCGCACACCTGCTAGCCGGAAACTATAAGCACCAGGCCAAAGATAGTACAAGGTGCGAATACCGATACACACCGCTGCTGCCACACGTAGAAAGATGAAGAACCACGGCATAACCGCAATAACCGCGGGAAACCAGACGCAGAGTAACAGTCGAAGTTGAAACCAACGGGTAAGCCGGGGCCAGCTCGACTCACCGTCTTGCATGTTCCACAGGTCCTAAACCTCTCGATCGGTTTCGACCAAACTTGGCACAAACAACCCTTATTGCCGGGGAAGAAGTGCCGTGTGGATAAGAACCAGGTAGTTCCAGTTGGGATGAGGGTGCTGCAGAGGTGGACAGAGAGGAGGTCTACAGTGTGAGGGGGATGAGGAGATGGTGAGAGAGGAGATGCAAAGGGTGAGAGGGAGGTGGAGATGTGTGCAATATATGTGACAAACATGCACTGGTGAAACTGTGGGTAAAAGGCTAGTGAATAAACAAAAACAATGTGAGTAGTCAGTAAACTTTAATTATTCATTTACACTGAATTTCAGAGGTTTTGTTTTGTCACGCTGTAAAGCGTTTGTGTTTAACGGTGATTTGAGCTATAGTTCTGAAATGAAGCACATAAGCACACATGCCAGACCCTTTTTTGTTTTCACCGTCTTTATCGTCAGGTGCTGTAAGGGGAGAGGCCAGTGGTGAATTGGTTCACATTCCCCGTTTAGTCCCCGCCGCCCATCATACCCCAGAAGCACATGTTTCTGATGCCCATCATCATGCCGTACCCCGGCCAGCAGCGACACATGTCCGGAGCCACGCAGTCGGCGTTGATGCAACCGTTGGTGCACACCGGCCTGCAGCGGATGGGGGCCTTGGCCCTCACCTGAGAGGGCGTCCTGTTGTCCCTGCAAAAGGAAACAGTGGGTACACGTACTAAAGAGACGGACACACTTTCTCACATTATAGCAATCTTATGCATAGGTTTCCATGAATGAGGAAAAAAAAAAAGACAAAGAACTGGACGTAGTTATGCAGTTAGGAACCAACTACCATTTTTCAGATTTCTGGTTCTCTGCTGCAAACTGTGATGGCATATGTGGACTACAGTCAGTTCCACAAGAAATTGTACGCCGTTGTCTGTATGAAATGAAATACACTATTACACTGAAGCGACATGCGTATTCAAATACAGAGATACGTAAGCAGGCAGAATGCTGCGCTGTGGTCGGCAACTCCTATATAAACAAGTGTCTGGCGCAGTTGGTAGATCGGTTACTGCTGCTACAATGGCAAGTTATCAAGATTTAAGTGAGTTTGAACGTGGTGTTATAGTCTGTGCACGAGCGATGGGACACAGCATCTTCGAGGCAGCGATAAACTGGGGATTTTCCCATTTCACGACTACACCGTGAATATCAGGAATCCGGTAAAACATAAAATCTCCAAAATCCCCGTGGCCGGGAAAAATCCTGCGAGAACGGGACCAACGACGACTGAGGAGAATCGTTTAACGTGACAGAAAGGCAACCCTTCCGCAAATTGTTGCAGATATCAATGCTGGGCCATCAAAAAGTGTCCGCGCGTGAACCATTCAACGAAACATCAGCGATAAGGGCTTTCGAGCTAAAGGCCCACCCACGTACCCTTGATGACACGTACACTACACTCGTTCGGCCTCTGTTAGAATATTGCTGCGCGCTGTGGGATCCTTACCAGGTGGGATTGACGGAGGACATCGAAAGGATGCAAAAAAGGGCAGCCCGTTTTGTATTATCACGTAATAGGGGAGAGAGTGTGGCAGATATGATACGCGAGTTGGGATGGAAGTCACTAAAGCAATGAAGTTTTTCGTTGCGGCGAGATCTATTTACGAAATTTCAGTCACCAACTTTCTCTTCCGAATGCGAAAATATTTCGTTGAGTCCAACCTACATGGGTAGGAATGATCATCAAAATAAAATAACAGAAATCAGAGCCCCAACAGAAATGTTTAGGTGTTCGTTTTTCCCGCGCGCTGTTCGGGAGTGGAATGGTGGAGAGATAGTATGATTGTGGTTCGATGAACCCTCTGCTAAGCACTTACATGCGAATTGTGGAGTAATCATGTAGATGTAGATGAAGTGATAGCGGAGAGCGGCGGGGTTAACGTAATCCTTAGTGCCGTGCAAAAGGTCCAGGCGAAACTGCGGCCGAGGCGTACACCGTGGAGGCGTACCTGAACGGACCGTAAGTAGAAGTGGTAGAGGGAAGGACTCCAGTTCGGAGAGAAGGGAGGTGGAGAGAGAGGGAGTGGTGGAGAAGCTGACTGGAGAGAGGCGAAGGAGTTGATGGATAGAGGGAGGGGGGTAGGAGCAGTACAGAGACACGGGGACTCTGTACCAACGAAGTGACAATCGATTACCTGTAATCGAGAGAGATGGTACTAGCCAGAGATAGTTTTAAAGTCGAAAGCACGTGATGAGTGGTGGCGCCATCTAAGCGCTCTGTATAAGCGGGACCTCCAGCGCCTAACAGACAGTCGCCGGCTCACATCAGAAGATCTTGCCCGCAGTAGGCATCGAAACGTCGGGAAGGAGAAGTAGTTTTATATATGGACCACAGCAATTCAGCCCGGAAGTTTTAATGAATGAAGACGCCGGCCGTGAAAGCTTACATGCTACAGGGTGTTTCAAAAATGACCGGTATATTTGAAACGGCAATAAAAACTAAACGAGCAGCGATAGAACTACATCGTTTGTTGCAATATGCTTGGGACAACAGTACATTTTCAGGCAGACAAACTTTCGAAATTACAGTAGTTACAATTTTCAACAACAGATGGCGCTGCGGTCTGGGAAACTCTATAGTACGATGTTTTCCACATATCCACCATGCGTAGCAATAATATGGCGTAGTCTCTGAATGAAATTACCCGAAACCTTTGACAACGTGTCTGGCGGAATGGCTTCACATGCAGATGAGATGTACTGCTTCAGCTGTTCAATTGTTTCTGGATTCTGGCGGTGCACCTGGTCTTTCAAGTGTCCCCACAGAAAGAAGTCACAGGGGTTCATGTCTGGCGAATAGGGAGGCCAATCCACGCCGCCTCCTGTATGTTTCGGATAGCCCAAAGCAATCACACGATCATCGAAATATTCATTCAGGAAATTAAAGACGTCGGCCGTGCGATGTGGCCGGGCACCATCTTGCATAAACCACGAGGTGTTCGCAGTGTCGTCTAAGGCAGTTTGTACCGCCACAAATTCACGAAGAATGTCCAGAAAGCGTGATGCAGTAATCGTTTCGGATCTGAAAAATGGGCCAATGATTCCTTTGGAAGAAATGGCGGCCCAGACCAGTACTTTTTGAGGATGCAGGGACGATGGGACTGCAACATGGGGCTTTTCGGTTCCCCATATGCGCCAGTTCTGTTTATTGACGAAGCCGTCCAGGTAAAAATAAGCTTCGTCAGTAAACTAAATGCTGCCCACATGCATATCGCCGTCATCAATCCTGTGCACTATATCGCTAGCGAATGTCTTTCGTGCAGCAATGGTAGCGGCGCTGAGGGGTTGCCGCGTTTGAATTTTGTATGGATAGAGGTGTAAACTCTGGCGCATGAGACGATACGTGGACGTTGGCGTCATTTGGACCGCAGCTGCAACACGGCGAACGGAAACCCGAGGCCGCTGTCGGATCACCTGCTGCACTAGCTGCGCGTTGCGCTCTGTGGTTGCCGTACGCGGTCGCCCTGCCTTTCCAGCACGTTCATCCGTCACGTTCCCAGTCCGTTGAAATTTTTCAAACAGATCCTTTATTGTATCGCTTTTCGGTCCTTTGGTTACATTAAACCTCCGTTGAAAACTTCGTCTTGTTGCAACAACACTGTGTTCTAGGCGGTGAAATTCCAACACCAGAAAAATTCTCTGTTCTAAGGAATAAACCATGTTGTCTACAGCACACTTGCACGTTGTGAACAGCACACGCTTACAGCAGAAAGACGACGTACAGAATGGCGCACCCACAGACTGCGTTGTCTTCTATATCTTTCACATCACTTGCAGCGCCATCTGTTGTTGAAAATTGTAACTACTGTAATTTCGAAAGTTTGTCCGCCTGAAAATGTACTGTTGTCCCAAGCATATTGCAACAAAAGGTGTATTTCTATCGCTGCTCGTTTAGTTTATATTGCCGTTTCAAATATACCAGTCATTTTTGAAACACCCTGTATGATTACGGAAACGTGTGCTTCCTCTTGTTTCTTTTCCATTTCTGCAGTCCGAGTCACACCAAAGCGTGGCTGGGTACAGCTAGTGGCTAAATAAGTAGGTAATTATTGACACGGAAAACATTATTTTACGTCGTGTAGTATGTAGTGACAGTGGTGTCCGACTGGTACTCACTTGTAACCCCGGCGGCACTTGCACGTGTTGTGGCGAACGCACGTTCCTCGTGGACAACCACGGGGACACCACGGCTTACACTTGAGCAGGTCGTTCGTTGGCGGCGGCTGCCTCAGCTTCCTGTGGTGGAGAAGCAGAAAAAACAGTCAGTCGCGCCTCGATGCTGCTGCTGTACTCCATGAACAACTTAACGTAAGGTTCTACATCTACATCTCCATACATACTCCGCAATCCGTCAAACGGTGCGTGGCGGAGGGTACCTCGTACCACAACTAGCATCTTCTCTCCCTGTTCCAGTCCCAAACAGAACGAGGGAAGAATGACTGCCTATATGCCTCTGTACGAGCCCTAATCTGTCTTATCTTTGTGGTCTTTCCGCGAAATGTATGTTGGCGGCAAACACTGGAGATTTTAGCCTCATCATGCGATTACATCTCACTTAGATGTTGGCTGAAACCAGACGTAAACAGTAATGAAATCCTAAACTCAGATTGGAATGCATACCGCAGAGACAGGCTGTACAGTGTAGGGGGAGGCGTGTTTAAAGCGATAAGAAGTGCAATAGTATCTAAGGAAATTGACGGAGATCCGAAATGTGAAATAATTTGGGTGAAGGTCACGGTTAAAGCAGGCTCAGACATGGTAATTGGATGTCTCTAGAGGCCCCGTGGCTCAGCAGCTGTTGTGGCTGAGCACCTGAAGGATAATTTGGAAAATATTTCGAGTAGATTTCCCGACCATGTTATGGTTCTGGGTGGAGATTTTAATTTGCCGGATATAGACTGGGAGACTCAAACGTTCATAACGGGTTCAAATGGTTCATATGGCTCTGAGCACTATGGGACTTAACACCTATGGTCATCAGTCCCCTAGAACTTAGAACTACTTAAACCTAACTAACCTAAGGACATCACACAACAACCAGTCATCACGAGGCAGTGAAAATCCCTGACCCCGCCGGGAATCGAACCCGGGAACCCGGGCGCGGGAAGCGAGAACGCTACCTCACGACCACGAGCTGCGGACGTTCATAACGGGTGGCAGGGACAAAGAATCCAGTGAAATTTTTTTAAGACTGAAGACTATCGTGAGCAGTTAAACAGAGAACCGACTCGTGGCGATAACATATTAGACCTTCCGGTGACAAACAGACCCGAACTATTTGAAACAGTTAGCGCAGAACAGGGAATCAGCGATCATAAAGCGGTTACTGCATCGATGATTTAAGCCGTAAATGGAAATATTAAAAAAAGGTAGAAAGAGTTTTCTGTTTATCAAAAGTGACAAAAAGCAGATTTGAGAGTACCTGACGGCTCAACACAAAAGTTTTGTCTCAAGAACAGATAGTGTTGAGGATCAGTGGACAAAGTTCAAAGCCATCTTACAAATATGCGTTAGATGAGTATGTGCCAAGCAAGATCGTAAGAGATGGGAAAGAGCCACCGTGGTACAACAACCGAGTTAGAAAACTGCTCCGGAAGCAAAGGGAACTTCATAGCAAACAGATATAGCCAAAGCCTTGCAGACAGACAAAAATTACACGAAGCGAAATGTAGTGTGAGGAGGGCTATGTGAGAGGCGTTCAATGAATTCGAAAGTAAAGTTCTGTGTACTGACTTGGCAGAAAATCCTAAATGTCAAAGCGGTAGGTGGATCAAAACAAAATGTCCAGACACACTGTGACCAAAATAGTACTGAAACAGAGGATGACAGACTAAAGGCTGAAATACTAAGTGTCTCTTTCCAAAGCTGTTTCACAGAGGAAGACTGCACTGTAGTTCCTTCTCTAGATTGTCGCACAGATGACAAAATGGTAGATATCGAAATAGATGACAGAGGGATAGAAAAACTATTAAAACCGCTCAAAAGAGGAAAGGCCGCTGGACCTGATGGGAAACCAGTTCGATTTTACACAGTACGCGGAGGAACTTGCCGCCCCCCCACCCCTCCCCTTCTTGTAGCGGTGTACCGTAGGTCTCTAGAAGAGCGTAGCGTTCCAAAGGATTGGAAAAGGGCACAGGTCATCCCCGTTTTCAAGAAGGGCCGTCGAACAGATGTGCAGAACTATAGACCTATATCTCTAACGTCGATCAGTTGTAGAATTCTGGAACACGTATTATGTTCGAGTAAAATGACTTTTCTGGAGACTAGAAATCTACTCTGAAGCAATCAGCATGGATTTCGAAAAGACGATCGTGTGAAACCCAGCTTGCACCATTCGTACACGAGACTCAGGGGGCTATAGACACGGGTTCACAGGTAGATATCGTGTTTCTTGACTTCCGCAAGGCGTTCGATACAGTTTCCCACAGTCGTTTGATGAACAAAGTAAGAGCATATGGACTATCAGACCAATTGTGTGATTGGATTGAAGAGTTCCTAGATAACAGAACGCAGCATGTCATTCTCAATGGAGAGAAGTCTTCCGAAGTAAGAATGATTTCAGGTGTGCCGCAGGGGAGTGTCGTAGGACGTTGCTATTCACAAAATACATAAATGACCTTGTGGATGACATCGGAAGTTCACTGAGGCTTTTTGCGGTTGATGCTGTGGTATATCGAGAGGTTGTAACAATGGAAAATTGTACTGAAATGCAGGAGCATCTGCAGAGAATTGACGCATGGTGCAGGGAATGGCAATTGAATCTCTATGTAGACAAGTGTAATGTGCTGCGAATACATAGAAAGAAAGATCCCTTATCATTTAGCTACAATATAGCAGGTCAGCAACTGGAAGCAGTTAATTCCATAAATTATCTGGGAGTACGCATTAGGAGTGATTTAAAATGGAATGATGATATAAAATTGATCGTCGGTAAAGCAGATACCAGACAGATTCATTGGAAGAATACTAAGGAAATGCAATCCGAAAACAAAGGAAGTAGGTTACAGTACGCTTGTTCGCCCACTGCTTGAATACTGCTCAGCAGTGTGGGATCCGTACCAGACAGGGTTGATAGAAGAGATAGAGAAGATACAACGGAGAGCAGCGCGCTTCGTTACAGGAATATTTAGTAACCACGAAAGCGTTACGGAGATGGTAGATAAACTCCAGTGGAAGACTCTGCAGGAGAGACGCTCAGTAGCTCGGTACGGGCTTTTGTTGAAGTTTCGAGAACGTACCTTCACCGAGGAGTCAAGCAGTGTATTGCTCCCTCCTACGTATATCTCGCGAAGAGACCATGAGGATTGTTGTGGCGTAACAAGACAGCTACGCCACACTGAAGTAGCCGAAAGGCACGCGTTATCTTAAGTATGCTTGATAGAGGTCTGAAACAGGATACTTATTAATGTTATAAAGAAAAGTATGTAGCTACTAGAACACTTAACTTTTATATCTTCATTGGTTTACAACGTTCTTGGTGATACAAGTGAGACTCTATCTTGAGGTACATGCAATGTTACAAATGGCGCCTTGCTAGGTCGTAGCCATGGACTTAGCTGAAGGCTATTCTAACTGTCTGCTCGGCTAATGAGCAATGCATGCTACCTATCTGCTCGGCTAATGAGCGATGCTTCGTCCGTGTAGTCGCTAGCAATGTCGTCCGTACAACTGGGGCGAGTGCTCGTCCGTATCTCGAGACCTGCCTTGTGGTGGCGCTCGGTCTGTGATGACACAGTGGCGACACGCGGGTCCAACATGCACTAAATGCACCGCGGCCGATTTAAGCTACCACCTAGCAAGTGTGGTGTCTGGCGGTGACACCACAAGGATAAAATCAGATTAGAGCCCACACAGAGCCATACCGACAATCCTCCTTTCCACGAACAATACGAGACTGGAATAGAAGGGAGAACCGATAGAGGTACTCAAGGTACCCTCCGCCAAACACCGTCAGGTGGCTTGCGGAGTATGGATGTAGATGTAGATCTTTCTAGGGACTCTGATATAGTCGACCATACAGTGAGGCGACGAAAGTTACGGGATACTTCCTAATATCCTCTCGGACATCGTTTTTCCCGGCATAGTGCAACAGATCGGCGTGGCATGGACTCAGCAAGTCGTTGGAACTTCCCTGCAAAAAATACTGAGCTATGCTGCATGTTTAGCCATCCACAACTAGGAACGTGTTGACAGGGCAGGATGTTGTGCACGAACTGACCTCTCAATTATGTCCCATAAATGAAACTACCTGGCAGATTAAAACTGTGTGCTGGACTGAGATTCGAACACGAGACCTTTGGCTTTCGCGAGAAAGCGCTCTACAATCTAAACTACCCAAGCACGACTCACGCCCCGTCCTCACAGCTTTACTTCTGCCAGGACCTCGTCTCCTACAAGCACGACTCAGGCCCCGTCCTCACAGTTGCCAGTACCTCGTCTCCTACCTTCCAAACTTTACAGAAGCTCTCCTGCGAACCTTGCAGAGCTAGCTCTCCTGACAGAATGGATACTGCGGAGACATGCCTTAGCCACAGCCTGGGGGATGTTTCCAGAATGAGATTTTCACTCTGCAGCGGAGTGTGTGCTGATATGAAACTTCTCAGGAGAGCTCCTGTAAAGTATGGAAGGTGGGAGACGAGATACTGGCAGAAGTAAAGCTATGAGGAGGCGGTGTGAGTAGTGCTAGGGTAGCTCTGTTGGTAGAGCACTTGCCCGCGAAAGGCAAAGGTCCCGAGTTCGAGTCTCGGCCCGGCACACAGTTTTAATCTGCCAGGAAGTTTGTTATTAAACTAAAACCGACGTTTCGGCAGAATTTCAAAAGGCGTTCCTCAGGGCACGAGCAAGGCCTTTGCAATTCGGCCGAAACGTCGGTTTTAGTGTATTATTGTTGTTAGTTTATAGCAATGACGCGGCGTAACACCCAGAAGAGTTTTAAGCACTATGACGCCGGCCACGGAAGCCTACGTTCTTACAACCTAAGGACACCCCACACATCCATGCCCGAGGCAGGATTCGAACCTGCGTCCGTAGCCGTCGCGCGGTTCCGGACTGCAGCGCCTAGAACCGTTCGGCCACCACGGCCGGCTTTGTGCGGTTATTTCACGCAGTGTTGCTTGTCTGTTAGCACTGACAACTGTGCGCAAACGCCGCTGCTCTCGGTCGTTACGTGAAGGCCACTGTGTTGTCCGTGGCGAGAGAGGATGCCTGTAATTTGACATTTTCTGCAGATTCTTGACACTGTGGATCTAGGAATATTGAATTCTCTGACGATTTCGAAAGTGGAATGTTCCAAGAGTGTAGCTCCAACTACCATTCCGCGTTCAAAGCCTGTTCCTTGCCGTCGTGCGGCGACAGTCACGTCGCAAACCTTTTCACGTGAATCGCCAGACTACAAATGACAGCTCCGCCAATGCTCTGCCCTTTTACACTTTGTGTACGCGCCACCACCGCCATCTGTATACGTGAGTATCGCTATCCTTGAGCGCAGATGAGGTGATTAATAAAATGTGAAACAGATCCGTATCCACTGTCGTGACTTACCCACGTGAATCGTAGCAGTCAACCGTGCCCCCGGCGTCGGTCTGAGCTACTAAGCAGGCAGCAGTGAGGGCGGCGACGCAGACTACCAGCGGCGACATGACGGCCACTGGAGAAGAAGCAGCGGTCTACGGCGATTGTCTGCCCGTGATAATGGGACCAATCTCGGTATATTTTATACAGCTCGAAAGCGTTACATAAGGCTGGTTGCGAGTGCTGTTGCGGATACCGCAGATAAACGTTTCTATCCGCAGAGCCCGCCTTTCCTGTCTGTGTTCGCTTCCGCAGGTCGCGGCCGAGGAGAGGAAGTTCCGCGTAGATTCGCTGGGTAAACGAGCTTGGCGGTTTTGGAATGATATGTAGGAATGGGTAGTCGATTCGGCGGAGGAGGTGCTAACGAGACATGGTGCGTCTTCCTTCTTGGAAGCACACCCTCAGAAATGAAAGTATCTAGGTGTTCACTCTAAGACAGAAAAGGAAGGACTCACCACCAAGGAATTATCCGAATGGGGCAGAAAGTAACATTCATGTACGGGACAAGCAGTGCACATGTACGTGTACGGGACAAGCAGTGCACGTGTACGGGACAAGCAGTGCACGTGTACGGGACAAGCAGTGCACGTGTACGGGACAAGCAGCGCACGTGTACGTGTACAGACAAGCAGCGCACGTGTACGTGTACAGACAAGCAGTGTACATGTACGTGTCCATCTACATCTAGATTTATACCCCGCAAGCCACCAACGGTGTGTGGCGGAGGGCACTTTACGTGCCACTGTCATTACCTCCCTTTCCTGTTCCAGCCGCGTATGATTCGCGGGAAGAACGACTGCCGGAAAGCCGCCGTGCGCGCTCGAATCTCTCTAATTTTACATTCGTGATCTCCTCGGGTGGTATAAGTAGGGGGAAGCAATATATTCAGTACCTCATCCAGAAACGCACCCTCTCGAAACTTGGACAGCAAGCTACACCGCGATGCAGAGCGCCTCTCTTGCAGAGTCTGCCACTTGAGTTTGCTAAACATCTCCGTAACGCTATCACGCTTACCAAATAACCCTGTGACGAAATGCGCCGTTCTTCTTTGGATCTTGTCTATCTCCCCGTCAACCCGACCTGGTACGGATCCCACACTGATGAGCAATACTCAAGAATAGGTCGAACGAGTGTTTTGTAAGCCACCTCCTTTGTTGATGGACTACATTTTCTAAGGACTCTCCCAATGTATCTCAACCTGGCACCCGCCTTACCAACAATTAATGTTATATCATCATTCCACTTCAAATCGTTCCGTACGTATACTCCCAGATTTTTTACAGAAGTAACTGCTACCAGTGTTTGTTCCGTAATCATGTAATCATACAATAAAGGATCCTTCTTTCTATGTATTCGGAATACATTACATTTGTCTATGTTAAGGGTCAGTTGCCACTCCCTGCACCAAGTACCTATCCGCTGCAGATCTTCCTGCATTTGGCTGCAATTTTCTAATGCTGCAACTTCTCTGTATACTACAGCACCATCCGCGAAAAGCCGCATGGAACTTCCGACACTACCTACTGTACAGACAAGCAGTGTACATGCACAGACAAGCAGTAATGAAGAGTAGGTTGAAGTTTAAGACATTGTTCACGAAGAATCAATACGCAAAGAAGTGGGATACGGAAGTACTAAAGAATCGCGAGATACGTTTGAGGTTTTGCACGGCTCAGTAGGCAGTACAGTTGAAGAGGAATGGACACCTCTAAAAAGGGCAATCACGGAAGTTGGAAAGAAAAACATAGGTACAAAGAAGGTAGCTGCGACGAAACCATGGGTAACAGAAGCAATACTTCATTTGATCGATGAAAGGAGGAAGTACAGAAATGTTCCGGGAAACTCAGGAATACAGAAATACAAGTTGCTGAGGAATAAAATAAGTAGGAAGTTCAGAACTGGCTGCAGGAGAAATGTGAAGACATTGAAAATGAAATGATTGTCGGAAGGAGAGACTCAGCATACAGGAAGGTCAAAACAACCTTTGGTGACATTAAAAGCAGGGGTTGTAACATTAAGAGTGCAACGGGAATTTCACTGTTAAATGCAGAGGAGATAGGTGGGAAGAATACATTGAAAGTCTCTAAGAAGGGGAAGCTTTGTCTGATGTGATAGAAGAACCAGGAGTCGATTTAGAAGACATAGGGTATCCAATGTTAGAATCAGAATTTAAAAGAGCTTTGGAGGACTTATGATCAAACAAGGCAGAAGGGATCAATAACATTCCATCAGAATGTCTAAAATAATTTGGGAAAGTGGCAAAAAAAAAAAAAAACGACTATTCACGTTGGTGTGTAGAATATATGAGTATGGTGACGTACCATCTGACTTTCGGAAAAATATCATCCACGCAATTGTGAAGACTGCAAGAGCTGACAAGTGCGAGAATTACAGCACAATCAGCTTAACAGCAAGTTGCTGACACGAATAATACACAGAAGAATGGAAAACAAAACTGAGAATGTGCTAGATGACGATCAGTTTGGCTTTAGGAAACGTAAAAGCATCAGACAGGCAATTCTTAGTTGCACTGACAATGGAAGCAAGAATAAAGAAAAATCAAGACACTTTCATAGGATTTGTTGGCCTCGAAAATTCGTTCGTCAATGTAAAATGATGCAAGATGTTCGAAATTCTGAGAAAAATAGGGGTAACGTATATGGAGAGACGGTTAATACACAATATATACAAGAGGGAATAATAAGAGTGGACGACCAAGAACGAAGTGCTCGGATTAAAAAGGGTGTAGGACAGGGATGTAGTTTTTCGCCCTACTGTTCAATCTGTTCATTGAAGAAGCAACGATGGAAATAAAAGAAAGGTTCACGAGTGGAATTGAAGGCGAAAGGATACCAACGATACAATTCGCTGATTACATTGCTATCCTGGGTGAAAGTGAAGAAGAATTACATGACATGCTGAATGGAATGAACAATCTAATGAGTACGGTATATGGATTGTGAGTAAATCGAAGAAAGATGGAAGTAATGAGAAGTAGCAGAAATGAGAACAACGAGAAACTGAACATCAGAATTGATGGTCACAAAGTAGATTAAGTTAAGGAATTCTGCTACCTAGACTGCAAAATAACCAATGACGGATGTAGCAATGTCAAAAAGGGCATTCCTGGCCAGGAAGAGTTTACTAGTATCAAACATGGGCCTTAATTTGAGGAAGAAATTTCTGAGGATGTCTGGAGTATAGCACTGTATGGTCTAACAGAAAGAAGAAGGTTCTGCTGCTATGTACTTCTCACGAGCAGTCGCAGGAAGTATTGGGGAGTGAGTACCAGGTCACCAGCATTGTGAAGCCTAGTGCAGGTTGGCTCAAGTGACTGAGAGCATAGAGGAGTAATGTAGGAATTTTGGAGGATCAGATAGTGATAGTGGGTGGGGCAGGGAACAGCCTCGGTAGGGACGGAGAATATGATGTAGGCGGTGACCTGGTAGAGATAGCTACTCAAACTGGTGGCACTAATGTGCATTTTGTCCAACTGTTTCAGCGTCGTGATCGGCCTCACCTTAATGTGGCTCTTAGGCGCGTTAACATGGGGCTGGGGGGGGGGGGGGGCGCTGATGGCAGAGGGCAGGGGTCACATCTCAGTGGTGCCAGTTTGGTCTATCGGTAGATCGGCAATCACTAGGCATGGCCTGCACCTCAATAGGTATGAAAGGGGAGGCTGGCTAAGCTTATAGGTGACAGTGTAGTGAAGAGGGGGGGGGGGGGGTTTACTCATGTAAAAATTCCTGTAGTAGTTGGTGTTAGAACTGCACCTTTTTTTAGAGTGAAGTCAGCTGATAGATATACCTGCTTAAAGGAAGTCCCTCTAACTAGGGAATCACCTCCAGAAGACGTCATGTTTCCAAGCAGAGAAGGAATTAGCATATTTCATCAAAATATAAGAGGTATTAGAAATAAAGTTAGCGAACTGCTTATAGATGTTGACTCTGAAATTATTGGTATATTGGAGAACCACTTAAATAATTTCACAGTTCAGAGGCTTCCTTTACCAGGATACAGATTAGCTGGCTGTTTATCAAGGAATTCATTGTAGGGTGGGGGAGTGGCCATGTTCGTAAAAAGCAGTATTCCATTTGAGTCCATAGACGTATCATGGCACTGCACTGAACAGGTATTGGGATGTTGTGTAGGAGCAGCTGAGTTTAGCGAAACTAAACTACTAATTGTTATTGTTCATAGGTCCCCTAACTCCGGCTTCACAGCATTTCTGCTCAAGCTGGAGAGGGTTCTTGATTCACTTTGTAGGAAGTACCAGAAACTAGTTATATGTGGTTACTGAAATATTAATTTTGTATATGATTGTGCAAGAAAAAAGATGTTGATAGATGTCCTAAATTCATATGATCTGATGCAGATTGTGTTTTTTCCAACTAGGGTACAGGGGAATAGTAGCACAGCCATAGACAATATTTTTATTCATTCTTCATTACTAGATGGGCATTCTGTCAGTAAAAGGGTGAAAGGCCTTTCAGACCATGATGCACAAATGTCAACACTAAAACGCTTTAGTACTCAAACAAACGTCATACACGCCTGGAAATTGAAATAAGAACACCGTGAATTCGTTGTCCCAGGAAGGGGAAACTTTATTGACACATTCCTGGGGTCAGATACATCGCATGATCACACTGACAGAACCACAGGCACATAGACACAGGCAACAGAGCATGCACAATGTCGGCGCTAGTACAGTGTATATCCACCTTTCGCAGCAATGCAGGCTGCTATTCTCCCATGGAGACGATCGTAGAGATGCTGGATGTAGTCCTGTGGAACGGCTTGCCATGCCATTTCCACCTGGCGCCTCAGTTGGACCAGCGTTCGTGCTGGACGTGCAGACCGCGTGAGACGACGCTTCATCCAGTCCCAAACATGCTCAATGGGGGACAGATCCGGAGATCTTGCTGGCCAGGGTAGTTGACTTACACCTTCTAGAGCACGTTGGGTGGCACGGGATACATGCGGACGTGCATTGTCCTGTTGGAACAGCAAGTTCCCTTGCCGGTCTAGGAATGGTAGAACGATGGGTTCGATGACGGTTTGGATGTACCGTGCACTATTCAGTGTCCCCTCGACGATCACCAGTGGTGTACGGCCAGTGTAGGAGATCGCTCCCCACACCATGATGCCGGGTGTTGGCCCTGTGTGCCTCGGTCGTATGCAGTCCTGATTGTGGCGCTCACCTGCACGGCGCCAAACACGCATACGACCATCATTGGCACCAAGGCAGAAGCGACTCTCATCGCTGAAGACGACACGTCTCCATTCGTCCCTCCATTCACGCCTGTCGCGACACCACTGGAGGCGGTCTGCACGATGTTGGGGCGTGAGCGGAAGACGGCCTAACGGTGTGCGGGACCGTAGCCCAGCTTCATGGAGACGGTTGCGAATGGTCCTCGCCGATACCCCAGGAGCAACAGTGTCCCTAATTTGCTGGGAAGTGGCGGTGCGGTCCCCTACGGCACTGCGTAGGATCCTACGGTCTTGGCGTGCATCCGTGCGTCGCTGCGGTCCGGTCCCAGGTCGACGGGCACGTGCACCTTCCGCCGACACTGGCGACAACATTGATGTACCGTGGAGACCTCACGCCCCACGTGTTGAGCAATTCGGCGGTACGTCCACCCGGCCTCCCGCATGCCCACTATACGCCCTCGCTCAAAGTCCGTCAACTGCACATACGGTTCACGTCCACGCTGTCGCGGCATGCTACCAGTGTTAAAGTCTGCGATGGAGCTCCGTATGCCACGGCAAACTGGCTGACACTGACGGCGGCGGTGCACAAATGCTGCGCAGCTAGCGCCATTCGACGGCCAACACCGCGGTTCCTGGTGTGTCCGCTGTGCCGTGCGTGTGATCATTGCTTGTACAGCCCTCTCGCAGTGTCCGGAGCAAGTATGGTGGGTCTGACACACCGGTGTCAATGTGTTCTTTTTTCCATTTCCAGGAGTGTATTTGATCATAAACTACGTAGCGCGCGGGAAAAACGAACACATATATTTCCGTGCAAGCTCTGATTTTCCTTAATTTATTATGACGATCGTTTCTCCCTATGTAGGTCGGCGTCAACAAAATATTTTTGCACTCGGGGGAGGAAGTTTGTGATTGAAATTTCGTGAGAAGATTCCGCCGCAACGAAAAACTCCTGTGTGTTAACAATGTCCTCCCCAAATCCTGTATCGTGTCAGTGACACTCTCTCCTCATTTCTAGGCAATACAAAACGTGCTGCTCTTCTTTGAATTTTCTCGATGTGCTCCGTTAATCCCATCTGGTAAGGATCCCACACCGCGCAGCAGTAGTCCAAATGAGGATGGACAAGCATAGTGTAGGCAGTCCCTTTAACAGATCTGTTGCATTTCCTAAGTGTTCTCCCAATAAAACGCAGTCTTTGGCTTGCCTTCCCCAACAACGTTTTCTGTGTGTTCTTTCCAGTTTAAGTTGTTCGTAATTGTAATTCCGAGGTATTTAGTTGAATTTACTGCCATTAGATTTGACTGGTTTATGGTGCACCCGAAATTTAACTAATTCCTTTTAGCAATCATGTGGATAACATCACACTTTTCATTATTTAGGGTCAATTGCCAATTTTGTACATCTGCATATGTACTCCGCTAGCCACCAAGCGGTGTGTGGCGGAGGGCACAATTCGCATATATATTTCGCCCCCCCCCCCCCCCCCCCCCATTCTCTGTTCCACTCACGGATCGCGCGAGGGAAAAACGACTGTCTGAACGCCTCAGTACGAGCTCTAATTTCCCTTATCTTTGAATGGTGATCATTACGCGATTTGAAACTTGGTGGTAATAATATATGCTCTACATCCTCGGTGAAGATCGGATTTCGGATTTTAGTGAGCAGCCCCTTCCGTTTAGCGCACCGTCTATCTGCAAGAGTGTCCCACTTCAAACTTTGTATGAGATTTGTAACGCTCTTAGCGATCGCTGAATGTACCAGTCACGGATCTTGCCGCTCTTCTTTGGACCTTCTCAATCTCCTGAATCGGACCCAACTGGTAAGGGTCCCATACAGACGAACAATACTCCAAGACTGGATGAACTAACGTATTGTATGGTATTTCCTTTGTTGAAGGACTACATCGTTTCAGGATTCTACCAATAAACCGCAATCCGTTACTTGTGTAATCTGATCATTCCATTTGAGATCATTTCGAACAGTCACACACAGATACTTGACGGACGCTACCTCTTCCAAAGACTGTGCATTTATTTTGTTCTCGTACATTAGTGGGGATTTTCGCCTTGTTATATGCAGTAGGTTACACTTACTAATATTGAGAGATAACTGCCAGTCATTACACCACGGATTTATTTTCTGCAAATCCTAATTGATTTGTTCACAACTTTCTTGTGATACTACTTTCCTGTAGACTACAGCATCATCGGCAAACAGTCTAATGCGGCTGTCAAAACCATCAACCAGATCGTTTATGTAAATCGTAAAAAGCAGAGGACCTATTACGCTGCCCTGGGGCACACCTCAAGTTACGCTTGTTTCTATTGAGGTCAACCCGTTCAGGACGACATACTGCTCCCTGTCTGTTAGAAAACTTTCTATCCAACCACATATGTCATCGGATAGACCGTAAGCGCGCACTTTATGTTGCAAGCGACAGTGCGGTACTGAGTCGAACGCCTTTCGAAAGTCGAGAAATATGGCATCAACCTGGGAGCGGGTATCTACAGTCTGTTGTATATCATGCACGAAGAGGGCCAGCTGTGTCTCGCATGACCGCTTTTTCCTGCAGATGAGCTACTCAGAGTCTAGAAAGATCATTATGACTGAGCACAAAATACGTTCCACGATTCTACAACAAATCTATGTCAGTGAAATTGGCCGGTAATTATGTGCATCCGATTTTCTACCCCCTTTTTTTTTTATAGATTACTATGACCTGGGCCTTCTTCCAGTCCCGTGGAGCTTTCCGCCGTTCCAATGATCTCTGATAGATGACGGATACGAATGGTTCTATATTTGTGGCATAGTCAACATAAAATCTTACGGGGATACCGTCTGGGCCAGATGCCTTCCTGGCGTCTAAGGATCTTAACTGTTTTACAATACCAGATACACTAAACACTATGTCAGCCATCCTTGCGTTTGTTCGATAATTGAAAGGGGGAATGGTGCTGCAGTCCTCTGCCGTAAACGAGTTTTTCGAGGCTACGAGTTTTTAGGGCGCCATACAGATGTCTTTCATAAATCTTTTTGCAATTTGTTTCGATGTTCTGATGACTTCAGTAGACGATAAACGATAGCATCATCTGCAAACAAGACAGCTGCTCTGATTGTCTCCTAAATCGTTTATGTAGATAAAGGAACAGTTGACGGCCTATAACACTGCCTTGGTGAACGACAGAAATGATTTCTGTTATACTCGATGTCTTTCCGTCAGTTAAAAACGGTAAAGAGCTGTACGTTGTTACTCCAGTTTAATCTCACTCAACTGCTGACATCTGCGTAATGTCGCTCACACGCCTGTCTGCGAGGTCTAGTTACTGTCCAGCTGAGTACACGGAATGAAATTCACACATGTTTTATACCCTGTCATCGGCATATCTCCTGTTTACTATCCTTGCCAGCTTAGCGGCGAAATTGCACTGCAGCGTCACACATTCATCCATCGGCCGCCAAAGTTTGCAATTTTTAATTTTCCGTCGGTACGTGTACGAATATCGATGTGTGACCAGTTTCCGTAACTCCTTCGTGGCACGTAGTCTTTTTTTGTTTTGTCTTAGAGGGTATTAAGGGGCAAAGCGAACTGAACACCTGGATAGGGTAACAGTACAGTCCTGTTTCCAAGAAGCTACCGCACAGTGCACTATTATTAGTCGCAGAGGAAAAAATTGTTCACACCCGGAAGGTACCAGCTAATTTAGTTTAACACTGCAGTAGCGTCGGTGATGGCGTGGCTTCGGCGAGATGAACAATCCCCGTGTGTCTTTGAATATGTGATATCCAGCTGAAGGCGTTCGTTGATGACCGGATCCAGTACGTGTACCAATTTGCTTGGATATACACTACTGGTTATTAAAATTGCTACACCACGAATATGACGTGCTACAGACGCGAAATTTAACCGACAGGAAGAACATGCTGTGATATGCAAATGATTGGCTTTTCAGAGCATTCACAATAGGTTGGCGCCGGTGGCGACACCTACAACGTGCTGAAATGAGGAAAGTTTCCAACCGATTTCTCATACACAAACAGCAGTTGTCCGGCGTTGCCTAGTGAAACGTTGTTGTGATGCCTCGTGTAAGGAAGAGAAATGCGTACCATCACGTTTCCGACTTTGATAAAGGACGGATTGTAGCCTATCGCGATTGCGGCTTATCGTATCGCGACACTGCTGCTCGCGTTGGTCGAGATCCAATGAGTGCTAGCAGAATATGGAATCGGTGAGTTCCGGAGGGTAATACGGAACGCCGTACTGGATCCTAACGGCCTCGTATCACTTGCAGTCGAGAAGACAGGCATCTTAACCGCATGGCTGTAAGGGATCGTGCAGCCACGTCTCGAGCACTGAGTCAACAGATGGGGACCTTTACAAGACAACAAACATCTGCACGAACAGTTCGAAGACGTTTGCAGCAGCACGGACTATCAGCTCGGAGACCGTGGCTGCGGTTACCCTTGACGCTGCATCACAGACAGGAGCGCCTGCGATGCTGTACTCAACGACGAAGCTGGGTGCACGATTGCAAAACGTCATTTTTTTCGGATGAATCCAGGTTCTGTTTACAGCATCGTGATGGTCGCATCCGTGTTTGGCGACATCGCGGTGAACGCAGATTGGAAGCGCGTATTCGTCATCGCCATACTGGCGTATCACCCGGCGTGATGGTATGGGGGTGGCATTGGTTACACGTCTCGGTCACCTCTGGTTCGCATTGACGACACTTTGAACAGTGGACGTTACATTTCAGATGTGTTACGACCCATGGCTCTACCCTTCATTCGATCCCTGCGAAACGCTACATTTCAGCAGGATAATGCACGACCGCATGTACGGGCCTTTCTGGATATAGAAAATGTTTGAGTGCTGCCCTGGCCAGCACATTGTCCACATCTCTCACCAACTGTAAACGTCTGGTCAATAGTGGCCGAGCAACTGGCTCGTCACAATACACCAGTCACTACTCTGGATGAACTGTGGCATCATGTTGAAGCTGCATGGGCAGCTGTACCTGTACACGCCATCCGAGCTCTGTTTGACTCAATGTCCAGGCGTATCAAGGCCGTTATTACGGCCAGATGTGGTTGTTCTGGGCACTGATTTCTGAGGTTCTATGCACCCAAATTGCGTGAAAATGTAATCGCATGTCAGTTGTAGTATAATATATTTGTCAAATGAATATCCGTTTATCATCTGCATTTCTTCTTGGTGTAGCAATTTTAATGGCCAGTAGTGTAGTATGGAAGGCCATGCGATGGCAACACCGCTCTCCCGGCCGTTTTGCAGACTTTCCACACCGTGGAGACGCTGCTATACGATCCATTAATCTCTCAGTTGGTCTCTTGAGACTTAGTACATACTGTAACAGTCCTCCTACGAAGGAAAAATGCTTGCCAGTAATGGGAATTGAATCTGGGTCCTTCGTATGGCAACCATGTATACTGACCACTCAGCTACGCAGACAGACTGGTAGGACACAAACTGAGGCATTAGAAAATAGTTAACAATTTTGGAATATCAGAGATGATAAGAGACCTACAGTTGTAACGTAATACAAAATATAAATTAGATGGCTACAGTAAAAGAAATTAAAATTAGCTATGAAGTTACAATACGTAAATCTACCCATATTGCTGGATAATGGCTGTGCATGGAGCAGGAACCGCTAAATAACTATAGTCAACTACTGGAGCGAGCAGTACAACTATTCCTCAAACACTGAAGGCGCCACCTACAGCTGACAGCATAAATCAGCGTTAGTTGATCAGGTATAAGGTAGTAAATAAAACGTCAAAATTACGTAGAATAATTTTACAGTGAAGAAGAAACGACTTGATACCTCAGCTATTGTCGAATATACCGAGAGTTTTAAAGAAGGAAATAAATAAATATCGCATACGTTTTGTATAGGTTGTCCTCTAGCTGCATACTGGAAAATAATTACGATGTTTTTGGTTTCTACGGACATGATCGAAGCCATACCAAATATGTAGCGCCAGGGCGATTTCCAAAGTGATGTATGTGAATATCGATAGTTGATGTTCGGCAGACGACCTTCCATATATATACGAAGCAGTTAGTTACTATGAAGATTGACGACGCTAATGTTGGGCGATTTCCATTGCAAGAGATACAAACATTGATAAATGAAGTAGATATCGCTCCATAGATGAAGTCGCATGCTATAAATAAGCAGTGTCTATTAATGTACATATCGATCTATAGTAATAGCCGTAGATCATAATATTATAGCATACAATAAGAAAAGTTGTATGAGAGGTCATCAGTATTAAAGGAAAATAAGTATCTGTATGCATTTTAAACTGCTGAAATTGAGTAATGTCGAAAAGCATTAAATTAAAATGGTTACATGAAGACCATACATAAATTAAAAATGTAGGACTATGATCTAATGTGGCAACAATTTGTAAATGTAATAACACTATACACCGATGTATAAAAATAATTTGAAATTGAAGAAAAAAGTCATGGGTCATTATATTTAAATAAAATAACACAGTCACATAATAATTAATCTGCTAATGAGGGGAAGTGTGGGTGATAATAGAAAGAGTGCAGAAGCAGATTCAAATGGATGTACATTGCAGTGAGTATGAGGTGATGATGTTTGGACAGTGAAGACTAGTGTGAAGGAATCCACCGAACTAGGCTCCAGACCAGCGACTACATTATCACACACATTCAAAAGATTTAAAGTGTGAAGAACTAATTTTCATAACTGAGGCTGCTGTACGGTCAGTTTCCCAGACACACTGGAGAGAGAAAAACAGTGCGAGTGGAGAAGGGGCTGGAGTTTTGAGTTATGTCCTGACAGGGTCGCCAATCGCTGTGACGCATGGCAGCACTGCTGTTCCACACACACTGCTGCTCCTGTTGCTGTGATCGCCTTCTGTTCTGACGCCAGGCTATAAATCGTTGGGCTGCCTGAGCGACAATCTGCAAAACTGGGGAGCTGCAGACAGAGAGAAGAAAAAAAAAAAAGGCATGACAATCTCTCCTGTTTTGCGCCCCTTCTGACACCAGTCCTATCCCCTTTGACTGAAGGCTGCTCGGCAATGGAAGTAAGCACACAAATGATACAGTCATTTTTGAAAGGACGTTACTCCAAATTTTAACAAAAGTGAGTTAAGAACAGTATCAGATTCTATACACATAGGTACACCTGTCTGCATGAAAAGGGCTTTATACCAGGCATCGTTCATGCGTTTTTTCCACCTCGTTACAGCTACGTCGTTTTTGACAGGGCTTAACTCTTCGAATAATCCCCTATACGTGGCAGTAATCTTCCCGTGCTATCTGTTGAATACTTCGTGCACAATGTGTTATGTAATGTTTCTCATAGATGAAGTCGTATGTTGAATGATGCTGCTAAATTGTGTGCAAAACATGAACTGTAATGTGTCTGTAATGCATGTTTACCATGAAGGCGTTGTGAAGATAGGAGCAAATGAAAACTACACTACTTCCGATTCGACTGCATAAAAGGACATATACCAGAAAATGTCAAACAACTACAATTGTTTTCTAACTCTGGGCAAAATAAAAATCATCTTAAGAGTCTAATACATGCATCTTTGGTAAACACCAAACTATTTTATAAAGTGGAACAGTTTTTTCCTATTCGTGGGTATTTGTATAATGCGACAGAAATGTTCCGTGACGAAACTGGTAACCAGAAGCTATCATTGAGTGTATATGGTGAAAGAATACTGTGCAATCATTTCAGGTACTTCCAAATATTGTAGGATCACCATAAAGCTTCTAGAAACTGAAGATATTTGTAACTTCTCTGAGCAGTAGCCAACATACTACAGGGAAGGGCTGTTGTCCAGAGATCAAAATGCAGATATATTCGAAAATACCAATAAGTTACGTTTCAACCACGTTTCTTTATGCTTTTTGAGCATAGTAAGTTACAGCCAGGCGTTGTGGTTTCTGAATACATAGTAAGTTCACAGAAGCATAATTTGATCTTTTATTTCTGGTCTATCTGTTCTTTTTAATTTTGAAAAGGCTTAAATTGGATCAGTAGCTATTTACAAGAACAAAATGCAAGAACTTCAGGGTTTACCTGATCATATTCTGCGTGAATATTGGTATTTCTATGATGATATGGCCTTTATGTCATATTGCTGCTGTTACTGCTGCAGATCAATGGAACCATTTTATATGTACTTAGAGTTCAAATGCTGTGAAGATTCATGAGAAAAGAAACAGCTTAAATCATTACTAAAAACGTAACTTGACCATGGCTGTGAATTATACACTCAAGGAAAGGACCTTATTCCAAGATCTTTGACTTTTTTTTGACAAAGAGACTGCAAAATCTAGCAAGTACAGTAATGACAAATATCCGTTTTTTAACGTTCTTTGAACTATGAAAAGCCTATCCTTGTACATTCGATGTACTCACCGATGTTCTGCTTTGTTCCTGAGAATTTAATATTTTGGAGTAAGTTCCTTTCGAAATGACAGGACCAACTGGTGCTACAAAATCATTGTAACTGGGTTGGTGGTTGGTTGGTGTTTTGGGGGTGGGGACCAGACAGCGAGGTCATCGGTCTCATCGGATTAGGGAAGGACGCTGAAGGAAGTCGGCCGTGCCCTTTGAAAGGAACCATCCCGGCATTTGCCTGGAGCGATTTAGGGAAATCACGGAGAACCTAAATCAGGATGGCCGGACGCGGGACTGAACCGTCGTCCTCCCGAATGCGAGTCCAGTGTGCTAGCCACTGCGCCACCTCGCTCGGTTATTTTAACTGGGTGACAAATGAATCGTCATTGAAGGAATGGAAGGAAAATTAGGGTTTATCTTCCGTCGACATCTTGTCATTAGAGACGGAGCAAAAGCTCAGATTAAGGGCGGATGCAGGAGGAAATGGACCATATCTTTTTCACTGTGCGTTCTGGTAGACTTGCTAGTAGTGTGTGTTTACTGTTTGTAGATACTAAACTGTCTATGAATAGTAAATATACTGAAATTGGGGGCAGGCGAAATTCTTTTACTGTAGTATTTGATACAGATAACTGGTATATGACTCAGTACGAACTTATACCTATGTACTACGATTCTGGTGACCACATAGAAGTAATTATTTTCGTTCAGGACGTTTTCTAACCGATAAAAGCATTTCTTTTAAAAGCCATTGCGATTCTACTATGTAAGTCTACGTGCCTGAATCGAGGGAGAGTGCTGCTTGAAAGTTGAATGCCGACGTTATTTATCTGACGTGTCCACAGAAAAATTCAGCCGCTGAAGAGTGTTGGGTCCTGCCCACTCGCCTCGTGTAGGATGCCTAAAGGATGTTGCATTGTCGGAATGCTGTACAACCATTCTGAACCGTGAATTTACTTTCAAAACCTTTTCTTAAGAATTTACTTTATTTACTACCGATTCATCAAGAACATTAACACATTTAATCACACTACGTGAGCGTGGAAGTAGTTGCCAGTGGGTAACTGATGAAAACGAGTTTCTTTCAACAAATGAGTATTTTATACCTAAAAGCCTTTTTCTAAACAGATTAAAAATTATAATCAGAAGGCACCCTCTAAATATGAAGTTACAATTTATTCAGAGGCAGAAAGAACAAATATTGACAGTACGAGCCTTCAGGCTGAGAACCTTGGCGCTCCCTTTTGACACGGCCTTAGTCACGACCGCTCACAACAACCTCTGAAAGACTACACTGGTGCAAATCTGCAACACACCAGATTACTTTAAACTAAAAATTTTAACAACTCACACAAGCACATAAACTTTGCACCCCGTAGGAGGAATGGAAATGGTACAAAACACTAACATTACAAAAATTAACTTGCCACCGAAGGTGCAACTTGATTTTTTAAAAACAACTAACTCTTACGGTGGAAGGGTGGCAACTTTATATACTAAAATGACCATTTAAATAAAAACCAATGAAATGCAGTCTTACATAAAACATACAAACATGCTCTACATTACACATATACTGCCTCTCAAGACGATAGGCAAGATAAAAACATATTTCAGGAATTCGGCTGTTACACATTCAGCAATAAATTCGTTAACACCGAATCCGACAAACATAACAGAGGCAGCTATTAGCGTACGGCAGACCGACCGACAGACAGACACTAACTGCCTAACAAATGCGGACGAGAGACAGACGAACAAGCTGGGGACGAGAGACTGACCAAGAAAAACAAGTAGAATTTAACAAGTAAATGAAACATCATATCACGAATCACGTAACTTCTAATAAACTGCGATTTCGGCAGTAGACCCGACGCAGCACCCCCAAATCGCTCTCCCGAACCGTCCGCTGTCAGCCGCTTCAACGGACGCAGGAAGGCGCGCCGATCTCCCGTCTCACGGCGTCGCAGCTCGCCCCGGCCAGACCGACGCCGTGGGTTGACTCCTGTTGCTCTCGTGTCGGCCGCGAAGCCACTACCCGTCGCTATACGGCGCGGCCCACAGGACTCACGTGGCGACCTCACATGCGCCGACGCTCAAGACGGACAAGTCGTCTCGTGTCTCAGTGCGCGACCGACCACCCGATCGATCCAACCGCCAATGACCATTGCCTGAGCAAACTCGAGCAGACTGGCGGCCTAACACATACTAGCACTCCGGCTGACCAACTGACCAGACTCGCCCGTTAAATGCACGTGAACAGGCAACCTTTCCCTTTCCCACCAGAGGGAGACACCAAAGCTGCGGTTGCCACAGCGGCGACACCGCCGGAAACGGTGGGCGACTGCTTTACACTACGCGCTGCGGCGCGCTCTTCAAAACAGCAATTTTACCACGGCTCAAATTCAAGCAAATAACATTAGTAGTTTTATTTCAATACAGCAAATTGACAATACTTGACTTATATTTACAAAGGTGTCGCAAACGATGGGCGACATACGACATAAATCGGAGTCCTTGGCTATATGCAGTGTTCCTGCAAGTTTGACGCACGTAACTACTAACTAACTCTTCTCGTAGCACTTTGTGCCAGGCAGTGCTAATACTGCCCACTAACGTCCAGCCGAGCTTGGTAGGAGCTGCGCTTATGTTCACTTCACTTCATGCACATACGAAGTGTGGCTAGAAAAAAAACCGGACTAGTACTAGTGAAACAATAAAACGAATGCAATAAGGCTGAAAGTCGCGTGGCCTGTCACGTGACTGTCGCTCCGCCTACTGCTCGAGTTTCATCTGCCTCCTGCACTCAGTCCGCCCGTGGCGTCTGTTTTAAGTAGCTGACGTTTTGTCTGTGCGTCGGAAAATGTTGAGTGTACAGAAAGAACAGCGTGTTAACATCAAATTTTGTTTCAAACTAGGGAAATCTGCAAGTGAAACGTTTGTAATGTTACAACAAGTGTACGGCGATGATTGTTTATCGCGAACACAAGTGTTTGGGGGAGGAGGAGGAGATTAGTGTTTAACGTCCCGTCGACAACGAGGTCATTAGAGACGGAGCGCAAGCTCGGATGAGGGAAGGATGGGGAAGGAAGCCGGCCGTGCCCTTTCAAAGGAACCATCCCGGCATTTGCCTGAAGCGATTTAGGGAAATCACGGAAAACCTAAATCAGGATGGCCGGAGACGGGATTGAACCGTCGTCCTCCCGAATGCGAGTCGAGTGTGCACAAGTGTTTGAGTGGTTTAAACGATTTAAAGATGGCCGCGAAGACACCAGTGATGACACTCGCACTGGCAGACCATTGTCAGCAAAAACTGATGCAAACATTGAAAAAATCGGTAAACTTGTTCGACAAGATCGCCGTTTAACAATCAGAGCAGTGTCTGAGTTAACAGGAGTTGACAAGGAAAGTGTTAGGCAGATTCTTCATGAAAGGTTCAACATGAACAAAGTGTGTTCAAAAGTGGTTCCAAAGTGTCTCACAATTGAACAGAAGGAACGCCGAAAAATGATTTGTTCTGACATCCTGGAAAACATTGAAAGTGATCCCACCTTCTTACAAAATGTTATTACTTGCGATGAATCGTGGTTTTTTACTTACGATCCCGAAACTAAACGCCAATCGATGCATTGGAAAACTCCTGGTTCTCCACGACAAAAAAAAGCACGAATGTCAAAATCGAAATTCAAGGCAATGATGATTGTTTTTTTTTGACATCAAAGGGATTGTGCACATTGATTGGGTACCAGAGGGACAAACAGTGAATCAGCATTACTACATTAGCGTCCTGGCTACCCTACGTGAGCGAGTACGGAGAAAACGGAACGATGTGTGGAGAAAAGAGTCATGGATCCTTCACCAAGACAATGCCCCAGCTCACAGTGCGTTGTCAGTGAAGACGTTTTTGGCAAAACACAACATTCCCATCTTAGATCATCCACCCTACTCACCTGATTTGGCCCCCTGTGACTTTTCTTTTCCCTAAAGTCAAGTCAGCTTTGAAAGGAACTAGATTTGAGACTGTTGAAGCAGTAAAAGAAAAAGCGACGGAAGTAATGTATGGACTTACCGAAAATGATCTGCAGCATTGCTATGAACAGTGGAAAATTCGTGTGGAGCGGTGTAGAGACCGAGGAGGAGAGTACATTGAAGGAGATAACATGAAATTGTAAATAATTGTAAATAAATGTTTTTTCCAGCATCAGTCCGGTTTTTTTCTAGCCGCACCTCGTGAATAGTAAATAAAATATAAATTTAGAAAGGACAGCTAATCAGATTTTTACTGACATTAATAAGTGGTTCATAGCCAATTCACTGTCATTTAACTTTGAAAAGACCGATTATAAGCAGTTCAGAACTTCCAACAGATTTCCTTCTCATGTGTGTACAAAATATGACGACATGGAAATAGGAGAAGTTGTGATTACAACTTGATAATAAATACAGTTGGGAGCAACATACTAACGAACTGCTAAAGCGCCTAAACACGTCTGTGTTTGCAATGCGAATGATGTCAGACATAGGAGATATAAATAAAAAAAGACTGGCATATTCTGCTTGTTTTCTCTCCATTATGTCATATGGTATCATATTTTGGCGTAACTCCACAAACAGAGAAAAATTTTTTAGAGTACAGAAACGTATAATAAGAGTAATGAGTAGTGTAAATCCAAGAACGTCATGTCGAAACCTATTCAAAGAATTGGGCATACTAAACACAGCTTCTCAGTATATTTATTCCTTAATGAAGTTTGTTGTAAATAATACATCTCTTTTTCCAACTAAGTGCTTAGCACACAACATCAACACTAGGAATAAGAACAATATACATAAAGATTTAAAATCACTTACTCTTGCCCAGAAAGGAGTCCAGTATTCAGCAACGCATATTTTCAGTAAGTTACGAGCAACCATTAAGATTTTAGTTTCATACAAGGCACAATTTAAACATAATTTAAAAGAATTTTTGGCGGCCATCTCCTCCTACTCCATCCACGAGTTTCTCAACAAGTGCAGCAGACCATTTTAATGAAAATTTATTATACTTTAATTTTTGGCAATACTTGGTTGTAACAGCCAAGTAACTACCTACTGTGAGAATGATGCATGTATGGAAAGCAGATTTAAGTCTTAAGTCTGTAAATAGTGGAAGTTTAATTTTTAATCTTGTATATAATCTGACTGTTCTCAACTGAGGATCACTGAAATGAATAATTTACTTTAATTTTTGACAATACTTTGTGGTAGTAGCCAAGAAACTAGCAAATGTCTGAATGATGGATTTAATGAAAGCAGATGTAAGTATTAAACGTGTAAATATTAGGAGTTTAATTTTAATTCATGTACATAATTTTAGTGTTTATTGATTGAGGAACCATTAAAATTAACGAAACTCAAGTTTTTCTAATTGCATTTTTGTAATGTGTTTATCTGACGTGTTCCACACCCAGGAGGATCCCCTCTTTCGTGGGTCTATGGAATGAATAATTAATCTAATCTAATCTAATCTAATTAGTTGTCGCCCCAGTCGTGGCGCGGTCCTAATCAGCGCACCCTTGGCCGACGTCGTTTCACCGCCTTCTCTTCTCTTGCGTTCTTCGTCTTCGTTCCGGCGCTTCTGGTTACGCCAGAACAAAGACCACACAAACTGGTTACATCTACATCTTTTACGATTGTGTTAGGACACCCCACAACATTAAGACAAAGACGAGACGCCCCGCTTATTCGCAGGTCAGGACGGGTAACTCAAATTGCGGAAAGGGGCCAAAATAAGGGGCTGTCAGTTACGCTCGAACATACAACTTTATTATTTGATCAAACATTACAAGAGCCCAACAACTTTTTTTTTAAACACACACCTTTAATCTCTGGGACCTAATTACCGGCTAAAAACCACTTTAATTTAAAAACGGCTGAAAGCCAATAACTTAAAACACAAGCATAATCAGAATTTAAAAGGGAAGCCTTATCTTAAAACAGTTCTTTAGTTAGGCTGAAAGAACTTGCCCCCTTCTAACAGCCGTGTACCGCAAGTCTCTAGAGGAACCGAACGTTCCAAATGATTGGAAAAGGGCACAGGTAGTTTCAGTTTTCAAGAAGGGTCGTCGAGCAGATGCGCAAAACTATAGGCCTGTATCTCTGACATCGATCAGTTGTAGAATTTTAGAACATGTTTTTTGCTCGCCTATCATGTCATTTCTGGAAACCCAGAATCTACTCTGTAGGAATCAACATGGATTCCGGAAACAGCGATCGTGTGAGACCCAACTCGCTTTATTTGTTCATGAGACCCAGAAAATATTAGATACAGGCTCCCAGCTAGATGCCATTTTCCTTGACTTCCGGAAGGCGTTTGATACAGTTCCGCACTGTCGGCTGATAAAGTAAGAGCCTACGGAATATCAGACCAGCTGTGTGGCTGGATTGAAGAGTTTGTAGCAAACATAACACAGCATGTTGTTCCCAATGGAGAGACGTCTACAGACGTTAAAGTAACCTCTTCGTGCCACAGGGGAGTGTTATGGGACGATTGCTTTTCACAATATATATAAATGACCTAGTAGATAATGTCATTGTATGATTATATGATAGCGGAACAAACACTGGTAGCAGTTACTTCTGTAAAATATCTGGGAGTATGCGTGCGGAACGATTTGAAGTGGAATGATCATATAAAATTAATTGTTGGTAAGGCGGGTGCCAGGTTGAGATTCATTGGGAGAGTCCTTAGAAAATGTAGTCCATCAACAAAGGAGGTGGCTTACAAAACACTCGTTCGACCTATACTTGAGTATTGCTCATCAGTGTGGGATCCGTACCAGGTCGGGTTGACGGAGGAGATAGAGAAGATCTAAAGTGCGGTGCGTTTCGTCACAGGGTTATTTGGTAAGCGTGATAGCTTCACGAAGATGTTTAGCAAAGTGGCAGACTCTGCAAGAGAGGCGCTCTGCATCGCGGTGTAGCTTGCTGTCCAGGTTTCGAGAGGGTGCGTTTGTGGATGAGGTATCGAATATATTTGCTTCCCCCTACTTATACCTCCCGAGGAGATCACGACTGTAAAATTAGAGAGATTCGAGCGCGCACGTAGGCTTTCCGGCAGTCGTTCTTCCTGCGAAACATACGCAACTGGAACCGGAAAGGGAGGTAATGACAGTGGCACGTAAAGTGCCCTCCGCGACACACTGTTTGGTAGCTTGTAGAAGTAAACAAGTTAAATTCAAATCGGCTGAAGGCCTAACACTTAAAACTCCATAAGATTATTTTTTTTAATACCAAAGGGCTTACGTAAAACAGTTCTTTAATTTAGGCTGAAAGCCTTAAGAGCAAAGATCTCAATCTCAAAATCGGCCAAAGGCCAAAAACTTAATATTCAACAACATTAAAATTTTTCAAATGCCAAAGGCCTTACGTGACACAGTTCTTTGAATTAGGGTGAAGGCGTTAAGAGTTAAACAACTCTAATTTAAAACAAAAATCGGCTAGAAGTCATACAAGTACAAACTACAAGAACAAATTTAAAAAATTGGGCGCTACACCCAAGGGTGCTCAGATGTTCGAGGGTCGGCCTGGGATTCAAACACTAACGCTCGCTTAGGTGAGACAGGCAGTCGGCCCAACCATTTTCAATCCACTGGGAACCCAACAGACAGTCAAGAGACCAATGATCAAGATCAGTTCCACGCCACACTTGCACCAAAACTCAAACGATGCTAACAGCGGAGACTGGAAGAACAACGAGAACGGATCACGGACAACTCGTAAGAGGTGGACGACCCAAATACACGTCGTCTAATCAGACGACCGACCAAACGGTCAAGCGAGGTCGTTGCCACTCAAGCGTGTGTGTCGGCAATGGTCGGGCGAGTGGTGGGTATCCTGTCCTTCCTCGCTACTCCGCGCCAACCGACCAATACAGAGCCAGTACGCCGACAACTTTTAAGTAACTTGTCAATGAAACCACGTAAACTACACACTATTTCACGAACACTTGCACGAAGAAACTAGACAATGCTAACGGCAGTGACTGAGCAAAACAAGGGCGAATCACCAGTTGGCACACACAGCCAACTCATAAGCGATCACCGGCCAAATATATGTCGTCCGACACGACGAACGACTGACGATCAACCAAGGTCGTCCCCACTAAAATCATGTGTGTCGGCAGTCATCGGCGAGTGATGGTTATCCGCGCCTCCCTTACGCTGCAGTCCCCACTGGTTTTTTTTTTGGTCATCAGTCTACTGACTGGTTTGATGCGGCCCGCCACGAATTCCTTTCCTGTACTAACCTCTTCATCTCAGAGTAGCACTTGCAACCTACGTCCTCTATTATTTGCTTGACGTATTCCAATCTCTGTCTTCCTCTACAGTTTTTGCCCTCTACAGCTCCCTCTAGTACCATGGAAGTCATTTCCTCATGTCTTAGCAAATGTCCTATCATCCTGTCCCTTCTCCTTATCAGTGTTTTCCACATATTCCTTTCCTCTCCGATTCTGCGTAGAACCTCCTCATTCCTGACCTTATCAGTCCACCTAATTTTCAACGTTCGTCTATAGCACCACATCTCAAATGCTTCGATTCTCTTCTGTTCCACTGGTACTACGACGCAACTGCGCCAACCGACCAACTGCTACACATCAGCACGGAGACAGCACTAAAATAACTGGGCAGTCGGCATCACAGGCTACACACAGTTTCACAAACAGTTGCACGAAGAACGCGACCAATGCTAAAAGCAGTGACTGTGCAATCACAAGGACGAACCACGGGTTGAGACACACACCGCCGACCCATAAGCGATCGCCGAGAAAATTCACGCCTTGCAGTAAGACGACCAACCGACAATCAACCGGGACCGTCCCCAGTCATGTGTGCCGGCAAAGGTCGGGCGAGTCATGGCTATCCGAACCTCACTGCCGCTCCAACCCGACCCAACTTCTTCCGCGTCCCAACTGTCCGACTGCCAGGTCCGAACTCCACTGCTGGCGCGTTCCAACTCGGACGACACACGATGACCAGCAAGAAATAGCAGTCCAGCAGAGATAATACGGCAGGGCCTATATCGATAAGCGCTGCTGCTGCCGCTCACGGACAGGCAAGGCCAGTAATTGAGAATTAACATAACGAGGTGGCAGTAGGGTAAAGACAGGGTGTTAAATAAGAGATGGCACGAACACGAGCCACACACGGCTCAAAAGAAAATTCCGAAAATCGTCAAGATTTACCGCCAGGAGCTATAGATAAAAAAAAAAAACTTTGTTACACAACCAGTTCTGGTCCACAGGCTATCATCAGGTATCCAAATATTTACAACAGCTTACGAGTCGACATAAAATCTATGACGTATATATACACACACACACACACACACACACACACACACACACACACACACACACACACACACACATATATATATATATATATACATACATATACATACACACACACACACACACACACACACACACACATATATATATATATATATATATATATATATATATATATATATATATACACACACACACACACATATATATAGACTCCTGGAAATGGAAAAAAGAACACATTGACACCGGTGTGTCAGACCCACCATACTTGCTCCGGACACTGCGAGAGGGCTGTACAAGCAATGATCACACGCACGGCACAGCGGACACACCAGGAACCGCGGTGTTGGCCGTCGAATGGCGCTAGCTGCGCAGCATTTGTGCACCGCCGCCGTCAGTGTCAGCCAGTTTGCCGTGGCATACGGAGCTCCATCGCAGTCTTTAACACTGGTAGCATGCCGCGACAGCGTGGACGTGAACCGTATGTGCAGTTGACGGACTTTGAGCGAGGGCATATAGTGGGCATGCGGGAGGCCGGGTGGACGTACCGCCGAATTGCTCAACACGTGGGGCGTGAGGTCTCCACAGTACATCGATGTTGTCGCCAGTGGTCGGCGGAAGGTGCACGTGCCCGTCGACCTGGGACCGGACAGCAGCGACGCACGGATGCACGCCAAGACCGTAGGATCCTACGCAGTGCCGTAGGGGACCGCACCGCCACTTCCCAGCAAATTAGGGACACTGTTGCTCCTGGGGTATCGGCGAGGACCATTCGCAACCGTCTCCATGAAGCTGGGCTACGGTCCCGCACACCGTTAGGCCGTCTTCCGCTCACGCCCCAACATCGTGCAGCCCGCCTCCAGTGGTGTCGCGACAGGCGTGAATGGAGGGACGAATGGAGACGTGTCGTCTTGAGCGATGAGAGTCGCTTCTGCCTTGGTGCCAATGATGGTCGTATGCGTGTTTGGCGCCGTGCAGGTGAGCGTCACAATCAGGACTGCATACGACCGAGGCACACAGGGTCAACACCCGGCATCATGGTGTGGGGAGCGATCTCCTACACTGGCCGTACACCACTGGTGATCGTCGAGGGGACACTGAATAGTGCACGGTACATCCAAACCGTCATCGAACCCATCGTTCTACCATTCCTAGACCGGCAAGGGAACTTGCTGTTCCAACAGGACAATGCACGTCCGAATGTATCCCGTGCCACCCAACGTGCTCTAGAAGGTGTAAGTCAACTACCCTGGCCAGCAAGATCTCCGGATCTGTCCCCCATTGAGCATGTTTAGGACTGGATGAAGCGTCGTCTCACGCGGTCTGCACGTCCAGCACGAACGCTGGTCCAACTGAGGCGCCAGGTGGAAATGGCACGGCAAGCCGTTCCACAGGACTGCATCCAGCATCTCTACGATCGTTTCCATGGGAGAATAGCAGCCTGCATTGCTGCGAAAGGTGGATATACACTGTACTAGTGCCGACATTGTGCATGCTCTGTTGCCTGTGTCTATGTGCCTGTGGTTCTGTCAGTGTGATCATGTGATGTATCTGACCCCAGGAATGTGTCAATAAAGTTTCCCCTTCCTGGGACAATGAATTCACGGTGTTCTTATTTCAATTTCCAGGAGTGTATATAAGCCGGCCGCTGTGGCCGTGCGGTTCTGGGCGCTTCACTCTGGAACCGCATGACCGCTACGGTCGCAGGTTCGAATTCTGCCTCGGGCATGGATGTGTATGATGTCCTTAGGTTAGTTAGGTAGGTTTAAGTAGTTCGAAGTTCTAGGGGACTGATGACCTCAGAAGTTAAGTCCCATAGTGCTCAGGGCCATTTGATTTATCTCGCATTGTATTCAGTTGTAAATATTTTATGACACTTGGTGGCGGTCTATGGACAAAAGTTGGGTGTTAGTTTCATGTTCCACAGATCATTTTTACGATTAAGTGTAATAATATAGAATGAGTCATAGTAAAAAAAAAATGTGTCAGATCTTATGGGAGTTAACTGCCGAGGTCATCAGTCCCTAAGCTTACACACTACTTAACCTAAATGATCCTAAGGACAAAGACACACACCCATGCCCGAGGGAGGACTCGAACCTCCGCCGGGACCAGCCGCACAGTCCATGACTGACCGCTCGGCTACTCCCGCGCGGCTGAGTCATTCTACACTCACGTTAGTCATATGTATGTCCATATAACGTCTACAAAGTTACCTGTTTGAATAAATGTGAGTTATTAATTCCTAATAAGCACTTTTTACACATAGAAATTCTTCTACTGAATAGGAGGAGTTGCCAAGGAGAAACTTTTTCAGGCCGGCCGGGGTGGCCGAGCGGTTCTAGTCGCTACAGTCTGGAACCGCGAGACCGCTACGGTCGCAGATTCGAATCCTGCCTCGGGCATGGATGTGTGTGATGTCCTTAGGTTTGTTAGGTTTATGTAGTTCTAAGTTCTAGGGGACTGACCACCTCAGACGTCAAGTCCCACAGTGGTCAGAGCCATTTGAACCAAACTTTTTCGGTTGGTTTTCAGATTTAACTTCGCTCTCTGTCAGACATTTTACACCCTTAGGTAGGTCATAAATTCTGCTGGCAGCAGTGTGCGTCCGTTTAGAGTAATGAACGTAATTTTTTTCTTCTGGTGGTGTACTCTTAGTTGCATGTATCATTGCTCCTTTTGAGCTGCAGCGGATCATTTACATCACAAACATCATGAGGGAAAAAAATTGTGAAACAGTGGTCGGAGTTCCTATCATGTTAAACAGCTGTCTACGAGTTGACTGCGGTTGAGCACTACATTTTATTGTTACAGCATGTTTTTAAGTAATGATAGCTTTCTTTCTCAAAGATGAGTTACCCACAACATTATTTCATACGACATTATTGAATGAAAATATGATTTGATTATCCCCGAAATTTGCAGTGAGTCTAAGTGCAATGTGGCTGAACTAACTCGTTTTAGGAGTTCCTAAATGTTTCCTCATCAATACGAACAACTAAAAATTTTTAAGTTTCTAAGAGTGTGTTACCCTTACCATTGATGTAGCATCACTAAATATGCAGAACTGAATGCGTTGTAACTTCTTGAAACAGACGTGAGATCATTTGCAGGAAACCACTCAGTAACACTTTTAAGAAAATTATTTACCACTTAGTCTGTTCTGCGTTTATGTTCGCATTCTAGATTGAATTTCTACTCGACACTGGTGTGTTTCGTGGAAGGTAGGGAATGAGGTACTGGCAGAACTGAAGTTGTGTTTGGATAGCTCAGCCAGCAGAGCACTTGCCTTTAACAGGCAAGGGTTCCAGGTTCGAATCCTGCTTCGCCATCCAGTTTTATCTGGCAGAAATAGTGTCTAGATTGGTTAACGATACTAGCGTCATCCACAAAACGAACTAATTCTGATTGTTGTATATTAGACGATACTACGTTAACATATATACTACTGGCCATTAAAATTGCAAAATTTAGCCGACAGGAAGAAGATGCTGTGATATGCAAATGATTAGCTTTTCAGAGCATTCACATAAGGTTGGCGCCGGTGGCGACACTTACAAGGTGCTAACACTAGAAAAGTTTCCAACCGATTTCTCATACACAAACAGCAGATGACCGGCGTTGCCTGGTGAAACGTTGTTCTGATGCCTCGTGTAAGGAGGAGAAATGCGTACCATGACGTCTCCGACTTTGATAAAGGTCAGATTGTAGCCTATCGCGATTGCGGTTTATCGTATCGCGACATTGCTCAAATTCAAAAATGGTTCAAATGGCTCTGAGCACTATGGGACTCAACTGCTGTGGTCATCAGTCCCCTAGAACTTAGAACTACTTAAACCTAACTAACCTAATGACATCACACACATCCATGCCCGAGGCAGGATTCGAACCTGCGACCGTAGCAGTCGCACGGTTCCGGACTGCGCGCCTAGAACCGCGAGACCACCGCGGCCGGCGCGACATTGCTGCTCGCGTTGGTCGAGATCCAATGACTGTTAGCAAAATATGGAATCGGTGGGTTCAGGAGGGTAATAAGGAACGCCGTGCTGGATCTCAACGGCCTCGTATCACTAGCAGTCGAGGTGACAGGCATCTTATCCGTATCGCTGTAACGGATCGTGCAGCCACGTCTCGAGCACTGAGTCAACAGATGGGGACGTTTGCAAGACAACAACCATCTGCACGAACAGCAGCATGGACTATCAGCTCGGAGACCGTGGATGCGGTTACCCTTGACGCTGCATCACAAACAGGAGCGCCTGCGATGGTGTACTCGACGACGAAAATGGTTGCACGATTGGGAAAACGTCATTTTTTCGGATGAATCCAGGTTCTGTTTACTGCATCATGATGGTCGCATCCGTGTGGGGACATCGCGGTGAACGCACATTGGAAGTGTGAATTCGTCATCGCCATACTGGTGTATCACCCGGAGTGATTGTATGGGGTGGCATTGGTTACACGTCTCGGTCACCTCTTGTTCGCATTGACGACACTTTGAACAATGGACGTTACATTTCAGATGTGTTACGACCCGTGGCTCTACCCTTCATTCGATCCCTGCGAAACCCTACATTTCAGCAGGATAATGCACGACCGCATGTTGCAGGACCTCTACGGGCCTTTCCGGGTACAGAAAATGTTCAACTGCTGCCCTGTTCAGCACATTCTCCAGATCTCCCACCAACTGAAAACGTCTGGTCAATGGTGGCCGAGCAACTGGCCCGTCACAATACGCCAGTCACTACTCTTGATGCACTGTGGTATCGTGTTGAAGCTATATGGCCAGCTGTACCTGTACTCGCCATCCAAGCTGTGTTTGACTCAATGCTCAGGCGTATCAAGGCCGTTATTACGGCCAGAGGTGGTTATTCTGGGTACTGATTTCTCAGGATCTATGCACCCAAATTGCGTGAAAAGGTGATGACATGTCAGTTGCAGTATAATATATTTGTCCAATGGATACCCGTTTATCATCTGCATTTCATCTTGGTGTAGCAATTTTAATGGCCAGTAGTGTATGAGAAAGAATAATGACCCTAAGTCCTAATGGAAACCCACATTTACAAGAATCTCGCTTGCT